>NC_080751.1:51528838-51831868 GCF_020826845.1 Diceros bicornis minor
ATTAGCTATCCATAGATGTGTGGGTTTATTTCTGGGCTTTCGATTCTATTCCATTGATCTGTGTGTCTGTTTTTGTGCCAGTACCATGCTGTTTTGGTCACTATAGCTTTGTAGTATATTTTGAAATCAGGGAGTGTGATACCTCCAGCTTTGTTCTTTTTTCTCAGGATTCCTTTAGCTATTTGGGGTCTTTTGTTGTTCGATATAAATTTTAGGATTCTTTGTTCTAGTTCTGTGAAAAATGTTGTTGGAACTTTGATAGGGATTGCATTGAATCTATAGATTGCTTTAGGAAGTATGGACATCTTAACTATGTTAATTCATCCAATCCAAGAGCATGGAATATCTTTCCATTTCTTTGTGTCTTCTTCAATTTCTTTCAGCAATGTTTTATAGTTTTCGGTGTACAGATCTTTCACCTCTTTGGTTAAGTTTATTCCTAGGTATTTTATTCTTTTTGTTGCAATTGTAAATGGGATAGTATTCTTAATTTCTCTTTCTGCTACTTCGTTGTTAGTGTAAAGAAATGCAACTGATTTTTGTATGTTGATTTTGTATCCTGCAACTTTACCATATTCGTTTATTACTTCTAAAAGTTTTCTGGTGGATTCTTTAGGGGTTTCTATATATAAAATATGTCATCTGCAAATAGTGAGTTTCACTTCTTCCTTTCCAATTTGGATCCCTTTTATTTCTTTCTCTTGCCTGATTGCTCTGGCTAGGACTTCCAGTACTATGTTAAATAGGAGTGGTGACAGTGGACATCCATGTCTGGTTCCTGTTCTTAGAGGGATAGCTTTCAGTTTTTCACCATTGAGGATATTAGCTGTGGGTTTGCCATATATGGTCTTTATTATGTTGAGGTACTTTCCTTCTATACCCATTTTATTCAGAGTTTTTATCATAAATGGATGCTGTATCTTGTCAAATGCTTTCTCTGCATCTATTGAAATGATCATGAGATTTTTATTCTTCATTTTATTAATGTGGTGTATCACGTTGATTGATTTGCGAATGTTAAACCATCCCTGCATACCTGAAATAAATCCCACTTGATCATGGTGTATAACCTTTTTAATGTATTGTTGTACATGGGGATTTTTGCATCGATGTTCATCAGTGATATTGGCCTGTAATTTTCTTTTTTTTTTGTGTTGTCCTTGTCTGGTTTTGGTATCAGGGTAATGTCAGCTTCGTAGAATGAGTTAGGGAGCTTCCCCCCCTCCTCAATTTTTTGGAAGAGTTTGAGAAGGATAGGTATTAAGTCTTCTTTGAATGTTTGGTAGAATTCACCAGGGAAGCCGTCTGGTCCTGGACTTTTATTTTTGGGGAGGTTTGTGATTACTGTTTCGATCTCCTTACTGGTGATTGGTCTATTCAAATTCTCTACTTCTTCTTGATCCAGGTTTGGAAGGTTGTATGATTCTCAGAATTTATCCATTTCTTCCAGATTGTCAAATTGGTTGCATAGCTTTTCATAGTATTCTCTTATAATCTTTTGTATTTCTGAGGTGTCTGTTGTAATTTCTCCTCTTTAATTTCTGATTTTACTTATTTGTGCCTTCTCTCTTTTTTTCTTGGTGAGTCTAGCTAAAGGTTTGTCAATTTTGTTGATCTTTTCAAAGAACCAGCTCTTGGTTTTATTAATTTTTTCTATTGATTTTTTAGTCTCTATTTCATTTATTTCTGCTCTGATTTTTGTTATTTCCCTTCTTCTACTGATTTGGGGCTTTGTTTGTTCTTCTTTTTCCAGTTCCTTTAGGTGCATTGTTAGATTGTTTATTTGAGATTTTTCTTGTTTGTTGAGATAGGCCTGTATTGCTATAAACTTCCCTCTTAGAACCACTTTTGCTGTATCCCATAAATTCTGGCATGTTGTATTTTCATTTTCATTTGTCTCCAGGTATTTTTTGATTTCTTCTTTGATTTCTTCATTGACCCAGTTGTTGTTCAGTAGCATATTGTTTAATCTCCACGTATTTGTGGCTTTTCTGATTTTCTTCCTATAGTTGATTTCTAGTTTCATACCGTTGTGGTCAGAAAAGATGCTTGGTATTGTTTCAATCTTCTTAAATTTATGGAGACTTGTTTTGTGGCCTAATATGTGATCAATCCTGGAGAATGTTCCATGTGCATTTGAAAAGAACGTGTATTCTTCGGTTTTTGGATGGAATGCTCTGTATATATCTACTAGGTCCATCTGTTCTAGTGTATCATTTAAGGCCAATGTTTCCTTATTGATCTTCTGTTTGGATGATCTATCCGTTGGTGTAAGTGGAGTGTTAAAGTCCCCTACTATTATCGTGTTACTGTCTATTTCTGTTTTTATGTCTGTTAATAATTGCTTTATATATTTAGGTGCACCTACATTGGGTGCGAAGATATTTACAAGTGTTATATCCTCTTGTTGGATTGTTCCCTTGATCATTATGTAATGCCCTTCTTTGTCTCTTTTTACAGTTTTTGTTTTAAAATCCATTTTGTCTGATATGAGTACTGCTACCCTAGCTTTCTTTTCATTGCCATTTTAATGGTGTATCTTTTTCCATCCCTTCACTTTCAGTTTGTGAGTGTCTTTGTGTCTGAAGTGTGTCTCTTGTATGCAGCATATATATGGGTCTTGTTTTTTAATCCAATCAGCCACCCTATGCCTTTTAATTGGAGCATTTAGTCCATTGACGTTTAAAGTAGCTATTGATAAGTATGTACTTACTGCCATTTTTTAACTTTTTCCCCCTCAGTGTTTTAGTAGTCCTTCTCTGTTCCTTTCTTCTTCCGTACAGAATTGATGGTGTCTTTAGTTTGACCTCTGTCTGGAAGCTCTACTCTTTAACTCTCCTCCTCCCTCCTTTTATGTTTTTGATATCATATCTAACCTCTTTTTTGTGCATTTGTATCCATTACCCTCTTATCATGGAAATAGATCATTTTTCCCTATTTGTGGTCTTCTCTTTTCCCCTTAAATAAGTCCCTTTAACATTTCTTGGAGCACTGGTTTCTTGGTGACAAACTCCTTTAATTTTTGCTTGTCTGGGAAATTTTTGATCTCTCCTTCCATTTTGAATGATAAAATTGCTGGATAGAGTATTCTTGGCTGTTAGTTTTTTCCTTTTAGCACTTTAAATATATCATGCCACTCTCTTCTAGCCTGTAGGGTTTCTGCTGAGAAGTCAGCTGATAGCCTTATGGGGTTTCCTTTGTATGTAACTCGACTTTCTCTTGTGGCTTTTAGGATTCTCTCTTTATCTTTAATTTTGGACATTTTGATTATGATGTGTCTTGGTGTGGGCCTCTTTGGGTTTATCTTGTTTGGGGCTCTCTGTGCTTCCTGTACCTGGATGTCTGTTTCCTTCCTTAGGTTAGGGAAGGGAATTGTTTTTATTCATTCTGCAATCTCTGTTTTTGGACCATTTACATTTAATATAATCACATCAGTAATTGATATGATTGAATTTACTCTTTCATCTTATAGGTGTTTTCTATTTCTTCCATATTTTTTTGTTTAAGTTTTACTTGTTTATACCCACTTTTGGATCTATTGGTTATTTTTTGTTATTTTATTTAATTTACACTGATAATTTTATAGTTATACCTCTTTAACATTTTTTTGGTGTGGTTACCCTAGAGTTTATAATACATATCCTTAAATATTCACAGCCTACCTTCAAATAATATTATACCACTTCAAGTGTAGTGTAAGCACTTTACAATAGTATACTTCCAATTTCTCCATACATTTTATTTCTGATTATGCTATAAATCCACTATATATGGTATCATTTTTACTTTAGACAGTTAAAATTAAGGCAAAAGTTTTCTCATTTATATTACTATCATTTTACCATTTCTGGAACATTTATTTGTGTAAACCCAAGTTTCTATCTTGTATCATATTCCTTCTACCTGAAGAACTTTCTTCAATATTTCTTGTAATATAAGTCTGCTGGAAATAAATTATCTCAGCTTTTGATGTCTGAAAATTCTTTACTTGGCATTCATTTTTCAAAGATATTTTCTACTGGGCATAGTATTCTGAGTTAACAGTTTTTTTCTTTACATACTTTAAAGATGCCTCTCCATCATCTTGCTTGCACGGTTTCTGACAAGAAGTCTGTCCCTCTTTAGATATGATTTTTTAAATTCTGCTTGCCTTTGGGATTTTATCTTTATTTTTGATTTTCATCTGTTTGAATATAACATGTGTGTGTGCATGCACACACATGTTTGGTTTTTGTTTTGATTCTGGTTTTCTGAGCTTATTGGAAGTGAGTTTTGATATCTTTCATTATTTCTGCAAAATTCTTGGCCACTGTCTCTTCAGATCATTTTTTTTTTGCCCCATCCTCCCTCTTTTCCCTTTCCAGGATTCTAGTACACAAATATTAGACCATTTGATATTATCCCACAGTCTTGGATGCTCTGTTCTTCTTTTTATCTTTGTGTTTCAGTTTCTGTAATTTCTTTTGATCTATCTTCAACCTCAATTATTTTTTCTTGGAACTATCCAGTCTCATAATAAGTCTGTCAAAATAATTCTTCATGACTGTTTTCATGTGTTTTATTTATAGAATTTCCATTTAACACTTTCTTGTAGTTTTCATCTGTCTCCTGAAAATTTTCTATTCACACCTATTTTTCATCTTTTACACTAGAGACTAGTATATTAATTATAGTTATGTTAAATTCCTTGCCTGATACTTCTAACATTTGAGTCCTCCCTGGGTCTTTTTCTGTTTATTGTTCTATCTCTTTTCATGGGTTGTTTATTTCTTGCTTTTTTGTGTCTCACTTTTTTTTTTTTTAATGAGGAATATCAGCTCTGAGCTAACATCCATGCCAATCCTCCTCTTTTTGCAGAGGAAGACTGGCCCTGGGCTAACATCCGTGCCCATCTTCCTCTACTTTATATGAGATGCTGCCACAGCATGACCTGACAAGCGGTACATCAGTGTGTGCCTGGGATCTGAACCTGGGCCTCCAGCAGTGGAGCACATGCACTTAACTGCTACACTGCAGGGCCGGACCCTGTGTCTCACATTTTTTGATTGAATGTTTGACATTGTATATAGAACAGTAGAAACTGAGGAAATAATATTTGTGCCTGGAAATGAGAATATATCTTATTCTGCTTGGCTGTTAGTATGTGTGGTATTGAATCAGTATATTCAGAAAATGAGGTTTGGCTTTTGTTGTGCTATGGTTTCCTCTAGTGCATCACTATTTTCAAATTCCTCTATGTTATCCTGTTTTGGGTGAAGGCTAGAATGTGAGCAAGTTTATTTAAATATTCCTGGTCCAGTCTCTGCCTTTGGCCTTTCTCATTGCCTGTACCACAGAGAGTATCTCTTTATATACTTTTCCCCCTTCCCCATTGGTAGATTGCCATTGCTTATCATTCAGTGCTTGCTAGACTGATGTTGGCAGCAATATTGTTTTCTATTGTCCTAGCCCAGCGTCAATCTAGCTAAAATAAGTTTCACCAATAAGGTCCTTGATTTGATTTGAAACTGGGAGTGGAATATCACACATTTGAGAACTGTATACCATTTAAAATACGAATAAAGTGTAATTTGAGACTAATATTATCTAATACTAGTAAGTCCCTTGCTATATGTCAAGCCCAGTTCTAAGTGCTTTACATATATTAATTCATTTAATCCTTTCAAAGTGATCTATGAATCTAAGGTCCTTCTCTCACTGTGAGTAAATTTACTAAAATTATGTGCTTTGGATTTTTCTAGTATAGACTTACCTTACATAACAACAGTTCATTTAAGTACCTTGAGACATAACTGTTGAAAAAATGTACTACTTTTGGGACAAATTTTGGTATAAGTTTTCACCATGAAACACACTAAATAAATACCATGTAAGAAGTAATATTTCAATATTATGATTTTGGGCAGACATCAATTTACATGACAGAACAGTTTCTAGTCATTAAATAGCACATGGAACAGATTTGAATTGCACAACATATTTGGATGAACCCCAAACATTTTGCTTTATGTACATATGCTAAACAAGAGGAGTGAAAAAGTAGCATGATTCTTCAATCTGATTTATTTGTGCATGACTCCATATCTTTCAAAATGTTCCTATATTTAGCTTTTATTTTGTTTTAATTGTTTTTCTTTTCATTGTTAACTACATTTTGAATGTAAGATAACCACAAGCCCCAAAAGGTTGACATATTTATGAACAAAATGGTGCAGAAAGAGAAATGTTCTTTCCAAAGAATTACTCCCTTGTAGCCCTCCTACACCAACTACCCACCTATTATCAGATTTTCTTTCCCTTCTTTAATGAGTACAATAAACCTTCTTTAAATTACATTTTAGCACTAACTTTATTCATTTAAAATTGCTATGTTTATAAAGCTATTTCAATGTCCAATTGACACATTTTTGTGAAATTTTTTGAGTATCTTGGTTTGGAATTCATCTGGATTTTTTTCTTGTTAAAATTAATAGAATGTTTACCCATTTAACACCTTTTCACTTAGCAAGTTTTTCAGGAATGAATTAAAATTGTTAGGTGATGGATAAATGTCCTGATATTTTTGTTTATAACAATTTATCTACTATATAACAATAGTCATGGGAACTAAGGTGTGAACTCTTCCCCTAAACTGAAAATACACTAAGAAGTTAGAATTCCACATGGAAAAAAATTGGCAATTATAGTTCATATGTGTCTGTTTGTCAAATGTAAAACTGCTAAATGTGCATTAAAATAGATATTTAAAACCAGTTATCTGTTATTTGTGGTTGCCAGTGTTCAGTATTATTTGTTGGTAATCAGCATCCAAATCCCTCCCTCCTATGATCTTCTCCTATTACAAGGATGAGCCTGAATAACACTCCCTTGCAGTTAGGGTTCTGGACATGATTTAGGTCCTGCCAGTAAGATGCACTCCCACAAGGCTTTGAATGTGAAAGGAAGGTGGAGGTCAGCCTACTGGCCCCGGTGGTGACTATGAGAGGGCTCTGCAGAAGTGAGTTTTAGCAGCTGCCAGAACCCACTTTCCACTGTATGTTCACCAGCTTCACGGCCACCCTAAGATGCTGGCAGCAGTTTCTAAACCTCTGCATCTCATTTGCAGTGGTGTGACTATGAATTCAATAGTGAGGTGAATTTGAAGTCCAACAGCGGTGTCTTGACTTTAGTTACTCCAGCCCTTTTCAACAATTTTGTAAAGCCCTGCATACAGATCTTTCTTGAAATAGTTTGAGTAGTTTCTATTTTTTACACTAAACTGTGACCAACTCTCACTCCTTCATGCATGCGTGCACACGTGCACACACACACGCACAAACACACACACACTCTATGTGAATTTTAGGTCTTGTGGGATTATCAATGAAGGCCTCCTGGCCATAGGACAGGCACATGATGTACCCCATTAAGAGTACCCTGTACCTTTGGACAGTGTTTCTTCCAGGAATATGACCTAATCAGGGGTAGAGTTCTCTCAGGAGAATGATCTCTTCATAGAGGAATCTACTTCTTATTACCAGAACTAAGGGGCTTGGATAAATCTGGAGCTGCTGGAATACCCTCCCTGAGAATGAAGCAGAAGAAAGCAGAGTTAATAGGTGATGAATGGGAGAGTCTAGTGATGACATTTGAACCCCTGGATCCAGCCTTGCCTTGAAACTACCTTTTGAGTGTCCCATTTATGAATGTATATGTATATATACACACATGTATATAGATATGCATATATACATATATAATTATATACATATAATTTTTTTCTTGATGAAGCTAGTTTGATATAGGTTTCTATCACTAACTACTGGCCATTACGGTATTATTATATCAATATTACTGATGTAGAAAATCAGTCTTGGAAAGCTTGTCAGATGCATAAGGTCTATTAATAGTAGGGGGAAACTATTAATAGTAGGGAGAAAAGCCAACATTTGACTGCAAGCCTATTATCTTAACAGTTATGTTATACTGCTCTTAAGGAACTCACATTTTGACAGGGGAACGACCATGTGAACAGAAACTTGTGAAAACTGTGGCAAGTGATACAGTACAGACATGAAGAAAGTACCATGAAAACATAGAACAGGGAGTAATTAGTTATTTCTGGAAAAGCTTCATAGGAGAGGTAAATTTCAGCTGGGTTTTGAAGAAGGATTAGGAGTTTTCCAAGCAGATAGGATGAGTTTTGGTGTATGTAAATAAGAGCTCCTGAATCCAAAAATTTAGATATTTACACCACTTATGTATTGGTGGAATCCACCTTTAAAAAATCCCTCTCTCATACAAAACCAAATCACAACGATAACAACAACAAAAATCAAAATATCAGTTATTGATACAGTTGTTTTGGCGAACACAGCTTTGACCTCTAGCACCTAGTAGACTTCCTAATACTTTTCTTTTGAGTTGAGTTGAATTGAATTGGCTTACTCAAACTAAGGTGGAGGAGCTAAAACAACTCAGGGCTTCCCCTCTCTCAACCACAGGGCCAGAGCTTGTTTCTATAACCAACACTTGGAAGAGAGACGAGATCACTTCTTTCACAATGAGGGCTGCTCTGAAAACAGGAGAGAAGGGAGCCTGGGTTGCATATACAATTATCCTTCTCCAAATCTCCCCATCAGATATATCACCTGCCTGCTTTATGCACTTCCTCTCTAGGGAGAATGAGTGAAGGAAGGGGAAAGAAGCTCTCTTCTCTCTTCTATATACTTCCTAAAAGTTTGTATTTTATGGGCTGAAATAGAAATTTAGAAAGAGAAATAAAATTATTCTTCCTAGTCTGGAGTACTCAAAAATGGAGCTGAAGTTAATAAGGGGCATGGGTAATGTTTCTAAAGATTCATAAGAAAGTGGAGGAGAAGAGCCAGAGACAGCAAAGTTGAATCTGTGCTAGATACACTTCTCTGTCAAGGAAACATCTATAGAGCATGTCTTATGGGCCACAAATTCTTCTAAATTTGGAGATTTGAAAGGTAAGACACGGTTCTGAGGTAAACTCATGAACAGTTGTTTTCAATATAATACACTGTTATTTAGGGATCTTTGGATGCAAGCAACAGAAACTGACTCTAAAACTTTTATTGGTGAAGCTACTAACAAATGAATAATTCCAGATTAATGTTTCTTTAGGAATTTCTAATTAAGGCTAAAGTAAGAAGGTAGTCTTTATTGTAAGGGGTTTGAACACTGAAAAAAAAGAAAACTGATTTCCTGCTAAATTTAGAAGGAAATTTTTATTTTTATTTATTTATTTCTTTGCTGAGGAAGATTAGCCGTGAGCTAACATCTGTGCCAAGCTTCCTCTACTTTATATATGGGTCGCCACCACAACATGGCTGATGAGTGGTGTAGGTCCATACCCAGGATCTAAACCCAGGCTGCCAAAGCAGAATGCACTGAACCCAATGACTACGCCATGGGGCTGGCCCCTAGAAGGAAATTTTTTAAAACTCAGGTTTTATAATGATTCTATTTTGAGAGAGCTAATGTTGCTTAACAATATGTTTTGCTTCTTTAACTGATCAATATTCCTAATAGATACTGCTTCTCTATTTCAACAAAATGAAGGCAACCTATGGAATCAGAGAAAATATTTGCAAACCATATATCAGATCAGGGAGGAATACCCAAAATATATAAAGAACTCATATAACTTAATGACAAAACAAACAAACTAACAATCCAATTAAAAAATGGGTAGAGGAACTGTTGAAAATCAGTTGACCATAGACGTATGAATTTATATCTGGACTCTCAATTTTTTTTTTTTTTTGGTGAGGAGGATTAGCCCTGAGCTAATGTCTGTTGGCAATCCTCCTCTTTTTGCTGGGGAAGATTGGCCCTGGGCTAACATCCATGCCAATCTTCTTCTACTTTATATGGGATGCCGCCACAGCATGGCTTGACAAGTGGTGTGTCAGTCCAAGCCCGGGATCTGAACCTGCGAACCCCGGGCTGCCTGGGCCATCTGAACCCAGGAGCACATGAACTTAGCCACTACACCACCAGGCCAGCGCCTGAACTCTCAATTTTATTCCATTGATCTACATGTCTCTTGTTATGCTAGTACCACACTGTCTTGATTACTGTTTCTTTGCGGGTTTTGAAATTGGAAGTATGTCTTTCAATTTCTTCTTCTTTTTAAATATTGTTTTGTCCATTCTGGATCCCTTGCATTTCCATATGAATTTTAGGCTCAACCTTTCCATTTCTGAAGTGTCAGTTAGGATTTTGATAAGGATTGAGTTCAATATGTAGATAAGTTTGGAGAGTGTCTGATTCTGCTCAGGCTGCCGTAACAAAATACCGTAGACTGGGTGGCTTAAACAACAAGAAATTATACTCACAGTTATGGAGACCAGAAGTCCAAGATCAAGTTACTAGCACGGTTGGTGTCTAGTGGTCTGGCAAGACCTCTCTCCTTGGGTTGCAGATGGCCACCTTCTCACTGTGTTCTCACATGGCTGAGAGAGAGATCGCTTCCTCTTCTCATAAGGCTACAGTCCTACATCTAATTAAAGCCCCATCCTTATGACCTCATTTAACCTTAATTACCTCCTAAAGACCCTATATTCACTACAGTCACATTGAGAGTTAGGCCTTCAACACATGAATTTGGGGAGAAAGCAATTCAGTCCATAGCAGGGAGTATGACATCTTAACAATATTAAGTCTTCTAATCCATGATCATGGGATAACTTTCCACTTATTTAAGTGTTCTTTTATTTCTTTCAACAATTTTTTTGTAGTTTTCAGTGTACACATCTTCTTCTTTTGTTAAATTTATACCTAAGTTTTTTGTTCTTTTTGGTGCTATTGTGAATGGATTGTTTTTGTAATTTCATTTCAGATTTTTATTGCTAGTTTATAGAAATACAATTTATTTTTCTATATTGATCCTGTATCTTGCAACCTTGCTGAACTTACTTATTTGTTCTAATAGTTTTTTAGAGATTCTCTAGCATACTAGAATACCAGATCATGTCATTTGCTAATAGAGACAGTTTCACTTCTTCCTTTCCAAGCTGTTCCAACCATTTAACTCTTCTGTGTTTTGCTCTTGATATTCCTTTCCTGCCTGCTTCCTTTTGGATTACTTGGTTAATTTTTTTATATTTTATTTTAATTGTCCTGGTGAATTTGTAGTTATTCTTTTTTTATTGTGGTATAATTGACAACATTATAATAGTTTCAGGTGTACAACATGATGATTCAATATTTGTATATTATAAAATGATCACCGCAATAAGTCTAGTTAATATCCATCACCATACATAGTAGTTATTCTTTATTAAATTTTTTATAGGGTTGCCCTATGGACTTCAATATACATTCATAACTTTCACAGTGTAGTTATAGTTGCAATGTACTTGTTCACTTAAAAAATAGAAATCTTGCAAGCTTATAAACTCATATCTTTCCATCTTTTATGTTATAATTGTTAAATGTGGTATATCAATATATATTATAATCTTTCTAGAATAGTGTTGTAATTTTATCTTTTAAATAGTTATATAGATTAAAGACTATTACAGCAAAAAAGACAAAAATAGTTTCTTTGCATTTACCCGGATGTTCTTTTCCTATCCTCTGCATTTTTTCTGTGAAGATCCATGTTTTCATCAGACATCTTTTTGCTTCAGCCAGAAGAACTTTATCATTGTAGTGAAGTTATGAATCCTAATAGTTTTTGTTTATCTGAAAATATCCTTATTTATCGTTCATTATTGAACAATATTTTTGCTGGGTATAGATAGAATTCTGGGCAGAGATTTTTTCCTTCAGCATTTTAAAGATGTTTTTCCACTCTCTTCTGATCTACATGGTTTCTAATGAGAAGTTAGCTGTTAATTAGATTGTTGTTCTCCTGTCTGTAACATGTTGTTTTTCTATTGCTGCTTTTAAGATGTGTTCTATTTATTTATTTATTTATTTATTTATTTTTAATTGAGGTAACATTGGTTTATAACATTACATAAATTTCAGGTATACATCATTATATTTCAATTTCTGTGTAGATTACATCATGTTCACCACCCAAAGACCCAAAGACTAATTACAGTCCATCACCACACATGTGTGCCTAATCACCCCTTTCACCCTCCTCACTCTCACCTTCCCCTCTGGTAACCACCAATTCAATTTCTGTCTCTATGTGATGATTTGCTGTTGTTTTTATCTTCTATTTATAAGTGAGATCATATGGTATTTGACTTTCTCCCTCTTACTTATTTCGCTTAGCCAGACACCCTCAAGGTCCATCCATGTTGTCACAAATGGCCAGATTTCATCCTTCTTTATGACTGAGTAGTATTCCATTGTGCATATATACCACATCTTCTTTATCCATTCATCCCTTGATGGGCACCTAGGTTGCTTCCAAGTCTTGGCTATGGTGAATAATGCTGCAATGATCATAGGGGTGCATATATCTGCATGCATTCATGTTTTCTTGTCCTTTGGATAAATATCCAGCAGTGGAATAGCTGAATGGTATGGTAGTTCCATTCTTAATCTTTTGAGAAATCTCTATACTGTTTTCCCCAGAGGCTGCACCAGTCTGCACTCCCATCTGCAGTGTATGAGAGTTCCCTTTTCTCCACATCCTCTCCAACGTTTGTCATTTCCTGTCTTGTTAGTTATAGACATTCTGACAGGCATGAGGTGATATCTCAATGTAAATTGATTTGCATTTCCCTAATAATTAGTGATGTTGAACATCTATTTATGTGCCTGTTGGCCATCTGTATATCTACTTTGGAAAAATGTCTGTTCAGATCTTTTGCCCATTTTTATTTTACTGAGGTCATAATAGTTTATAACATTGTGAAATTTCAGTTGTACATTATTATTTGTTACTCAGCATATATATGTGCCCTTTACCCCTTATGCTCACCCCCCAACCCCCTTCCCCTCTGGTATCCACTAATCTGTTCTTTTTGTCCATGTGTTTGTTTATCTTCCACATACTAGTGAAATCATATGGTGTTTGTCTTTCTCTGTTGGCTTATTTTGCTTAACATAATACTCTCAAGGTCCATCCATGTTGTTGCAAATGGGACGAGTTTGTCTTTTTTGTGGCTGAGTAGTATTCCATTGTATACTTATATACCACATCTTCTTTATCCAATCATCAGTGATTGGGTACTTGGGTTGCTTCCTCGTCTTGCCTATTGTGAATAATGTTGCAACGAACATAGGGGTGCCTAGTCTCTTTGAATTGTTTATTTCAAGTTCTTTGGATAAATACCCAGTAGTGGGATAGCTGGGTCATATGGTATTTCTATTTTTAATTTTCCAAGAAATCTCCATACTGTTTTCCATAGTGGCTGCACCAGTTTGCATTCCCACCAGCAGTGTATGAGGGTTCCCTTTTCTACACATCCTCTCCAACATTTGTTATTTTTTCTCTTGGTGATTTCAGCCATTCTAACAGGTGTAAGGTGATATAACAATGTAGTTTTTTTTTTAATTTTATTTATTTATTTTTTTCCCCCAAAGCCCCAGTAGATAGTTGTATGTCATAGCTGCACATCCTTCCAGCCGCTGTATGTGGGACGCGGCCCCAGCATGGCTGGAGAAGTGGTGCGTTGGTGCGCACCTGGGACGCAAACCTGGGCCGCCAGCAGCGGAGTGTGCGCACTTAACTGCTAAGCCATGGGGCCGGCCCAGCAATGTAGTTTTGACTTGCATTTCCCTGATGATTAGTGATGTTGAACATCTTTTCATCTGCTTATTGGCCATCTATATATCTTCTTTGGAAAAATGTCTGTTCATATCCTCTGCCCATTTTTTGATTGGGTTGTTTGTTTTTTGTTATTCAGTTGTGTGAGTTCTTTATATATTTTAGAGACTGATCCCTTGTCAAATATATGATTTGCAAATATTTTCTCCCAGTTGGTGGGTTGTCTCTTTGTTTTGTTCATGGTTTCTCTTGCCTTGCAGAAGCTCTTAAGTCTGATGAAGTCCCACTTGTTTATTGTTTCTTTTGTTTCCCTTGCCTGGGTAGACATGGTATTCAAACAGATCCTTTAAGATCAATGTCAAAGAGTATACTGCCTATATTTCCTCCTAGGAGTTTTATGGTTTCCCGTCTTACCTTCAAGTCTTTAACCATTTTGAGTTAATTTTTGTGTATGGTGAAAGATAATGGTCTACTTTCATTTTTCTGCATGTGGCTGTCCAGTTTTCCCAACACCATTTATTGAAGAGATTTTCCTTTCTCCATTGTATGTTCTTAGCTCCTTTGTCAAAATTTAGCTGTCCGTAGATGTGTGGGTTTATTTCTGGGCTTTCAGTTCTCTTCCATTGATCTGTGTGTCTGTTTTTGTACCAGTACCATGCTGTTTTAATTATTATAGCTTTGTAGGATATTTTGAAGTCAGAGATTGTGAGGCCTCCACCTTTGTTCTTTTTTCTCGTGTTCTCTTTAGCTATTCAGGGTCTTTTTTCACCCCATATTAATTTTAGGATTCTTTGTTCTCTTTCCATGAAGAATGTCATTGGGATTCTGATTGGGATTGCCCTGAATCTGTAGATTGCTTTAGGTAGTATGGACATTTTAACTATGTTTATTCTTCCAATCTATGTGCATGGAATATCTCTCCATTTCTTTATGTCATCATGGATTTCTTTCAATAATGTCTTACAGTTTTCATTGTATAGGTCTTTCGCCCTCTTGGTTAAATTTAATCCTAGATATTTTCTTCTTTTTGTTGTGCTTGTAAATGGTATTGTATTTTGAGTTCTCTTTCTGTTAGTTCATTATTAGAGTATAGAAATGCAACTGATTTTTGTAGGTTGATTTTGTACCCTGCAACTTTGCTGTAGTTGTCGATTATTTCTAATAGTTTTCCAGTGGATTCTCTAGGGTTTTCTATATATAAAATTATGTCATCTGCAAATAGCAAGAGTTTCACTTCCTCATTGCTGATTTGGATTCCTTTTATTTATCTTTCTTGCCTAATTGCTCAGGCCAAAACCTCCAGTACCATGTTGAATAAGAGTGGCGAGAGTGGGCACTCTCGTCTTGTTCCTGTTCTCAGAGGAATGGCTTTCAGTTTTTCCCCATTGAGTATGATGTTGCCTGTGGGTTTGTCATGTATGGCCTTTATTATGGTGAAGTACTTTCTTTCTATACCCAAGTTACTGAGAGTTTTTTTAAAATCATAAATGGATGTTGTATCTTGTCAAATGCTTTCTCCACATCTATTGAGATGATCATGTGGTTTTTATTCCTCATTTTGTTAATGTGGTGTATCACATTGATTGATTTATGAATGTTGAACCATCCCTGCATCCCTGGTATAAATCTCACTTGATCATCGTGTATGATCCTTTTAATGTATTGCTGTATTTTGTTTGCCAATATTTTGTTGAGGATTTTTGTATCTATGTTCGTCAGTGATATTGGCCTGTAATTTTCCTTCTTTGTGTTGTCCTTGTCTGGCTTTGGGATAAGGGTGATGTTGGCCTCATAATATGTGTTAGGAAGTGTTCTGTCTTCTTCAATTTTTTGGAATAGTTTGAGAAGGATAGATATTAAATCTTCTTGAAAGTTTGGTAGAATTCACCAGATAAGCCATCTGGTCCTGGACTTTTAGTTTTTGGGAGGTTTTTGCTTACTGTTTCTTTTTTTTTTTTAAATTTTTTGTTTATTGCAATAACATTGGTTTATAACATTGTAAAAATTTCAGGTGTACATCATTATACTTCTATTTCTGCATCGATTACATCATCTTCACAACCCAAATACTAATTACAACCCATCACCACACACATGTACCGAATTATCCCTTTCACCCTCCTCCCTCCCCACTTCCCCTCTGGTAACCACCAATCCAATCTCTGTCCCTATGTGTTTGTTTATTGTTGTTATTATCTACTACTTAATGAAGGAAATCATATGGTATTTGACCTTCTCCCTCTGACTTATTTCACTTTGCATTATACCCTCAATGTCCATCCATGTTGTCACAAATGGCTGGATTTCATCATTTCTTATGGCTGAGTAGTATTCCACTGTGTGTATATACCACATCTTCTTTATCCATTCGTCCCTTGATGGGCACTTAGGTTGCTTCCAAGACTTGGCTATTGTGAATAGTGCTGCAATGAACACAGGGGTGCATGGTGCATGTACCTTTACAAATTGGTGTTTTCAAGTTCTTTGGATAAATACCCAGCAGTGGAATAGCTGGATCATATGGTAGTTCTAGCCTTGATTTTTTGAGGAATCTCCATACTGTTTTCAGGCTGCACCAGTTTGCACTCCTACCAGCAGCGTATGAGAGTTCCCTTCTCTCCACATCCTCTCCAACACATGTTGTTTCCTGTCTTGTTAATTATAGCCATTCTGACGGGCGTGAGGTGATAGCTCATTGTAGTTTTGATTTGCATTTCCCTGATAGTTAATGATGCTGAACATCTTTTCATGTGTCTGTTGGCCATCTGTATATCTTCTTTGGAGAAATGTCTGTTCAGATCTTTTGCCCATTTTTTAATTGGGTTGTTAGTTTTTTTGTTGTTGAGATGCATGAGTTCTTTATATATTTTGGAGATTAAGCCCTTATCAGATGTATGGTTTGCAAATATCTTCTCCCAATTGTTAGGTTGTCTTTTCGTTTTGTTGATGGTTTCCTTTGCTGTGCAGAAGCTTTTTAGTTTGATGTAGTCCCAGTTGTTTATTTTTTCTATTGTGTGTCTTGCCCGGTCAGACATGGTGTTTGAAAAGATGTTGCTAAGACCGATGTTGAAGAGCATACTGCCTATGTTTTCTTCTAGAAGTTTCACAGTTTCAGGTCTTACATTCAAGTCTTTAATCCACTTTGAGTTAATTTTTGTGTATGGTGTAATGTAAGGGTCTACTTTCATTTTTTTGCATGTGGCTATCCAGTTTTCCCAACACCATTTGTTGAAGAGACTTCCTTTTCCCCATTGTATGTTCTTGGCTCCTTTGTCAAAGATTAGCTATCCATAGATGTGTGGGTTTATTTCTGTGCTTTCAATTCTATTCCATTGATCTGTGTGTCTGTTTTTGTGCCAGTACCATGCTGTTTTGGTTACTATAGCTTTGTAGTATATTTTGAAATCAGGGAGTGTGATACCTCCAGCTTTGTTCTTTTTTCTCAGGATTCTTTTAGCTATTCGTGGTCTTTTGTTGTTCCATATGAATTTTAGGATTCTTTGTTCTATTTCTGTGAAAAATGTTGTTGGAACTTTGATAGGGATTGCATTGAATCTATAGATTGCTTTAGGAAGTATGGACATCTTAGCTATGTTAATTCTTCCAATCCAAGAGCACGGAATATCTTTCCATTTCTTTGTGTCTTTTTCAATTTCTTTCAGCAATGTTTTATAGTTTTCGGTGTACAGATCTTTCACCTCTTTGGTTAAGGTTATTCCTAGGTATTTTATTCTTTTTCTTGCAATTGTAAATGGGATGGTATTCTTAATTTCTCTTTCTGCTACTTCGTTGTTACTGTACAGAAATGCAACTGATTTTTGTATGTTGATTTTGTATCCTGCAACCTTACCATATTCGTTTATTACTTCTAAAAGTTTTCTGGTGGATTCTTTAGGGTTTTCTGTATATAAAATCATGTCATCTGCAAATAGTGACAGTTTCACTTCTTCCTTTCCAATTTGGATCCCTTTTATTTCTTTCTCTTGCCTGATTGCTCTGGCTAGGACTTCCAGTACTATGTTAAATAGGAGTGGTGAGAGTGGGCATCCTTGTCTGGTTCCTCTTCTTAGAGGGATAGCTTTCAGTTTTTCACCATTGAGGATGATATTAGCTGTGGGTTTGTCATATATGGTCTTTATTATGTTGAGGTACTTTCCTTGTATACCCATTTTATTCAGAGTTTTTATCATAAATGGATGCTGTGTCTTGTCAAATGCTTTCTCTGCATCTATTGAGATGATCATGTGATTTTTATTCTTCATATTATTAATGTGGTGTATTATGTTGATTGATTTGCGAATGTTAAACCATCCCTGCATCCCTGGAATAAATCCCTCTTGATCATGGTGTATAATCTTTTTAACGTATTGTTGTATACGATTTGCTAGTATTTTGTTGAGGATTTTTGCGTCGATGTTCATCAGTGATATTGGCCTGTAATTTTCTTTTTTTGTGTGTTTTCCTTGTCTGGTTTTGGTATCAGGGTAATGTCAGCTTCATAGAATGAGTTAGGGAGCTTCCACCCCTCCTCAATTTTTTGGAAGAGTTTGAGAAGGATACGTATTAAGTCTTCTTTGAATATTTGGTGAATTCACCAGGGAAGCCGTCTGGTCCTGGACTTTTATTTTTGGGGAGGATTGTGATTACTGTTTCAATCTCCTTACTGGTGATTGGTCTATTCAAATTCTCTACTTCTTCTCGATCCAGTTTTGGAAGGTTGTATGATTCTCAGAATTTATCCATTTCTTCCAGATTGTCGAATTGGTTGCCATATAGCTTTTCATAGTATTCTTTTATAATCTTTTGTATTTCTGAGGTGTCGTAATTTCTCCTCTTTCATTTCTGATTTTACTTATTTGTGCCTTCTCTCTTTTTTCTTGGTGAGTCTAGCTAAAGGTTTGTCAATTTTGTTGATCTTTTCAAAGAACCAGCTCTTGGTTTTATTAATTTTTTCTATTGTTTTTTTGGTCTCTATTTCATTTATTTCTGCTCTGATTTTTATTATTTCCCTTCTTCTACTGATTTTGGGCTTTGTTTGTTCTTCTTTTTCCGGTTCCTTTAGGTGCATTGTTAGATTGTTTATTTGAGATTTTTCTTGTTTGTTGAGATAGGCCTGTATTGCTATAAACTTCCCTCTTAGAACCGCTTTTGCTGTATCCCATAAATTCTGGCATGTCGTATTTTCATTTTCATTTGTCTCCTGGTATTTTTTGATTTCTTCCCTGATTTCTTCATTAACCCAGTCATTGTTCAGTAGCATTTTGTTTAATCTCCACGTATTTGTGGCTTTTCTGATTTTCTTCCTATAGTTGATTTCTAGTTTCATACCGTTGTGGTCAGAAAAGATGCTTGGTATTGTTTCAATCTTCTTAAATTTATGGAGACTTGTTTTGTGGCCTAATATGTGATCAATCCTGGAGAATGTTCCATGTGCATTTGAAAAGAACGTGTATTCTTCGGTTTTTGGATGGAATGCTCTGTATATATCTACTAGGTCCATCTGTTCTAGTGTGTCATTTAAGGCCAATGTTTCCTTATTGATCTTCTGTTTGGATGATCTATCCGTTGGTGTAAGTGGAGTGTTAAAGTCCCCTACTATTATCGTGTGACTGTCTATTTCTGTTTTTATGTCTGTTAATAATTGCTTTATATATTTAGGTGCACCTACATTGGGTGCATAGATATTTACAAGTGTTATATCCTCTTGTTGGATTGTTCCCTTGATCATTATGTAATGCCCTTCTTTGTCTCTTTTTACAGTTTTTGTTTTAAAGTCTATTTTGTCTGATATGAGTACTGCTACCCCAGCTTTCTTTTCATTTCCATTTGCATGGAATATCTTTTTCCATCCCTTCACTTTCAGTTTGTGAGTGTCTTTAGGTCTGAAGTGTGTCTCTTGTATGCAGCATATATATGGGTCTTGTTTTTTTATCCAGTCAGCCACCTTATGCCGTTTAATTGGAGCATTTAGTCCATTGATGTTTAAAGTAGCTATTGATAAGTATGTACTTACTGCCATTTTTTAACTTTTTTTTTCTCAGTCTTTTAGCAGTCCTTCTCTGTTCCTTTCCTCTTCTATACAGAATTGATAGTGTCTTTAGTTTGACCTCTGTCTGAAAGCTGTACTCTTTAACTCCCCTCCTCCCTCCTTTTATGTTTTTGATATCATATCTAACCTCTTTTTTGTGCATTTGTATCCATTACCCTCTTATCATGGACATAGATAATTTTTCCCTATTTGTGGTCTTCTCTTTTCCCCTTAAATAAGTCCCTTTAACATTTCTTGTAGCACTGGTTTCTTGGTGACAAACTCCTTTAATTTTTGCTTGTCTGGGAAATTTTTGATCTCTCCTTCCATTTTGAATGATAACTTTGCTGGGTAGAGTATTCTCGGCTGTAAGTTTTTTCCTTTTAGCACTTTTAATATATCATGCCATTCTCTTCTAGCCTGTAAAGTTTCTGTTGAGAATTCAGCTGATAGCCTTATGGGGTTTCCTTTGTATGTAACTTGACATTCTCTTGAGGCTTTTAGGATTCTCTCTTTATCTTTAATTCTGGACATTTTGATTATGATGTGTCTTGGTCTGGGCCTCTTTGGGTTTATCTTGTGTGGGGCTCTCTGTGCTTCCTGTACCTGGATATCTGTTTCCTTCCTTAGGTTAGTGAAGTTTTCATCTATTATTTCTTGAAATAGATTCTCTGCTCCTTTGTCTTGCTCTACTCCTTCTGGGACACCTATAACATGGATGTTAGTGTGCTTGATGTTGTCCCAGAGCTCCCTCAGACTGTCCTCACTCTTTTTAATTCTTTTCTCTTTTACCTGTTCAGCTTGGGTAATTTCTTCTAGTCTTTCATCCAGCTCACAGATCCGTTCTTCTGTATCCTCTACTCTGCTTTTGAGTCCCTCTAATGAATTTTTCATTTCCAGTATTATATTCTTCATTTCTGATTGGTTCTTTTTTATATCTTCCATTCCTTTGTTGACATTCTCACTGAGTTCATCTATTCTTTTCCCCAGATCAGTGAGCATCCTTAACACTCTTAGTTTGAACTCTCTGTTGGGTAGGTTGCTCATTTCTGTTTCACTTAGTTCCTTTTCTGGGGTTTTGTCCTATTCCCTTACTTGGAATGTATTCTTTTGCCTCCTCATTTTGCCTCTTTCCCTGTGCTTGTGTCTACATATTAGGTACGTCAGCTAGGTCTCCTGCTCTTGGATAGGTGACCTTATGTAAGTGATGGCTTAGGAGGCCTGCCGTGTGCTTCCCTCAGTTCTCAATGTTCCAGGGGTGACCCCTATGTGGTCTACGTGTATCCTTCTGTTGTGTCCTGTTAGCTCTCCCTGTAGGCACCCAGGGAGGCCGAGTTATGCTCCTGGCCAGCTGTTGCAATGCTCAGCTGCTTGTAGTTGTTGTGGGCCCTTCAGTCTCTTTATCAGGTGTGGGGAGCCCCAGCACAGTTGGCTGCAAGTTCTAATACCACATTTGTGTTGCAGTATTTCTTTTAAGTGAGTAGGCCCCTAGCGTGGCAGGTTGTTAGGCTCAGGGCCTTACAATTGCTGTAAGCCTCCAGCCTTTAGGTCTCTTGTCAGCTCTCTGAGGATTGCAGCTGGGTGGGCCTGGCCTCAGGCACAGGAGCACCCAATTGTTTCAGGCTTTGGAAGGTGAGACAAACCCCCTATGTGGGTCTTTGAGAAGCACAAGTCTTCTGCAGCTGACTTACGCTGCTGCCCACAGGTTCACACACACAGTCAACACAGTCCTGCCCTGTGTGCATTCCCCGACCTCCCCAAGCGGACCCAGTCTCTCCACGGCAGGTGCCCCACACACTCTGCCATCGCCCCACACTCTCCACCCGCTCCTTGTGCAAGCCCTGCCCCACTGAAGTTGTCTCTGTTGCCAGGCTGCAGAGAATCCAGTCACAAATCTATGCAGGCCCACAAGTTGCCTGAGGGCTTGTTGTTGGGTGGGGCCAGTCTCTAAGGTGGGCTGCCTGTCCTGGCTGAACTGGATTAAATCGGTGCTTTAGCGGGTGAGGCAAACCCTGGGCTAGCAGGCCTCAGGGAGAACTCCAATGGCGTCTGTGTCAGCACGCCCACACCAGGCCACAACAATGGCCACCGCCAATGTCCCAGTCCCTGGAGAGGTCTCACCTCTCACGAAGATGCACTCAGGGCCTATTAGGTGAGTCTCTTTTCACCACAGCACTGTGCACCCTTCTTTCTGGTGAGTTTAGGTTGCTTTCTGAAACAGGTGAGTTTGCGCATGGGCCCTTTAAGAGCCGCTTTTAGTTTCTTTGTGAACCGGGTTTTCTGGCGGTACTCCCCAATGTTTTAGTAGCAGGCAAAGTCAGATATTATGCCGCTGATCTCGATTGTGCTGGGTCCACAAAATGCCCACAGTGGGGGCGCTCCCCGGCTTAGGGCCCTGTGCCTCCAGTGAGGGCTGCGTACCTGTGAGCTGCTCCCGGAAGCTGGCGGCTTGTGAAGCCGGCGTCCTTCCTCTTCAGAAGGGAGATTCTGCCTCTTCCACCTCAATTAGGATTATCCGTTGTTGCAGGAGTTCCTCTTATCCAGTTTTCAGTTCTGTCTCAGGGGTAATTTTTCCACAAGTAGTTGTAAATTGGCTGTGTCGCGGGAGGAGGTGAGTTCAGAGTCTGCTTACGCCGCCATCTTGACCTCCCCCCCTGCTTACTGTTTCAATCTCTTGTGATTTGTCCATTTGGATTCTCTATTTTTTCTTGATTCAGTTTTGGGAGATTGTATGAGTCTAAGAATTTATCCATTTCTTCTAGATTGTCTAGTTTGTTGGTATATAGTTTTTGTAGTATTTCTTATGATCCTTTGTATTTCTGTGATATCCATTGTAAATTCTCCTCTTTCATTTCTAATTGTATCTATTTGAGTCTTATCTCTTTTTTTTTTCTTAGTAAGTCTGGCTAAAGGTTTGTCAATTTTGTTTATCTCTCAAAGAACCAGCTCTTAGTTTCATTGATTCTTACTACTTGTTGTTGTTGTTGCTATTTCATTTATTTCTGCTCTAATTTTTATTATTTCCCTCCATCTCCTGACTTTGGGCTGCATTTGTTCCTCTTTTTCTAGTTTTGTTAGGTGTAGTTTAAGCTTGCTTATTTGAGATTTTTCTTATTTGTTAAGGTGGGCCTGTATTGCTATGAATTTCCCTCTTAGGACTGTTTTTGCTGCATCTCATATGAGTTGGTATGGTGTATTTTCATTTTAATTTGTCTCCAGGTGTTTTTGATTTCTCCTTCAATTTCTTCATTGATCCAATGGTTTTTCAGTACTATGTTGTTTAGTTTCCGCATATTTGTGACTTTCTCTGTTTTTTTCTTGTGGGTGATTTTAGTTTGATAGCATTGTGTTTGTAAAAGATGCTTGATATCATTTCAATCTTCTTAAATTTATGAAGGCTTGCCTTGTTTCTCAACATTTGGCCTATCTTTGAGATGTTCCATGTGCACTTGAGAAGAATGTGTATTCTACTGTTTTTGGATGGTGTGTTCCATATACCTATTAAGTCCTTATGGTCTAGTTTTCATTTAATTCCACTATTTCCTTGTTGACTTTCTGTCTGGATGATCTATCCATTGATGTAAGTGGGGTGTTAAAGTCCCCTACTATTGTTGTGTTGCTGTTAATATCTCCTTTTCAGTCTGTTAGTACTTGCTTTATGTACTTTGGTGCTCCAGTGATAGGTGCATATATATTCATAAGTGTTATATCCTCTTGGTGGAGTGTCCTTTTTATCATTATATATTGCCCCTCTTTGTCTCTCATTGCCTTTTTTATCTTGAAGTCTACTTTGTTGATATAAGTATGGCAACACCTGCTTTCTTTTGTTTGCCATTAGCTTGGAGTATCATTTCAATCCCTTTACCTTGACCCCATGTTTGTATTTAGAGCTGAGATGTGTTTCCTGGAGGCAACATATTGTTGGGTCTTGTTTTTTAATCCATCTAGCCACTTTGTATCTTTTGATTGGAGAATTCAATCCATTTACATTTAGAGTGGTTATTGACATATATGAGGGCTTATTGCTGCCATTTTATCACTTGCTTTCCGGTTGTTCTGTATTTCCCTTGTGTCTTGTCCAATGTATTTAGGACTGCTAATTCAGTTTGGTGTTTATTTATGATGGTTTTCTCATTATTTATCATTTGTGTCTCTGTTCTGATTTTTTGTTTAGTGGTTGCCATGAGGTTTGTATAAAAGATCTCATAGATGAGATAGTCCATTTTCTGATAGCCTTTTATTTCCTTAGTCTAAGTAGGTTCCATCCCTTTCCAATAACTGTCTCAGTTATTGTTGTCACAACTTATTCTATTTTGTGTTGTGAAACCGAGGTTAAAATGAAGTGGTTATAGTTATTTTTGATGTTTTCTTTCCCTTTGTCTTTAATATTATAATTACGTGTTTGCTAACCCATTCTGATAGCTGCATTTTTCTGATTTTGTCTGCCTATTTATTTCCTTGCTCAAGGCTTTGTAAACCCTTTCTTTTTTTTCAGGTATGAGGGCCTTCTTGATCATTTCCTGTAGGCAGGGTCTTGTGGTGATAAACTCCCTCAGCTTTTGTTTATCTGGGAAAGTTTTTATTTCTCCATCATATCTGAAGGATATTTTTGCTGGAGTTTTCTTGGCTGAAAGTTTTTGTCTTTTAGAATTTTGAATATATCCTTCCATTCTCTCCTAGCCTGTAAGGTTTCTGCTGAGAAATCCACTGAAAGCCTGATAGGGGTTCCTTCATAGGTTATTTTCTTCTGCCTTGCTGCCTTTAACATTTTTTCTTTGTCATTGACTTTTGCAAGTTTTACTAATATACACGTTGGAGAAGGTCTTTTTACAATTAGGAGTTCTATTACCTTCTTTTACTTGTAATTCCAGCTCCTTCTCCAGGTTTGGAAAGTTCTCAGCTATAATTTCTTTGAACAGCTCTCTGATCCTTTTTCCTTCCCTTGTCCCTCTGGAATATCTATAATCCTTATTCACATTTCCCAGTTGAGTTGGATATTTCTTGGAGTATTTCTTCATTTCATTTTAGTCTTAGTTCTCTCTCCTCCTCCATCTGAAGCGTTTCTATATTTCTGTCCTCTAAATTGCTAATTCTCTCCTCCATAATATCAGCTGTTATTTAAGGAATACAGATTTTTCTTTATCTCATTCATTGTGTTTTTCATCTCCAAAATTTTTTATTGGTTTTTCTTTAGTTTCAATCTCTTTCGTGAAGAATTCCTTCTGTTCATTATTTTTATTCCTGATTTCATTGAACTGTCTTTCTGAGTTTTCTTTAACTCTTTGGGTTTTTTTATGATACCTATTTTGAATTCGCTGTCATTTATATTGTAAATTTCTGTGCCTTCAGGATTGATTTCTGGGTACTTGTCATTTTCCTTCTGGTCTGAAGTATTAATATATGTCTTCATACTATTTGATGGGGTGGATTTGTGCCTTTGCATAGTGGTAGTATCTGTTTGCAGTTTCTACCTGCTGCCCGTGGAAGGGGGCAGAAGCTGTGTATTCTGAACCCACTGTGATTCCTGGCAGCTGTGCCTGTCCTTTGGAAGTATGCTGACTGGGCCCATCTGCGTTTGCTCACTTGCTGCTGCTGCTTTACAAACGTATGCACAGGTTGCTCTGGTTGGGGTCACTTGATCTGGCTGACCAGCTGAGCTCATGTGCCAGGTTGGGGAAGGGGTACCTTCTTTTGTGCAAGGATTTCCAGGGGTCTCCCACTCTAAACTAGCTGCCTGCACTCTTGGGGTTCTCAGGTTGATGAAGATGCCTCTGTAATTGCTTAGCCTCCTCAGTGTGGAGCTTTCCTACAGGCTGGGAGGCAACTCCGAAAGTGAAGGTGTTCCTACCCCTCACCTTTCTCCTCTCAGAGCCACACATGGTCCCATGCCACAGGTCACTGCTGGAGAGGGAAAAGAGATACCCTTACCTCCTTCCACTGCCTCTTGGGGGGTCCAGCACCTCCACCTTCAGACGTATGGCTGCATGGATCTCTCAGACATCTATTGTATTTTGTGAATGTCCTCTGTTGGTTTATGAGTGTTCTTTTTAT
Source organism: Diceros bicornis minor (assembly GCF_020826845.1). Taxonomy (NCBI): domain Eukaryota; kingdom Metazoa; phylum Chordata; class Mammalia; order Perissodactyla; family Rhinocerotidae; genus Diceros; species Diceros bicornis. The sequence continues at coordinate 51,554,602 of NC_080751.1, forward strand.
TGTGTCTTGGGGGGAAAGTCTAAAGGAAGAGTTCACTCTGCCATGATGCTGACCTCAACTTCTTTTGCTCATCTTTTAATTGGATTGTTAGTTTTTTTGTTGTTGAGATGTATGAGTTCTTTATGTATTTTGGAGATTAACCCCTTATCAGGCATATGGTTTGCAAATATCTTCTCCCAATTGTTAGGTTGTCTTTTTGTTTTGTTGATGGTTTCCTTTGCTGTGCACAAGTCTTTTAGTTTGATGTAGTCCCATTTATTTATTTTTTCTATTGTTTCCCTTGCCTGGTCAGACATGGTATTTGAAAATATACTGCTAAGACCAATGTTGAAAAGCATACTGCCTATGTTTTCATCTAGAAGTTTCATGGTTTCAGGTCTTACACTCAAATCTTTAATCTGTTTTGAGTTAATTTTTGTGTATGGTGTAAGATAATGGTCTACTTTCATTCTTTTGCATGTGGCTGTCCAGTTTTCCCAACACCATTTACTGAAGAGACTTTCCTTTCTCCATTGTATGTTCTTGGCTCCCTTGTCAAAAATTAGCTGTCCATAGATGTGTGGGTTTATTTCTGGGCTCTTCATTCTGATCCATTGATCTGTGTGTCTGTTTTTGTGCTGGTACCATGCTGTTTTGATGACTATAGTTTTGTAGTATATTTTGAAATCAGGGAGTGTGATACCTTCAGCTTTGTTCTTTTTTCTCAGGATTGCTTTGGCTATTTGGAGTCTTTTGTTGTTCCATACAAATTTTAGGATTCTTTTTTTCTATTTTTGTGAAAAGTGTCATTGGAACTTTGACAGGGATTACAATGAATCTGTAGATTGCTTTAGGAAGTATGGTCATTTTATCTATGTTAATTCTTCCAATCTAAGAGCATGGAATATCTTTCCATTTCTTTGTGTCTTTTTTTCAATTTCTTTCAGCAATGATTTATAGTTTTCAGCATACAGGTCTTTCACCTCTTTGGTTAAGTTTATTCCTAGGTAATTTATTCTTTTTGTTGCAATTGTAAATGTGACTGTGTTCTTAATTTCTTCTTCTGATACTTAGTTGTTAGTGTATAGAAATGCAACTGATTTTTGTATGTTGACTTTGTATCCTGCAACTTTACCATAATTATCATCTTTGACCTTTGATAAACTAAATATGATTTGCTTCAACATGGGGTTCTTTGTGTTTTTCTGCTTGTTGCTCATTTAGTGCCTTCAATCTGTAAATCTGCCTTTTGAATATGCCTTTTATCAAATTTGGGAATATTTTCACCATTTTTTATTTGCGTACTTCTAATGTCCTAATATGTCTCTCTTCTCCTTCTGGTATTTCAAATTACATGTACATTTGACTGTTTGACTTCATTTATAAGGTCATTGAGGCTATGTTTATTTATTTTCCATCTTTTCCCCAATAATCTATCTTCAAATTCACTTATTCTTTCTTCTGTCTTCCTCATTCAGTCGTTATGCCGATCTCACAGTTTTTTTTTTAATAAATTGTATTTTTTGGTACTAGAATTTCCATCTTTTAAAAAGTTGTTTCAACATCTCTGCTGATATTTCCTATATCTGTGCTGTGATTTCATGCATTGAAAGCATGTTTTGTTTTATACTTTACTGAAGTTACTTATTGTTGTAGGTTGAATTATGTCTCCATAAAAATTCCTATATTGAAGTCCTAACCCCAAGTACCTAAGAATATGATCTCATTTGGAAATAGGATCATAGAAGATGTAATTAATTAAGATGAGATTATACTGCAGCAGGGTGGGCCCTTAATCCAATATGACTGGTGTCCTTATAAAAAGGAGAAATTTGGATACAGTTATACACAGACCCACAGGGTGAAGTCCATGTGAAAATGAAGACAGAGATTGGAATGATGCTTCTGTAAGCCAAGGAATGCCAAAGATTGCCAGCAAACCACTAGAAGCTAGAGGAGAGGCATGGAACAAATTATCCCTCACAGCCCTCAGAGGAACTAACCCTGATGACACCTAGATCTTGGACTTTTAGCCTCTAGAACTGGGAGACAATAAATTTCTGTTGTTAAGCCACCTGGTTTGTGACATTTTGTTATAGCAGCCCTTGGAAACTAATACAATTATAATAGCCACTTTAAAATTCTTGTCTGCTAATTTTAAAGTTTGGCTCACCTTAGTACTGGACTTTATTGATTTTTGTTTCTCTTGAGAATGTGTTTCATTTCATTGATTCTTCCCGTGTCAGGTAATTTTAGGTTGTATCCTGGGCATTATGAATGTTAAGTTGTAGAGATTATGGGTTGTATTATTTTTCTCTCATGAATATTGTTTCCTTTGTTTTAGCTGGTAATTTCCTTGGCTGGGCTTGAACTTTGAACTTTGTTTCTTACATCTCTGTTCAGAACTTTTGTCTTGAGCTGAGTTGTTTTGAGTCTGTCTGCATGTGTGCTGTTCAGGAGTCAGAGATGTGGGTAGACAGAATTTGGGAATTCCTCTCTCTTTTTTAGGAATATGGTAATTTTTTTCACATGTGTGTCTGCTGCCGCTGTGAGCACTATTCAGACTGCACTTAGTCCAGGCTAAAAGTCTCAAAAAGAGGAACTTATGCCTCTAGCTGTCCATGTCCCCCTTCCATGTGAACATAAACTCCCCATCAATATCTATCTGCTGCTGTTCATTCTCCAGTATCTTCAGGTAGGTTTTTTCCTCCCAGGTTTTATCATTGCAGTGTGTGTGTATGTGTGTGTGTGTGTGTGTGTGTGTGTGTGGAGAATCCTAGTCCATCATGCCCGGAAGCAAATCTCCTCACCTTCATTTTTGAAGGCTATTTTTATTGGATATGAAATTCTTGGCTGAAAAAATTTTTTCTTTCAGCACTTTATAATGTCATTCTATCGTCTTCTGGCTTGCATAGTTTCTGAGAAATCTATTGTACTTATTACTTTTGTTCCTCTATGTCTTTTCTTTTCTGTCTGCTTTTGAGATTTTCCCCTTTATCACTGGTTCTTAGCAATTTGAATATGATATACCTTGGTGTGATTTGTGTGCATGTGTTCATCTTGTTTGGGGTATACCAAGGTTCTTGGATCTGTAAGATGGAGTTCTCATCAAATTTGGAAAGCTTCCAAACATTTCTTCAATATTTTTTCTGTCCTTCTTCTTTTTCTGGGATTCTATTACATATATGTTAAACTTTTTGATATTGTCCCACAGGTCATTGAGTTGTCATTCTTTTCCCTCCTCCCCTCCACCCCCTCAGTTTATTTTTCCTCTGTGTGCTTTCTCTTGGAGATATATATATATATATATATATATTTTTTTTTTTTTGGATATATATATATCAAGAGATATATATATCTCTTGGAAAAATATATATATATATATTTTGGATATATATATCAAGAGATATATATATCTCTTGGAAAAAAAAATATATATATCTCTTGGATATACATATATATATATATATATATATATATATATATATATAAATATTTTGGTGAGGAAGATTAGCCCTGAGCTAACATCTGTTGCCAATCCTCCTATTTTTGCTGAGAAGGATAGGCCCTGGGCTAACATCCATGCCCATCTTCCTTTACTTTATATATGGGAAGCCTGCCACAGCATGGCTTGATAAGCAGTGCATAGGTCTGCACCTGGGATCCGAACCTGTGAACCCTGGGCCGCCAAAGCGGAGTGCGTGAACTTAGTCATTACACCACTGGGTCGGCCCCTTGGATATTTTTTTTATTACTATGTCTTCAAATTTACTAATCTTTTCTTGTGAAGTGTCTAACCTATTGTTAATCACATCCAGCAAATTTTTCATTTCAAACTGTTTTCGTTGTTAGAAGTTCCATTCTTACATCTTCCATTTCTCTCGTTATGTTAATTTTTAAAAAAATCCTTCAACATATTGAGTATACTTAAAATAGGTATTTTAGAGCATTTGCCTGTTAACCCATTATTTCTGTCATTTCTAGATCTGTTTCTGTTGCTTGATTTTCCTCTTGATTATGTGTCACATTTTTCTGTTTATTGACATGTGTGTAGTGAAAAATTAACTTTACCCAAAGAGAGGTCTGTCTTTGTCCTGGCTCCTTGGGGGATAGCCTCTAAACCCTTGGGATAAAGAATTTGCCTGACCTTGTCCTTAGCTCCTGGGAAGTAGCCTTTAAATCCTTGGAATTTCCGGGGTAATAGAAGTATCTTTGCTCTTCATGGGGGCCCTGATAGTTTATACCAACTAAATGAGTCAGAATGGGGGCTGGCTATGCCAGAATGACCAAATTTGTGGTTAGAGGGTTGGGGCTTTAAGCTGCATGATATCAGCCTGACCTCTGGGGAGCGGGGGGGGGTGGAGAAAGAGTTCAATCACACGGCCAATGATTCAATCAATCATGCTTACATAATGAAACCTTAATAAAAGCTCTAGATACTGAAGCTTGGACGAGCTTTCTTGGTAGGCAACGCACTGCATATTGTCACATATTGATGTACTGGAAAGGTAGTGGATCTCGACTCCATGGGGAGAGGACAAGTAAACTTAATGTTTGGGACCCCCACTTCCAGACCCCATCTTATTCATCTCTTCTTTTGGCTGTGTCTGATTTGTATCTTTTTTGCTATAATAAAATTATAATCGTAAGTATAGTGATTTCTTGAGTTCTATGAGTTGTTCTAGTTAATTATTGAACCTTAAGAGTTCGTGGGAACCCCCAAATTTTAGTTAGCTGTTCAGAAGAGTGTATGGCCGGGAGACCCCTGAATTTGCTGGTGTCTGAAGTGAGGGCAGTCTTATGGAGGACTGTGTCCTAAACCTGTGAAATTTGGCTCAACTCCAGTAGTTGGTATCAGAAGTCAATGCAACATGTGTAGTAATTTGGGGGATGCTGGATATTGTGAAGGTACATTGTTACTTGTCTGAATTTGTCTTCCTTTAAAGAGGGTTGACTTTTGTTAAATTACTTGTGAATCATCTTGATACATTTGGGGGATTGATTTAACATTTTGTTAAAGAGGTAGGCTTCACTCAACAAATAGATTATTCCTACCACTAAAGCATGACCTGGGATCGCTACTGAATTTCCCAGGTAATTTCTCTTTCTCTCTCTCCCTCTCCCTTTCCCTCTCTCTTTCTCTCACACACACATTTACACAGAAACACACACACACACACACACACACACACACACACACCAACCATACCACAACCACTTCTGACGTCAAGCTCTTAGACTCTGGACCACTATTCCCCTGCCCTAATCACCCCAGAGTCAGGTATCAGACAACTAGAGATAGTCCCTACAACCAAGAGCTCACTGCAGTTATTCAAATTAGCCAATCCTAAGCCTGCTTACTCTGCCTTATTTTTCCTTCCTGTGGGAATCACAGTAAAAGCTCTTGTCCATGTTTTCCTCTCACTCCACCTGCCTCCTGACTGATCCTGGTCCTTTTGCATGTGGTCTTGCGTGGCATGCTCTGCCTCCTATTTCTAGGGATCTGTGAGTGTAAACTTTCTTCATGATAGCCGTTTCCATGTCTGCATGTCTCAACATACCTTATTAAAACAAATCTCAGATAAAACACCATTAAAACACCCATAAAGAGTAAATATTGTATGATTACATTTATATCAAGTTCAAAAGCAGACAAAATTAATTATGATATTAGAAGTCAGAGTAGTGGTTATTCAGGAAGGGGATCTAAGGAAGCATGAGGGGAGCTTCTGGTATGCTAATAATCTGTTTCTTGACCTAGGTGCCTGTTACAAGAATGTGTTCAGTTTGCGCAGATCAATCAAGTGATATATTTACAATTTGGGCACTTTCTTTATGTATATAATACAGAACAGTCGCATTATTGGTTCCAATTCTCTACCTCCCCCAGTGTCCCTGTCCTTTGCCATGTATCTTTGCAATACTCTCCCACTCTGACTCTGGAATCCACCATGTGACTTGATTTGGCCAGTAGAATGAACAGGAAGTAAGGGTGTGCTAGTTCTTGGCCTGAGCATTAAGACATCTAGTATATTTCTTGTACTCTTATGCTTCTGTTATTGAGACTATATGACACGCTGGGGCTAGCTCATTCATCCTAGGATGAGAGCCATGTGGAACAGAGCTGCCTCACCTAAGGATTTCTATCCAAACCCAGCCTGGAACAAGGCTCTTAGCTTCTCCAGTGACGAATGAGTGAGCACAGTCAAGATCAGCCAGACCCAGCCTAGGTCAGCTGACACTCTTCTGACTCACAGATGCATAAACCGAAGATAATTGACTTTTAGGACAGTTTGTTATGCATTGAAGCTAACTAATACAGTAGTGAAAAAAAGATAATGAGGACCAAAATTTGGCAAAGTTAGGAGAAAGGAGAGGAGGGAATTGAGAAGAGGGAGGAAAAAAAAGTTATTCCATTGAGTTGTGTTTGAAACGTCACACTGCTTATTATCCTGATACTGCATGGCATCAAGAAGTGGATAGTTTCCCAACTCTACAAGCCAGCCTTCAAGGAAGTCTATGGCTATTGTGGACAGAGAAGAGGTAATGACCAGGAAGAGACAGGGAGGATCTGGGTGTGGATGGGGCGTGAAGGGGAAGATAAATTGGTTCATTTTGGGTAGGGTCGAATTTGAGATCTCTGAAGGACATCCAAGTGGAGTTGTCCAGCAGGGAGGAAGTGAGATCAGAAGCTCAGGTCTTTGCGGGAGATGGAGATTTGGGTGTCTTCAACCAGCAGGTAGTAACTGAAGAAGCTGGGACTGGATCTGCACGGCAAAACCAGTGCAAAAACAGCTCCAGGGAGCTGTGAGAGCTGACACTTGATTACTCCATGGCAAGTACTTCAGTCAGTATAAGTGGTTCCTAGCGGTGATCAACTGAAAACTGAAGCATGATTACTATTTCATTTTTAACCCAACAAGGAGATGATCAATAATTCTTGGTCAGCAAGCAGAGGGTGCCCTGCAGCACTAAAGCATCACGGTATAACACGTGTCCCAGGTATCAGGAAACATGCCCAAAATGGGCAGATGGGACAGTGACTTTCAGTGGAATAGCCAGTAGGACGGAGCAGGAGCAGAGGGGGAAATACTGAGTGGGGCTCCTGAGAGGCAGTTGCAATGAGTTGCAGCTAAGAAGGATGAAGAAAGCGCCCAAGAAAGGGGAGAAGGAGAAGGGGAAAGACAGGGGTGGAGCCTGAAGTAGGGACCAGAGGAGAAAATTAATCGGATAAAGTAATCAAGGAAGGTGGGACAAGAAGGCGGACGAGTGAGGTCAACAGCAGGTGGGAAGAGGGGGCCAACCTGGAAGGAGGAAGCTGGATCAAGGAAAGAAGGTAGAAAAGGCACAAAACAGGAGGAGGGCGGCCAAGGAAGTCTGGGATCCTGAATCCGAGAAGGGAAGAGGAAATAGACAATGAACGAGAGGGCGAAGGATGAGAGAGGGGTGGCAAATAGAAGGAAGAGAGAAAGAACCTCGTCTGGGTGTTCAGAGCGCAGCGGCATCTCCAATGGCACCACCGTACTGAACCCGATTCACCTGATCTAGGAGCTGGGAGAGGGCGTCCTGCGGCAGAAGCCCTAGACGCTAGCCTGAGTCTGGCCAGCTCCAGCGGCCCCGGGGAGAAGAGCAAGGGCGTACCCACAGGGTCACTACTCCCGGACACAATCCTTGCTTTCGCGCTCGCGCTCAGCGGACGCGCCTCTTTAATAGATGCGGGCGGCCCAGGAGCGCACCCAGGAATGTAGAAAGAAACCGCGGAGGAATCAGGGCCCGGGAGAAGCTGGTACCTGCCTCTCGGGGAGGCGGTGCAGAGGGGGCTGAGAGTGGCGAAGGACCGTGGCGCCCCAACGCAGAGGGGCTGGCGGATGCGGCAAGTGCCTGGATGCCAGGGTCCAAGGAAGGCTATAGGGTTGGGTGGGAGCGGGCAGGGTGTGAAGGAGCGTAGGGAACCAGAGGGGTTGGGGAAATCCTGGCTTGGGGTGGTCTGAGGTTGGGGGCTGCGTCATGATGACACAGAGGATGTGTGTTGGGGCGGGAGAACGACCCCGGCTAAATTGTCCCTGTAGTTTTCTCTCACGATTTTCTAGTCCCAGAAGTTGCAGCATCAGAGGTTGATCGGTGAGAAACAAGTCATGGAAGGGCAGTCTAAAGGAGAGATCGAGCGCAGGCGGTGGAGAGAGCCGCCGCGCGGGCGGAGGCGCGGACATGGGCTAGTCGAAGTCCTGGGGGCCCCGGGACAGGTTTTTGGACAAGTCTTCGTCCTCCCCTCCGCCCTGGCGGCCTCCCGAAGCGCCAGCCCGGCGAAAGGAGCATAGCTGCTGAGCTGAGCCAGGGCTGGTCGCGCCAGGTGGGAGGCAGGATAGAGGGGCGGGAGCCAAGGCCGAAGGGGCGGACACGGGGTGGCGTCTCGACGCGCTCCATAAAGGGGCCATGGGGACCGCCTCTCCTCTGCGCAGGCGGCGGCCACCCGAGAGAAACACGGCGCGATGCCTCTTCGCTGCCAGCAGAGCCCGGTGCTGGCGGGCAGCGCCACTTTGGCCGTCCTGGGGGCACTGGTCCTGTACCTGGCGGAGCCCTCCGGCTACGGGAAGTACTCAGAGAGCCTGACGTCCTCGTCTATCCGCCTGCCTGCCCGCGCTGCCTGGTTCCTGCAGGAGCTGCCCTCCTTCGCGGTGTCCGCGGGGATCCTCGTTCGGCAGCCGCGCTCTTTCTTCAGCCTGCCTGCTACTGTGCTTCTGGGCCTCTTCTGCACGCATTACTTCCACAGGTAGCGTCTTCCCCCTGCAGGCGCGGAGCGCGGCGCACCGCCGGGCTCCCCGCGTCCAGGAGCGCAGCGCCGCGCCCCGAGGAACGCAGAGGGGCGGCGCGGGCGGCTGCCCAGAGCGCGGAGCAGAGCTTGCGGGGAGCACCTGGCGGGGCCAGGGCTGCGGGCGGGACGCGGGCGAGTGGAGAAGCGGTCGCGAGGCAGAGGCCGACTTCACTCCCCGCGGCCCGTCCCGGGGAAGCAGGTCGAGCGGGGAGGGAAGCGAGCCGGCCAGGTCAGGTCGGGCAGAGCTGTTGGCCCGGACTGTTTCCTCTCCAACTCGGTGCGATCCAGCGTCACCTGTGGCATCTCATCTCCCATCCCTTCTCTTTCTTCCTTCACCTTTCCTTTGCAGGGTAGGGGCAGGCTGGTTCTGGGATTTTGAGACAGTCTAAGTGTTGGCACCTCCCGAAGGAAACTCGGCTCAGGGGGACTGATCAACTTAATCTTTGCGGGTCTGAGGAGGGCGGTGGGCAGAGCCAGACCCGGACTTCGATGGTAGGAAAGAGAACGTCATGGGAACCGACTGGCCTGGGCGAGATCCCAGTTCTCAGGTCCCACCCAAAAGGGACTGCCCTTGCCGCCGACTCACCTACCTTTTCAGTTCCCCTGGGACATAAATGTGAATGGGTGGAAGTTAATTTAGAATTCAAATGTTCTTCTAAATTAAAAATCCCATGTTTAGGAGAACCTTGCCTTCTGGTCTGAGAAGGAAAGACAGGAAAGAAACCAAGGGCTTTTAGGATTCGAATGATGGCCGAACCCCAAAAAGGTCTCATAGGGGAAGGGAAGAACACACAATCAAGTTGCCCACCACGCCCAATCATTTAGCATCTGTTGTCTCATCTAGCCCCGTTGTAACTTTGTGAGATATGTATTTATTGTGCCTACTTTATAGACAAAGAAACTGAGGCTGAGTAAGGTCAAGTGACTGAATGAAGATGATACAGCTAGTGCCCCCCCAGATTCAATCTAAGCCTGTGAAACTCCAGGGTTCAAGATCTTTTCATCACATTAAGCAGGCAGATACCCCATGCAAGGAGAAAACAGTCTGTGGACAGAGAAAGGTTGCCAAGCCAAATCAAGAACTTGAACAGAAGCACACACTTATTTTGAGTAGACAATTTGTAGGGTCAAAAGATCAAGGAGACCTAGATTAGAAATTAGGATAAAGAACACTTCTGGAAGCTGAAAGGCATAATTCTCTCTCTCTCTCTCTCTCAAAGGAGAAAAATCATGCCCCATTTCAGAAGAAGGAGGTGTAGAGAAACAAATTTTAACATTTCTTTCCTTATAACCCCTTCTTATACTCTGGATCTTTTTTGTTGGTTAAGATTTAATATTTATGCAATCTTAATGGAATTCTCACTCTTTTGAAAAGATAAGCATTGACAAGAAATAAGAGCTAAAATTTCAGACATGGGTGTCCCTTCCATAAATATTTACTAAAAGCCTATTGTGGACAAGGTGCAGGCCTAGTTAACAACCACTTTACTTTATTCAGATTTTGATGGTTTAATTTGCACAGGAGGAAGGATGTTGGGTGCAGGAGATAAGAGACAGCTTTTGACTTCACTGTTTTTGGAACAGACATTAGACATAAAAATATGATTCTATCTGACGATTACTTTTTTCAAATTAACTACTGTCTGTTAGCACCATAAACAATATTTTTTATGAGGTCATTTCATCTTAAAGTAATGATTAGTGTTTTCCTACAGTCCTATTAACATAATTTTTAGAGTTGTTGTTAAAACTGAAAGGCACTTCACACAATAAATCATGACCAGTGCATTAAAAAAAGCAAGGAAGTAATTACCCATAAAATGAGTATCAACATGCTGTCCATCTTCTTCTGGGGAAAACTGAAAATAGAAGTAAAGGATTTGGGGATTGATTCTGCCTGAGGGAAAATTGCCCACTGAAAACACAGCTCTGAGTCAGTTGTCCCTGAGGCATGAAGATGTGTTATTTGCCCACCTTTCTCCTTGTGTGAACTCTTTTTTTGAGGTCACTGGAGTATTGGATCTGTTATGGTTTTGAGTGCTTACGAGGTGTTATGCTCTGTGCTAAACACTCTTTATGAATTATCTACTAATTCTCATACTAACCCATTTGGGTGGACACTATTAGCACCCTATTTGCAGGTGGGAAACTGGAGGAAGAAGACGTTTAAATAATTTGCCTGAGGTCACACAGCAACCTGGGGAGCCAGGCTCCAGACCCAGGGAGTTTGAATCCAGATCTCAGGCTCTTAGCTACCATGATCAACTGTTTGATGCTTGTTCTTACTGCCTCATCCTTGCCTTTAAAAATGATAGTTAGGCTTAAAATGATTATTTCTTGATTATAAAAATAAAAGTTCATTAAAGAAAAAATGGAAAATACAAAAAGTAGAAAAATACTCATGATTTCAACACCTAAGTATATTAAATGGTTAATGTTTTGGACCATTTCCATCAGACTTTTATTTTTCTTAGTAGATTTTTACACATGCTTGTTATATTGAATATATGTATATAGGTTTTTGTTCTGCTTGATTATTTAACCTTTTATAATAAGTATTTTCCAACATTATCATAGAATCTTTATGAATATCTTAATGGCTGCTTCTTACTTCATCTTACGTAAAAACAATAATTTACCTATCCATTAATTTATAGTTGGACAATTAATTTGCCTTTTTTCATTCTTATTTCTTTATTTTTGGCATGGTTAAATAAAGCTGTGATGCGCATTTTTGCACCTAAATTCTTTCAGAAGTCAGGACTATATTCTTAGTCAAGATTCCCAGAAGTGGTTCAAAAGCTATGAGCATTTTTGCTTTGAGGCTTTAGGAATCATTTGGCTTGATAATGAGGCACATTAAGGAAATAGCATCAGGCTGTCTTGGCTTTACCCTGTCTTGTGCATAGCTATGGCACAGAGAATAAGATGGAGGGACAATGGCTCAGGAGAAGGCTGGCTCAGATGTGGCTTAGACTCTTGCAAAATGTCCCTTGAGGACTGTTCAGAATAGCTATATGTCCCATTAGTTAGAAGTTAAAACTCCTTACCCTTTTCTCCATACAAGGGTGACACACTGGAATGTAAGTTACACAAGGCAAGGATTTTTGTCTCATTTGTTCATGACTGTGTCCCCAGTATATAGAAAACTGTTGGTACTCACTAAAATTTGTTGAATGCATGAATGAACTCTACTTCCGCCAGTACAGACAGTTAGAATTGTGGGAGAGCTAGCGATTACTTAGGAATCATTGAGATTGCATGGCTAGTCAACTCAGATAATTCTCCTCCCTTCAGAATCTGTTGTTGTGGAGGTTTGGATGGTTTAGCCACATGAAAATGACTGCTGCATAAGCATGTTGCGTAATCCCACTGGCAAAGTTGTTTGAAATCAGAGTTATCTCACTTCTTGTTGACCTTGACTACAGCCCTGGAATGATCCTTTGCCCACACTCTCTCGTTAATTTTCGTTTTCCCAAGAAGCCTTGGTGTTCTATGCAATGGTCATCACATCACCTATGCCTGTGGGGCAGCTGATGTCTTTTTCAATACTTGGGTGTGACCTTGGTATTTGGATGAAAAAGAAAAAGAAATCTCTTCTCAAAAAAAAAAAAGGTGACTATATTGTGAAAAGTTGCTGGACAGGGTGACCTTCCATGATGCGCATCCAGAAGCAGAGTGTAGTGTACATATTTGAGTCTGTTTGAATTTTGAGAGAGCTTTCCTGGGGTTTAGATGCTGAAACAGATGACATTTCCTAATCAACCAAATAAAAGGATGGCTTCAATAAGACACCTTTTTGCTTTATTGGTGAGTTCATTCTCCAGCAGCATGAATTCCTTCCCATCCTTCAAGACTCAGGTTAGGCATTACTTCCTCCAAGAAGCCTTCTCTGAGTCCCTTGTCCTCTATGAATCCAGATGTGATGCCATTCCTTGGGCTTTCATTGCAGCCAGTGTGGCCTTCCACGAGGCACTTCACACACTGGATCATAATTATCTGACCTAAGGAAACTTCATCCTGTTCTGTCCAGTCTCCTCATTTTACGCAAGCAAAGCACCAAGAGGTTTAGTCAATTAGGGGCAAAGAAGGGACTGGAACTTGAGTCTCCTGATGTGTCCTGCCAGTGTTTCTCCAACCTCATAAGAGGTGCAGATGTCTCAGATAATCAGAAGTAGTCAAACCTCACGAAGGAAATTACTCATTAGCTGAGAATCACAATGATTAATCCTACATTAGAAACCATCTAGACAAATCTTGCCTCTTACAGATTGAGAAGAAAAGCCCAGGCAGGATAAGCCACATTCCTGTGGTCACTTAATCATGTGTTAAGGACATTCATGAGGCATAATTTGGATCGATTAAGATTAACTGAAGGATTCTTTAGAATGAGGGTCTGCAAACTTTTTTTGTAAAAAGCCATATAAGTAACTATTTTAGGCTTTGCAACCATATAGTCTCTGTCACAACTACTCAACTCTGCTGTTATAGGATAAAAGCAGCCACAGGCAATATGTAAACAAATGAGAGTGGTTGTGTTCCAATAAAACTTTATTTACAAAAACAGGCAGTGGGCTGTATTTGGCCTATGGGCCATAGTCAGCCAGCCCCTCCTTAAGAAAACCACGAATGGCATAGCTTTACGTTCAGTGCCCTGGTAATTGTCTATTAAAATTTTGTTAAATCCTATAGCAAAGCAGTGGCATATCCTAGAAAATTTCTGTTACATTTAAGTAGAAATTTGATAGTAAACATCATTTTCTGAGAATTCCTGGGTTCCAAGTCCTTTATTTGAACCCTCTTGGGAAATAGTAGGAGTCTTGCAGTTTACTGAGAGACATTCTAAATGGAATGACATCATAAACACATCTGAAAAATGTAGAGCTATGTTTGCCAAAAACGTAAACAAGTTTAGAGATCTTGATTGTTTCACTTTTACCACATTGAAGAAGGGATCATCTTCTTGCTCATTTTAAATCTAACTTAGTGTCACTTACAGAGAGCAAACAAGATAAGAAAACAGCGATCCAAACTGGTGAAGTGACACATACAAAGTTGTGTGGCAAGGAAGGGGCAGAGTGGGGCTTGAACCCAGGTCTCCTGATTCTTTATCAGAGTTCTGCATGCTCAGAACTGTGCTAGGTCCTGTGGGAGACACAAGAGAAGTATAATACCTGGTGCTTGCCCTCCAGGAGGAAGGCAGGAAAGAACCATCATTGTGTGCCTATCACTCTTTAGGTGTGAAAGTTCGGTGGTGGCAATGTCAGTGTAAGAGGCCCAGAACAGGTAGGAAAATGCAAATTGAGGGAGATGTGGATCTAAGAGAGAGCACAGTCATGCCACTGAACATGCTGAGGTCTCTGGTGTCTGTGTTTGAGTGTGCATGGAATCTCAGAGGGCAGATGTGTGGGTGAGTTTTGAGGTAGCCTAATAAATGGCACCCACCTCCCCCACTGAAGTTCAGAACCGCCTGAGAGATAGAGCTTGGAATTAGGCAACTAGAAACAAATTACCACTCTTTATTAGCGGTTAAGCTGGTTTGAGGGAACATGGCTTACATTTTGGATCATGTGGGCCTCTTAATACTTTACCTTAAAAACACTCAGCAACAACCACGGCTGAAAACCACAGGCATTTCCCAGTGGTGCACGTTCTGAAAAAGACAGCAGAGCGAGAGAAGGGCTGAGCTGTACACATCCCTTGAGAGGTCCTGCTTTCAAATTTACCAATCAGGTAATTCACTTCTTTTTCCCTGATGAGGAATGGGTGGGGAAAGAAGATAGGCCTAGAAGGATACTCTAATGAAGGGCCCTCAGCAAGCAGGAGGGGGCGGGGGAATAAATGTTTTCTGTTACTAGATAGAACACAAAAGCTTGTCCATTTATTGATGTTTTTCAAACCCCTCAACTTGGTTCTAGAACCTGGGGCACTTCCCATTCTGCTTTTTGACTCCCTGCCATATATGGCAATGGGGACATCAAAATCTGGACTCAAGTTGTTTAAAAAGTTGCTCTTTTCAACCCAGGAGCCTATAATGAGACTCAGCTCAGCATAAGGAGCTCTAAATTTTAAAACCCTTTGAACCGGGGCCAACGATGCAATTTGCCTTTCGTTTGGTTATGGAAGGGGGATAAGGGAAGGGGAAACCAATATTTATTGAGCTCTCGGTGTTCCAGGAATTATGTTATGTGTTTTACATTGGTTATCTCATTTTGTCCTTGAGACAACCGCTATTATTAATGCTATTTCACAAGTAACAGCACTCTTTCTGATTGCAGTGATTGGTGGGAGTGGGTGGGAGTAGTGGGGAAGTCCTTGAGCTGGTCCTCAAAGGATGGTCTCTTCCCAGGGTTGGGGGTGGGAATGTGATTTCTGTCAGGAAAAAGGGATCCCTTTGGTGACCTATGACTTAAAATTGCCTTGTGCTCTATATGCTCTGTCTTGGAATACCTCTCCTCTTTTTAATTCTGAATGTCTTTTGCATCTATGCCGTAATATCCAACCTTACTATCTAAGCCTTAAATCAAACTCTGGGGCATTTTCAAAATTCTTCCATTATGCTTGCTCCATGTTGTCAAGACTGATCCTAGAAGTTACTGTGAAGTTAATATGGCAATTTGCTTTTGACATTTTTTCTATCTGACTATGAAACATCCCAAGATCCTTTTCTGTGTACAGACTCTGTTTCTTTCTCCTGCCTCCATCTGCGCTCTTTTAACAGCAGTACATGGTCTCACTTCAATCTCTCAGTGAATGTTCTTTACTTGCCCAAAGTTACATATCTGATAAAGAAATCTAAATACTAGAGTACTAGGTCCTTTGTTTTCTGATTATTGAGTTTTGAAAGTTCTTTATATGTTCTGGATACAATTCCTTTATCAGATATATGCTTTGCAAATATTTTCTCCCAGTCTGTATGGCTTGTCTTTTTCATTCTCTTAACAGTATCTTTTGAAAAGCAGAAGTTTTTAATTTTGATGAAGTCCAATTTCTCTATTTGTTTTTGTTCTTTTGGTGTCATGTCTAAGGAATCTTTGCTTAATATAAGGTCACAAGGATTTTCTCTTATGTTTCCTTATAGAAGATTTATAGTTTTAGGTTTTACATTATGTCTATGATCCATTTTGTGTTGATTTTTATATAGGGTTAGAAATATGAATCAAAGTTCCTTTTTTTTTTTGCATGTGGATATCCAATTGTTCCAGCAGCATTTGTCGAAAATACTTTTCTGTCTCTGATGAATTGCTCTTGCACCTCATGATATGAATAGAGACTTCACAAAGAAAATATACGAATGGCAAATAAGAATATGAAAAAACGCTCAACATCATTAGTCATTAGAGAAAAGCAAATTAATTCATACATATGGGATAACCACAATGGGATAACACTATGCATCCACTAGAATGGCTAAAATTAAGACTGACCATACAAGTGTTGTGAGGATGTTGAAGAACTAGAATTCTTATACATTTGTGGATGGGAATGTAAAATGGCAACCACTTTGGAAAACATTTTGAAAGTCTCTTAAAAAGTTAAACATAAACCTACCATCTGACCTAGCCGTTCCATTGCCAGTTATTTTCCTGAGAAAAATAGAAGCACATGTCTATACAAACACTTGTATACAAATGTTTGTAGCAGCTTTATTTGTAGTGGCCAAAAACTAGAAACAATCAAAATATCCATCAACAGGTGCATAAGTAAACAAACTGTGGTATAACCATGTAATAGAATACTCCTCAGCAATAAAAATGAATGAACTATTGATGCGTGCCACAACATAGATGAAACTCAAAATATTATTCTGAGTAAAAGAAGCCAAGCAAAAAAGAGTGCATGCTTTGTGATTTCATTTATATAAAATTCTATGAAGTTTAAGCTAATCTATAGTACATAAAGTATATCAGTGGTTTCCTGGGGACAAAGGGAGGGACAGAAGGATGGGATAATGAAGGGTATGGGCAAACTTTTGGTGGTGATGGATATGTTCGTTATTTTGATATGATAATGGTTTTGAAATTTGTCAAATTGCCTACTTTAACTATGTGCAGTTGATTATTAATTATACCTCAATAAAGATTAAAAAACTGTAGGTAGGCCTATGAGAAAATTGTATGTATGTGTGGCCCTGTGTCACTGAGAATTGTTCAAACTTTCTGTGAAGCTAATTTGGCAATATTTAACAATAGGTGAAAAACTGTTCACTTTTTTTTTGGCCCAGGAATTTCACTTGGGGGAAGTAATCCAAAAGAAGGAAATAATTTACACAAAGTTACAGAGTTTCTATTCACAACTGTGAAACATTGGAAATTACTTAAATGCTCCACAATCGAGGCCTGATTGTAATCAATACAATTGAATATCATGTATACTTCAAACAAACAGCTTCTTGGATTATTTCTTTTTTTTTTTTTTTTGGTGAGGAAGATCAGCCCTGAGCTAACAACATCCACGCCAATCACCCTTTTTTTTTTGTGCTGAGGAAGACCGGCCCTGAGTTAACATCTATTGCTAATCCTCCTCCTTTTTTTTCCCTTTTTCTCCCCAAAGCCCCAGTAGATAGTTGTATGTCATAGTTGCATTTCCTTTTAGTTGCTGTATGTGGGATGCCGCCTCAGCATGGCCAGACAAGCGGTGCGTTGGTGCACGCCTGGGGTCCGAACCCGGGCCGCCAGTAGCGGAGTGCATGCACTTAACCACTGAGCCACAGGCCCGGCCCCGTTGGACTATATCTTGGGTGGAAATAAGTGTATAAAGTCATTTAGTGAAGAAATAGCACATAAAGAGTATACTCTGAATAAATGCACATCAATATGTATGAATTAATATTGATAATGGTTGGAATAGAAAGTGATGTAAATAGCTGATACTTTGTGTTTTTTCTTATGATATTTTCAAAGTGTTTAATGTTTTAACTCCCACTATACCTAATAGAAGAAATAATGCTGATGTTACAAGATTTTAAGAAGTACATTGCAAACTGACCATGCAATTAAATGTCAATAGAGATCAAGACACCCCCACTTCTTGCTTCTTTGCATGCGTGGTAATCTTTGATTGGATGGTCAGACATTGTACCTTGTTGGGTGTTGGATTTTTTTGTATTCCTATAAATATTCTTGAGCTTTGTTCTGGGATGCAGTTAAGTTACTTGGAAATAATTTGTTCTTTTTGGGTCTTGATTTGGTTTGTTAGATGGTTCCAGAAGAGTGCTAGTGCTAAGGCTAATTAATCCTCTCCTCTGAGGTTAGGCCTTTCTGAGTACTCAATGTCCCATGTATTATAAGTTTTTCTGTCTGGCTGGTGAGAATGGGCTCTATTCCTGGCCATATATGAGCACTAGACACTGTTCCTTTGAGTCCTTTTGGGTGATCCTTTTCTCACACAAGAGCAGTAATTAATACTCTGCTGAATACTTGAGGAGGACCCGCTGCAGGTCTTTGTGTACCTCTCTCCTCTTCAGTGCTCTGTCCTGAAAATTCTAGATGTTTTGATATACTGGAATCTCAGTTCTGTTTCCTCAACTCAGGAAGTCGTCTAGCTTCAGTCTGGGATCCCCTTCCTTGGGAAGGGAAATTCTCTCAAAGCAGTAAGCTGGGTCATTTATAAGGCTCAGATCATTTTTTTCTTGCCTATCAGGGATCCTTGTCTTTTATTGACTGTTGTCTAGTGTTTTGTAATTCATTATTTCATGTAATTTGCCTTGTTGTTTTGTATTTTTGTTTTTCAGCCTGGAGGGTAAATCCGGTCCCTCTTACTCTGTCTTGACTGGAAGCAGAAGTCCCTCCAATGCGTTTTAGCATTTATCTTTGCTAATTTGATCAGCTGCAATACTGGTTGACTTGTTGGTTTTAGTAGCCCTTGCTTATACTCAATGTTATGCTTAAGCCTATTGGTTTGTGTTACTAAACTTTCCACCAATTTGTCCAGAGTGTCACTGTCTTAATCAGCTAAGGGTGCTATAACAAAATATCATAAACTAGGTGGCTTATCAACAACAGAAATTTGTTTCTCACAGTTCTGGAGGCTGGAAGTCTGAGATTATGGTGCCGGCAAGGTCTGGTTCTGGTGAGGTACCTCTTGTGGGTCTCGGATGGCTGACTTCTTGTTGTATCCTCACATGGTGGAAAGAGAGTAAGTTAGCTTTCTGGCCTCTTCTTATACGGGCACTAATTCCATTCATGAAGGCTCCCCCCTCATCACCTAATTACCTCCAAAGGGCTCCATCTCCAAACACCATCACATTGGGGTTTATATTTCAACATATTAATTTTGGGCTGACACAGACTTTCAGTCCATAATAGTCTTTTTTGTTTCATTGTAACCCTATGCTTTTTCCATTCTCAGGCTTAATATGCAATGACCTCTGGATCCCGTGTACGAATTTCTAAACTTGTGGAGAGCTAAGCGTGATAAGAGAATGGCGGCTTACTTTACTCGAGTCCTATGGCTCCATGTAGTTGTGGCTGGCCAGGTGGCCCTAAGGCTATAGGCTAGGGGATAGAATGTGGGAGATATCAGCAGATGCTTATGACTGACAGATCTAAAACTTTCACATAGTAAATTCTGCCACAGAGGCTTCAGAAAATGCTTTTTCTTTTTTTGTAAAAGTGGACAATGGAATGGAAATATAGGAGGGAGATGTGCTGAGGCTGATCCATCTTTGAATGGTGTGGAAACTTAGTCCCAGGACAATATTTAAATGAAGGTTGAAATTCCTTAAAAGTTCTCAGAATGATGGCAACATCTAGGCGTCATTGCTGCGTAGCTGTACAGAGCTGTTTGTTTCCAAAACACATCAGAAACCGTATAAACCTGGGCTGCGATATGAAGCCAAACAGCTGGAATTAGAAGACCATGACTTTCTTTTTGCAAACAATGAGAAAGAAAGGAGAGAAAATTGCAGCTTAGAGAAATGATGTATTTGTGTCCAACAGTGAACATGACTTGTCTTGAGCCTGCTGTAGTAGGCTTGCTGAACTTTGTACTTCAAGCTGAAAACTACCACATCATAATTTATAATTTATTAATTTGGTCATGACAAGTTAGCATGAGTGGTTGAGAAGGTGTGCCTACACAATGCCAAAACCCACTCCAAACTGATCAACTTAAAGAAAAATAAAAGATAAACTAATTATTCAAACTAATTGATTTGTTACTCAGGCCAAGGGGTTGATCTGATTCTTTTGCATACTCAGATTTTGATCTTCTGGGGCACTAAAATATAAATAAATAAGTAGGGTCAGCAGTCAGTAGCCTGTCTCTTGTAGGAGGTTGTATCTCAATGATGGTTACCTTTCCATCACTCAGAGGAATCCTCAAAGTTTCTTAAAACATTGGTAATTCGTTATATGTTCAGATTGAACTTCTATTTTGAGGTAGATGCAGGAAGAAAGAGGAAAAATGAGCAAGTGAGCAATTTCAGGGTCTCCCAATACTACCAGCACACAAATATGAAGATTTAAAAACGTATACCGGGGCCAGCCCCATGGCATAGTGGTTGAGTCAACGTGCTACACTACAGCAGCCTGGGGTTCACTGGTTCGAATCCCAGGTGTGGACCTACACCACTTGTCAGCCATGCTGTGGCAGTGACCCACATGCAAAATAGAGGAAAGTTGGCACAGATGTTAGCTCAGGGCTAATCTTCCTCAAGCAAAAAAAGAAGAAGATGGGCAACAGCTGTTAGTTCAGGGCAACTCTTCTTCACCCCAAACAAAACAAACAAACCAAAACATATAAACAGAAAATTTAAAAATGGTGTACCATAGGGGGCTGGCCTGGTGGCGCAAGTGGTTAAGTGTGCGCGCTCCGCCACGGCAGCCCAGGGTTTGCCGGTTCTGATCCTGGGTGCGCACCGACGCACCGCTTGTCAAGCCATGCTGTGGCGGTGTCCCATATAAAGTAGAGGAAGATGGGCATGGATGTTAGCCCAGGGCCAGTCTTCCTCATCCAAAAAAAAAAAAAACAGGAGAATTGGCAGATGTTAGCTCAGGGACTATCTTCCTCAGAAAAAAAAAATGGTGTACCATATTTTAGGTCTTTATGAGCTACTCATCTCAATGTTTTTCATAATTTAAATAGATCTACTGGATCATGACCACTAGATAATTCAAATCAGATGACATCTGCAGGGGGTTGACAATGGCTGTCCTCACTTCCAGGGCATCAGAGCAAGATGGGAAGAAGTCCCAGGAGCTTTGGGGGACACTTCACATTGAATTTTTCCCATGGTATAGCCCTCGATAGAAAATGGTCAACCACTCCATTGCAGGAAAAAAAAATGTGGTTTTGTTGAATTGAGCCTTCCCTTTACTAGATTTGGCAATCTAATTTCTCTGTGTGGATACAGCCTTTGGAGGGGCCAAAATATCTGGTCAATGCTAGTTTGAAAAAATTGGCTAAATCTGCCATTAGAGGTTGTTATGTCAGTGGTTTTTAACCCTGGCTGCACATTAGAATCATCTGGGGAAACTTTTAAATGCTGCTAATCTCAATGTCCTACACCTAAGATTCTGATTAATTTGTCTTTAGTGCCTCTTCTTTAGCGTTCCTAAAACCCCTCAGGTGATTTGAATATGCACCCAGAGGTGAGAAACTCTGACATAGACAAATGTCCATGCAACTGACTCATTTTTTTCACATAGTGACTGTAGAAGAGCAAAATGCTGAAGAATGTAAACTCTGGAACTAGCTCCACCTGGACTTGAGTCCCAGCTCTGATATTTCATAGCTGTGTGACCTTGTACTAAGTTAATCTCACTGTGCCTCAGTTTCCTTATTTGTAAAATGGGGATAATTATAATAATACCTATCTTTTAGCATTATTATAAAGATTAAATGACTTAATATGTGCAAAGAATTTAGAACATTATTTGGAGTATAGAAAGCACTACATGAACATTAGCTGTCTGTGGTCCTTTGCTGGTATTTTCTTTACTAGATGTCTGAACTGAAATGAATTTCAATGGCTTAATATTACTCTAGCAAGGTTTATTAGTTCCCTGTAGCTGCTGTAACACAAACTGGGTGGCTTAAAACAACATAAATTTTTATCTCACCATTCTAGAGGCCAGAAATCTGAAATCAAGGTGTCAGCAGGGCTGTGCTCCTTCTGGAAGCTACAAAGGAAAATCTGTTCCATGCCTCTTTCGGCTTCTGGTGGCTGTCGGCATTCCTTGGCTTTTGGTCACATCTCTGTGCTCCGTCTTCACATCACCTTTTCCTCCGTGTGTCTTTCTTCTCTTCTGCTGCCCCTTTCTTGTATAAGGATACATGTGATTGCATGTAGAGACCACCCAGGTTATCCAGGATAAGCTCCTCTTCGCAAGATCCTTAACTTCATCGCATCTTTTTCCATATAAGATAGTATTCACTCCTTTGCTATAAAGTAATATTTGTAAGTTCTGGGGATTAGGGTGTGGACAATATCTTTTTGGGGGGCTATCATTCAACCCATTACACAAGGTCCATAGTAAAATGTAAGCTTGAATGTGATGCCCTACTGACTCATCCTGTGTTTAGTCACCTTTGCATTTGGCCTGCACATCCCACTCTCTAATATGTCCAAAACCTTTATTTACAATGACAGGTCCAATCTGAGTATACCAAGTGACTATTCATTGTCAATGTTTATTTCTTGGAAAGGACTCAGGGAAGTGAGCCAAGGGCTCAGATGACTGGTTGGTCTGATGCCTTTTGGCATAGAGAGAGACTCCAACAAGGAAAGACCTCTTGGTGGGTTCTGTTTCAAAAAGAATAATTTGAAGGAAACTCTATTTTCTGATTAAATGCAACTCCAAAACATCACCAATTCTGGCTTTAAACTTGGAAAAGCTTGATGCTTATTTCAAAAGAGAACAGTATGATGGTACATTAATCATGACTCTTTCAGTTCCAAGTGACAGAAAATCAATTCAAGTAGGCTTAAGTAAAACCTGAATTTATTAACTCTCATAACTGGAAAATTCCAACTTCAGGTCCAGATTGATGCAGTGGTGCCAAAGATACCATCAGGACCTGGTTTCTCTCTCTGGCTCTTGGCTCTACTTCTTTACTGGCTCTGTTCTCAGAAAGCCTGTCCTTTGGTGGTGGCAAGACAGCTATAGCATCTAAGAGCCTATATCCTCTCAGATCCAAGGCATGTGGAAAAGGACAGTTCTAGAAAAAATGTAAACAAAATCTTATTGAAATTTGTTCAGTCACATGCCTATCCCTGAAACAACCAGTGTGATAGGGCTATCCCTGTTCTGATTGGCTGAGGAGGCTGGAGAGGATGAACCCTCTCATGGGCTAAGACTGGAGAAGGCAGTGGGTCCCTAGTAGAAAGGCAGGGTAGTTACCATAAGAAGGAAGAATGAATGTTGGGTGGCAAATATAACAAATGACTACTATAGGTGCAACAAGATCCTTGGGCTAAAATGACTGAAAGCCAAACCTGGATTCTTTTGAAGGGCATGTGGGTTTTTTAAATTTTTTTCCACTTGTATATTTTGATCTCAATTTCCCTTTCCAATTGAATATGAGTGAGTTGTTTTGAAGAAGAGGACCTTCATTTAAATCTCATCTCTGCTGCTTCTTTGTAGCTGTGTGGGCTTAGGAAAATTACCACACCTCTGTGAGCTTCATATTCTTCACTGGGCCAGCAGTAGCACACACCTATAGGCAAACACACAGACACACACACACATACACTCAGGTTAGATGGTCCTTCTCATCAGGACCATCTATCACCAGGGTGCATAAACAGAACGGGCCTATCTGAGCACAATCTGATTAGTACCAAAAACCCATCTTGCCCCTACAACTCTCTTCTGTGACCCTGAAACATGTCTGAAATTCCTACCATTCAAGTGTTTTCTTTGGTTTAAAGCAATGTGTTTCCAGAGAGCCAGGTAAAAAATGCAAACAGATCCGAAGGAGAAACAACGTGAAATCCTTCATCACTGACTATCCCTCATCTGCCATCTTGGAAGAGATAAGCCAGACAAAGTCACCTTGTGAGATGATTTTTGTTGCTACATGCAAAGCAACCACAAAGACCTTGAGGAAAATGATCTCACTGTCCTTCCACATCTATTTTAGGATTCTTCTCTTGCTACTTCTCCTGTCACTCAGGTATGGCCTTTACATTCCCTGGGGATAACCAATGCCATAGGGAATTTCCACATTGAAACAGTTTATCTAGAGTTCTCTCCTCTCTCCTCCATAATCACAGTTCTCATTTTCACAGTGGAGCTGATGTTAGGTAGAGTGAGTACCATCTGATTACTATTTGATTAAAGTATTCATGTGAAGCATGAATGAGTGACAAGCTCAACTTTCTTTCAGAGGATAGTTTTTTATCTTTAATCTTCTATTTTGGTGTTAGAGATTTTTTGAGAAGGATACTTGTGTCTCTTTCCTAGTCTCCTAAGATCAGTTGCAAATGTACTCACAACAGGTGCTAATCCCATTTCTGAAAGATTACTGGCCATAGGTTTTAGCTATCACTTAGTCGATTATAAGAAGGAGAATATCCTAAGGGACTGGGACAAAGGAATAGATTCAATAAGAGAACTGGAAATATTTGAAGCCTGGGAAATTTCCAGGAAAAATAATTCTTTTGGGATGTGACCATGCATGTCTTTGTCATGAACGTCTGGGATCCTGAGAACCTAGGAGAAAGAGGGAAGCAGAAGGGGGGAGGGAATATGATATGAGCAGACGCAAAGACTAGGGCACAAAAACCAGCCTCACCATTGGTACGTAGGCTGACTCTAGATTTTATACAAAAAAAACTCTAATGATATATTTCCTTAGTTGGGGAAAGAAAGAAACACTTAGTCATTACATTCTAATATGTGCTAGTTCCATTCAATTATACCATTTAATTCTTTCAACAACCTCCTGAGGTTGGTACCATTATTATCCTCCTTTTTTCAATGGGAAACTGAGGTTCAGAGGAGTTAAGTTGCCAAGGTCATTGTGGTAGTTTAAAAATATGTTCACAAATTTTTTTGATATGACTTCCTTGAAAAGATGGTACCCAGTTCCCTTCCCCTTGAATAGAGGCCAGAATTTGTGACTAGCTTCTAACAAATACAATGTGGCAAAGTGATAGCGTGTGACTTTTGATACTAGGTAATAAAAAAGAGAGCTTCTGTTGGTGTTCTTTCTTGGATTGCTTGTTCTGGGGGAAGCCCGCCACCATGTCATGAGGATACTCAATCTGCCCTTGGTTGAAACCGTTTCAACCACATGAGGAGAAGAGGAGGCCTCCTGCCCACAGCCAACATGAACTCTCCAGCCATATGAATGAGCCATCTGGGAAGCAGATCCTCCAGCCCCAGTCAAGCCTTCAGATAATCGCAGTCCTGGTCAACACCTTACCTGCAATCTCATGAGGGACCATGAGCCAGATCTGCCTAGCCAAGCCACTCTTGAATTCCTGACATATAGGAACTGTGAGTGAAAATACAAATTTGTTGGTGTTTTTAACCACTAAGTTTTGGGATGATTTGTTATGTAGCAATAAATAGCTAATACAGTCACATATTTAGAAAGTAGCACATTTACCATTTTCACTTTGCTTAAAGTGTTACCTAAATAGAAGCAACCAAATAGGAATATGGTGAATAAAACTTAGAGTAATCCATTACTTATTTATTGAGTACTTTTTAAATTTCTTCAGTATTTATTTATTGAATACTTTTTCCCTCAAGAATTATGCCAGGTTCTGGGTTAGCTTTCATTCAACTGAGCATTTCTTGGGCCTAGCTCTTAGAACTGATCTGTGCATGAGTGCCAGGCTATGGCATCAAAATCATCTGGAGAGCTTTCATAAATCTCTGAGAGAGTTTAATTTAGTAGGGATGATAATTTTTATACTCAGCCATGTCTGCCACTGACTTAGAGAATTTAGGGACTGTCTCCTAAGCCAGACAGAGAGAGTCTCTCTACAGATGTCCCCAAACACAGCTGTTACAGCTAAAAACTGATTCTCCAAGTCAGTTATCATTGGTCATGACATATATACATTTGGACAGTGCACATTTGTTAATTAAACTTTTTATTTAAAGATAATTGTAGATTCACATGTAATTGTTAGAAATAATACATAGAGATCCTGTGTAACTTTTACCTGATTTCCACCAAAGATAATGTCTTGCAATACTATACTACAATATCACAACCAGAATATTGAGACTTTGGTACAGTCAAGAGACCGAACATTTCCGTCACCAGGAGGATCCCTAACGTTGCCACACTCATTCCCCTCCTGTTTGCGTCCCACCTAAATCCCTGGCAACCATTAATCTGTTCTTCATTCCTATACTTTTGTGATTTCAACAATGTTATGTAAATGTCAGCATACAGCATGTAACCTTTTGGAACTGGCTTTTTTTCACTCAGCATAATTATCTGGAGATTCATCTGGGTTGTTGCATGTATTGCTAGTTCCATGGTATGGATGTACTTCAGTTTGTTTAATCATCCACCAATTGAAGGACATCTGAATTGTTCCAGTCTTTGACTATTGTGAATAAAGTTGCCATAAACATTTGTATACAGGTTTTTGACAACATAAGTTTTCATTCTCTGGGATAAATGCCCCAGAATGCAGTTGCTGGGTAATATGGTAGTTTCATGTTTAGGTTTTGAGGAAACTGGCAAACTATTTTCCAGAGTGGCTGTACATTCCCACCAACAATGCGTGAGTGATCAAATTTCTTTATATCCTTGCCAATATTTTTTTATTAAATTATAAAAATATTATTAGTTTTTATTTTAGCCAGTTGGATAGGTAGGCAATAATGTCTCATTGTGGTTTTAATTTGCATTTCCCAAAGGCTAATGATGTTGAACATCTTTTCATGTACATGGACATCTTTTCTCTGTTTCATTGATCTCTGTGTTCATCCCTCCACCAATATCACTCAGTCTTGATCACTATAACTATACAATGTCTCGAAATCTGTTTACTAATTCCTCACACTTTCTTCTTTATTGTAATTGTTTTAGCTATCCAAGTTCCTTTGCCTTTCCATATAAATTTTAGAATTATGTTGTCTGTAAATAAAACCTTGCCAGAAATTAATAGGAATTTCATTATCAATTTGGGAATAATTGACATCTTTATTATGTTGAATCTTTCAATCCATGAGCATAATATGTCTCCATTTATTTAGATATTCTTTGATTTTTCTCATTAATGCTTTGTAGTTTTCACCATAAAATTCTGTACATATTTGGTTAGCTTTACACCTAAGTATTTTATTTTTTGGTCTATTGTAAATGTTACTTTGTATTTTTAATTTCAGTATCCATACGTTCATTAACAGCTTTTAGGAATGTAATTGTATATAGTATATCCTGCAAACTTGCTGAATTCACTTATTAGGATTTTTTTTGGTACATTCTTTAGGATTTTCTGTAGAAACAATTATATCATTTGCAAATAGGGACAGTTTTATTTCTTCCTTTCTGATCTGTATGCTTTTTATTTTTTTCTTGCTTTATTGCACTGACTAGAATTTCCAACACTTTGTTAGATAAGAGTGGTGAGAACAGACATCTTTGTCTTGTTCATGATCTTAGAGGGAAAACATTCAGTCGTTGACCATTAAGGGTAATGTTAGCTGTAGATATGCTTTATCAAGTTCAGGAAGTTTTCCTCTATTCCTATTTTCTCAGAGTTTTTATCATTAATAGGTGTTGAATTTCATCAGATGGGTTTTTTTTTTTTTACAATGATTGACATGATCGTAATATTTCTCTTTTTTAATCCTGTTAATATGGTGGATTGCATTGATCCATTTTTTAATATTGTACTAGTCTTGCATCCCTGGAATAAACCCACTTGGTCATGCTGTATAATTCTTTTTATATATTGCTGAAATCTGTTTGCTAACAGTTTGTTAAATATTTTTGTTTCTATATTCATGGGGATTTGTGGCCTGTAGTTTTTTTTTCTTTGTATTGACTTTGGTTTTTGTTTCGGGGTAATACTAGCTTTGTAAAATGAAGAGATTGTGTAGAGTTGGTGTTGATTCTTCCTTAGATTTTTGGTAGAATTCTCCAATGAAATCATCTGGACCTGGAGATTTCTTTGTTTGGGAGTTTTAAAATTATGAATTAAATTTCCTTAATAGTTTTAGGGCTATTCAAATGATCTATTTCATTAGGGTGAATGGTAATAGCTTGTATTTTTCAAGGATTTGGTCCGTTTCATCTAAATCGTCAAATTTACGTATGTAGAGTTGTTTGTAGATTTCTTTATTATCCTTTTGATGCAGGTTCTGTAATGATGTCCCCTGTTTCATTCCTGATTGTGTCTTCTTTCTTTTTCTTTGTTAGTTTTATTAGAGGTGTGTAAATTTTATTGATCTTTTCAAAGAATAGCTCTTCATTTTATTTATTGTTTTAATGTTTTGAATTTCATTGATTTTTGCTCCTTATTATTGCCTTCGTTCTGACTGCTTTGGATTTATTATCCTCTTTTTTTTCTAGGTTCTTAAGGTGGGGGCTTTGAGACCTTTCCTATTTTCTATTGTATGTGTTTAGTGCTACAAATTTTCCTCTCAGCACTGACTTAGCTGTGTCTCACAAATTTTGATGTCTTGTATGTTTCATTTTCATTGAGTTCAATGTAGTTTTTGATTTCTCTTGAGGCTTCCTCTTTGAACCATAAATTATTTGGAAGTGTACTGTTAAGTTTCCAAGTTTTGCAGATTTTCTTGTTATCTTTCTGTTTGATTTCTAGTTTGATTCTATTGTGGTCAAAGAATATATTCTATATGATTTTAATTCTTTTAAATTTATTGAGGTTTGTCTTATGAACCAGGATGTGGTCTATCCAGATATGCGTCCTGTGTGCACTTGAAAAGAATACGTATTCTGCTGTTGTTGGGTAGAGTTTAATATAAATGTTGATTATATCCTGTTGGCTGATGATGTTATTTAGTTCTTCTATATTCTTCCTGATTTTATATCTTTTCTAGTTTTCCTATCTATTGTTGACAGAAGGGTTTTGAAGGCTTCAGCTATACTTGTGGATTTGTCTACTTTTTTCTTTCAGTTCTATCAGTTTTGCTTCACATAACTTACAGCTCTGTTGTTTGGTGCATACACATTTAGGATTGCTTTATCTTCTTGGTGGATTAACACTTTTATCATTATATAATGTCTCTTTCAGCTTCTGGTAATTTCTTTGCTCTGAAGTCTAGTTTATTTGAAATTAATATAGCTGTCCCTATTTTCTTTTGATTAATGTTTCCATGATATACCTTTTTTTCATCTTTTTACTTTCAACCTGTCTATATACTTTTTTGGAGTGAGTTTTTGTAAAGAGCATACAGTTTAGTCATGTTTTACTCAATTCAGTCTTTTAATTGGTGTATTTAGATCATTTAAATTTAATGTAATTATTGATATGTTAAAGCTTACGGCTGACATTTTATTTTCGCTTTTCTGTTTGTCCTTGTTTTCCATATCTGATTTCTTTCTCCTGCTTCCTGTGGATTACTTGAACATTTAACAAAATTCCAATTTGACTTCCATTTATTATTTTATTTTTATTTAAAAAATATTTTTCCAGTTTATTGAGATATAATTGACATATAACATTGTGTAATTTTAAGTTGTACAGTGTGATTATTTAATATATGTGTAAATTGTGAACTGATGACCACAATAAGGTTAGTTAACACATCCATCACCTCACATAGTTGCCATTTTTTTGCGTGTGTGGTGAGAACTTTTAAGATCAACTCCCTTAGCAACTTTCAACTATACAATACAGTATTTTTAAAAGTATCGTCACTATGCTGTACCTTAGATCCCCAGAACTTATTCATATTATAATCGGAAGTTTACACACTTTGACCACCTTCACCTATTTACCCACCCCCACTCCTGCCCCTGGCAAGCACCAGTCTTGTCTCTGTTTCTACGAGTTCAATTTTTTTAAGAGTCCACATATAAGTAAGTTCATATGGCATTTGTCTTTCTCTGTCTGACTTATTCCTCTCTTGGTCAGCGGATGTCCAATTCTGTATCTTAGAGGGGAGAGACAAAAGGAACAACTCACTCCACCATGATGCTGACATCACTCCCTGACTTATTTCACTTAACATAATGCCCTGAAGGTTCATCCACATTGTTGCAAATGGCAGAATTTCCTTCTTTCTCTTGGCTGAATATTATTCCATTGTATGTATATACTACATTCTCTTTATCCATTCATCCTTTGGACATGTAGGTTGTTTCCATGTCTTGGCTATTGTGAATAATGTTACACTGAACATGGGAGTGTGGATATCTTTCTCATATCCTGCTTTTTTATTTTGAATATATACGTAGAAGTGGGAATGCTGGATCATATGGTAGTGGTATTTTTAATTTTTTGAGGAACTTCCATAGTGTTTTCCATAGTGGTTGCATCAATTTACATTCCCACCAACAGCGCAAAAGGGTTCCCTTTGCTCCACATCCTTGCCAGGACTTATCACCATCTGTCTTTTTGACAATAGCCATTCTGACAGGTGTGAGGTGAAATCTCATTGTGGGTTTCCTTTGCATTTCCCTGAAGATCAGTGATGTTGAGCACCTTTTCATGTACCTTTTGGCCATTTGGATGTCTTCTTTTGAAAAATGTCTATTCAGTTCCTGTGCCCATTTTTTAATTGGATTATTTGTTTTTTTGCTGTTGAGTTATATGAGTTCCTTATATATTTTGGATATTAACATCTTATCAGATATATGATTTACAAATATTTTTTTTCCTATTCTGTAGGTTGCCTTTTCATTATGTTGATTGTTTCTTTTGTTATGCAGATGATTTTTAGTTTGAGGTAATCCCACTTGTTGATTTTTGCTTTTGTTGCTTGAGCTTTTGGGATCATATCCAAGAAATCATCCCCAAGACCAATGTCAAGGAGCTTTTTCCCTTTGTTTTCTTCTAGGAGTTTTAAGGTTTCAATTCTTACATTTAAGTTCTTAATCCATTTTGAATTAATATTTTGTGAGTGGTGTAAGATAGGGGTCCAGTTTCATTCTTTTGGATGTGGCTATCCAGTTTTCCCAAACCATTTATTGAAAAGACTATCTTTTCCCCATTGAGTATTCTTGGATTCCTTGTCTAATATTAGTTGAGTCTATATGTGTGGGTTTATTTATGGGTTCTTAATTCTGTCCCATTTGTCTATATGTCTTTTTTGGGGGAGGAGGAGGGAAGATTGGCCCTGAGCTAACATCTGTCGCTAATTCTCCTCTTTTTGTTGAGGAAGATTGGCCCTGAACTAACATCTATGCCCATCCTCCTCTATTTTGTATGTGGGATGCCGCCACAGCATGGCTCAAGGAGCAGTGCCTTGATCCGCACCTGGGATTTGAACCTGCAAAATCTGGGCTGCCAAAGCGGAGCGCACAAACTCAACCAAACTACACCTCCAGGCTTGCCCTTATGTGTCTGTTTTTATGCTAGTATTATACTGTTTTTATTAATAGCTTTGTAATATAGTTTGAAATCAGAAAGTGTGATGTCTCCAGCTTTGTTCTTCTCTCTCAGGATTGCTTTGGCTCTTTCGTGGTTCTATGAAAATATAGTATTGTTTTTTTCTATTTCTATGAAAAATGCTATTGGAATTTTGATAGGGATTGCACTGAATTTATAGATCACTTTGGATAATATGGAAATTTTAGCAATATTAATTCTGATTCATGAATATGGGATATCTTTCCATTTGTTTATGTCTTCTTCAATTTCTTTCATCAACGGCTTATAGTTTTCAGCATATAGATCTTTCACTTCCTCTATTAGATTTATCCCTACATATTTTATTGTTTTTGATGCTATTGTAAATGTTATTTTCTTTATATCTTTTTCAGATAGTTCATTGTTAGTGTATAGAAACACAACTGTCTTCTGTATGTTGATTTTCTAATTTGCAACATTACTGAATTCACTTATAGTTCTCCTTTATTAGGCTCCCTATCAAACTTTGCTGGAGGGGTAGGGGTGGAACCACAGTTTTTATGTGGTGTTTGGCTATTGTAGAGCAGCTATTTTCTAAAAGGTTTTGTCTTACTGGGTTTCTCCTTTTCCTGGTGACTTGGCTGGAGAGAGTAAACTTTTGTTGGGGCTTTTTCGTCTGTGCCTGTTGGCACTCAGTGGTTGCCTGCTTCTTCAGATCCAACTCTAGGATATATGAGGCAAAAAGAAAACCCAGAGAATGGACTGCCATGTTGTTCTTCAAATCCCGGGGTCTCTAGCCTGTGTGACTTCTTTTCTCCACCTTTTAGAGTCTTCTTATGTTTGTTTTATATATAATGTACGAGGACTTAGTTGTATTTAGCAGGAGGAATAGGGAAAAGTACATCTACTTCACCTTCCTGGAAGTGGAAGTTATGATGCATATTTGATATGCATGGGATATAAAGATTTGTGTGAATATGATATATACTGACTAAAGCATATGATATGCTCTTTCATTCATTAAATATTCATTCTAGGCCTACTCTGTGCTGGGCACTGTTCAAGGCACTGCAGATACAGTGGTGAACAGAATAGATAATGTTTTTCTCTTTACAGATGGTGCATTCTTATGAGAAGAAACAGACAATTAACAAATAAAATATAGTATGTTACATAGTGAAAAGTGCTATTGGAAAATGGAATGCAGGTTTAGGAGGACAATGAATGCTGGAGGCATTGGAGGTTTCGTATTATACATAGGGTGGTCAGCGAAGATAATATTTGAGCAGAGATGTGAAAAAAAGTGAGGCCTGTGGATATTTGGGGAGGAGCTCTCTAGGGAGGCAACAAAGGTCTGAGGTGGCACATACTGGGCCTGTTCAGGTAACAGCAGGGAGGCCAGAGTGGCTGGAGTGAGGTGGGCAAGGGGCAAAGTGGTAGATGAAGTCAGAGTTGTAGTTGGGGAACCAGACTGTGTAGAACCTTGAGGGCAATCACAAGGATTTGGGCTTTTCCTTAGCTGTGAGGGTCTTTTTCAGAGGGACATAATACGATCCAGCTTACAGCTTTACTCTGTCCGCTCTGTGGAGGATGCACTACACTGGAGGAAGTACAGGTCAAGTGAGCAGGCTTTTGCAAATAGCCAGGAGGTTTAATGATGGCTTGAACTCAGATAGAGTTGGTGAAGTGTGGCCAGTTTCTGGAAATATTTTAAAGGTAGAGCTGACAGGATTTGCTAATAGATTTTAGGTAGGATAAGAGAGAAAGAGAGAGAGAGAGAGAAAAGTCAACAATGGTTCAAGGTCTTCAGTCTGACCAACTGGAAGAATGAACTTGCTGTATACTGAGATGAGGTAGACTTGGGGAGGTTCAGGTTTTGGGAAGGGTGAGGAATCAGGGGTTTGGGTTTAGATGTATTAAGTTTGCAATATCCTGTAAACTAGATGTCTAGTAGGAAGTTGGCCACATAAGTCTGAGTTCAAGGACTGCAGACATCCTGTCTGGAGACATAAATTTGGGAGTTGTCATTATATAGATATTTAAAGATATGAGACTAGACGTAAATCACATACACAGTAAATAAAGAAGAAAAGAGTCCTGAGCCCTGGGGCACTCCAATATTTAGAGGTCAAGGGGATGAAGAGAAACCAGCAAAGGAAAATAAGGAGAAATCAGTGAAGTAGGAGAAGAACCGAGAGAAAGTGGTGTGCTGGAAGCTGCGCAAAGAAAGTGTTTCCAGAAAGATGGAGTGATTAACTTGTCAAGTAAGAAGAGAGCTGAAAATTGGCTCTTGGATTTGGAAATGTAAAGGTCTCTGGTGGTCTCGCCAAGATCAGTTTCTATGGGTGGGGAGGAGAAGAAGAGAAGACAGAGAGGGCAAGTATAGACAACTCTTTGGAGGAGTTTTGCTAAAAAAAAAAAAAAAGCAGAAAAGTGGGGTGGAGGATAAAGGGGGAATGAAATTGAGGAAGGAATTATTACTACACATAACAAGTAAATAGATATATGGAAACCTTATATTTATATATAAAATTTGAATTTATTTTGATTGACAATGAAGTCTAAAATTTCATATAGTGAAAAGTCTTCAATAGGCTTGATAATCTTAGCAATAGCATTTATATTTGAAGAAGATTTAGTTAAATATGAGTTGGTCTATGCAAGATGTGTAATTTTAAAGGTTGTTTCTTAGGTTTAATTTGGATTTGCAATTTCAGTTAACCCTTTCCAATAAGAATTCCCCTAAATGAATATTTACTTAGCAGTGATAGAAAACTTCATATTTACAGAGTACTATCAATCTCTATATCAGAACAAACAAAGAATGAAAATTTACTTTAGAAGTATAGGAGGGAATTAAAGTGAAGTGGTCCCAAATCTGGGAAACTGAGTCTCCGGCCATATGTGGGGCATGGGATCTGAAGGTGAAACTCACCTGCAACCCTCCACGGCACTAATTGTCAGCCTCTTGGGCTACTCGACTCTCTTTCCCTCCCTCTTCATTTGTTTTTATCACTTTCTACATTGAAATATTTATTTTGAACTGCTTCTGGCTTTCCAAGAGCAAACTCATTCAGACAGAAGAATTTCATTTGTTCTCCAGGACTCCTGGCTTTCCAGAGCCTTTTGCCTGTGCTGGGTGTTTAACCAAACATCTGTTCCTTTTCCTGCTGGGAAATCCAGCTAGGCTACATTTCCTACTCTCCCTTGCAATTGAGTGAGGCCAAAGGTATGAGGGTGGGGTCATACATGCCATTTCCAGCCAGCAGCCTGGCCCTTAAGAAAACCTTCTACACAATCCTCCATGCGCTCTCTCTTCCTTTGTCTGCCAGAGAGAGGAGGAAGGTCCCTGGAAGAGCCTCAGTCCTGAATGATTTTGGAGCAGAGCATCACCCCTGAATAGCATTGCACTGTGGAATGAGCAAGAAATGAGCTTTTAGTCTGTGGAACCTCTGATACATTGAAGTTGTTTATTACAGTAGTGAACCTGTCCTGACTAAGACATACTCCTTTGGATGAGATGCAGTGAGTATTGACTTCGCATTTAGACTTAGAAGGGCCAGAGAGCAGGGGTGGGGAGCATACATGGTTTAATTTGGAAGCATGTCTGTGTGCACTATGTCCTGGGCTTTTGGAAGCCAAGGGCTTTGAATTTTGGCCCTGTTTTGGAGGCATTGTTGACACTGACAGGCCACATGGGGAGGAAAACAACTATTTTTTAAGGTCTTTCTGTAGCCTTCCAGGGCTCTTTTCCTTTAAAAACTTTAAGCCACCTTTAGACCCTCAAATTTCTCATGGGGAATGAATGGGAGGAGAAACAAATTATTCAGCAACTATCCTGGGTCAGGCACTTTTTCTTGCATCATCTTATTTAATTTTTATGAGAATCCAGTGAGGTGGTAATGATTAACCTCAGTTTACAGATGTTTATAATCAACTACAGTCATTATTCCTTTTTATACCCAATTTATCACAAATTTGGCCAGTAGAACTCCTTTCTGGTTGGCATCTATGTAATTTTGACAACCCCCTGTCTCTCTTTTAATCTTCAGTTGTTTCCTTACTTTCCAACACAACAAAACATCTCTGATTCACCTTGTGCTTTTCTGCTTGTGCCTCTGATCTGCAATGATCGTGATATTTCTCCATGGTGCCCCACTTCCTTTAGGGAATGATGTTTATAAATGAAGACCTGGTTGCTCAGTGGGCTTGTTGCTGCTGGTGTGTTATTAGTCTTAGGTGTTTGAGAGGGCCAGTTCTAAAAGTCATGAATCTGAGGCTAGAGAAGTCAAGATGGCAGCATAGGCAGACTCTGAACTCACCTCCTCCCGTGGACACAGCCAATTTACGACTACTCTTGGAAAAATCACCCGAGAGAGAACCGAAAACTGGATAAGAGGAACCCCTGCAA
The DNA here is from genome assembly GCF_020826845.1 of Diceros bicornis minor. Lineage (NCBI taxonomy): Eukaryota > Metazoa > Chordata > Mammalia > Perissodactyla > Rhinocerotidae > Diceros > Diceros bicornis. Next base: position 51,590,263 of record NC_080751.1, read on the forward strand.
CAAACAACAATCATAATTGAGGTGGAAGAGGCAGAAATTCCCTTCTTGAGAGAAAAAATACCACCTTCACAAGCTGCAGCACTTCACGGTCGCCCGGGAGCAACCCAAAGGTACGCAGCCCTCCCTGGAGGAGCGGGGGCCCTGAGCCAGGGAGCGCTCCCGCTATAGGCATTTTTTGGACCCAGCACAACCGAGACAAGTGGCATAATATCTAACTTTGCTTACTACTAACAACATTGGGGAATACCCCCAGAAAAGCTGGTTCACAAAGAAATTAAAGCTGGCTCTTAAAGGGCCCATGCACAAATTCACCTGTTTCAGAAAGCAACTCAAAATTACCAGAAAGAAAGGTGCACAGTCCTTTGGTGAAAAGAGACTCCTCTGATAGGCTCTGAGTGCATCTTGGTGAGAGGTGAGACACCTCCAGGGACTGGGACATTGGCGGCAGCCATTGTTTTGACTTGGTGTGGGCGTGCTGACGCAGACACTGGCAGGCGGGATTGGAGTTTTTCCCCTGGCCTGCTAGCCAAGGGTCTGCCCCACCCACTAGAGCACCAATTTAATCCAGCTCAGCTAGGGCTGGTAGCCTACCCTAGGGACTGGCCCCACCCAACAACAAGCCCTTGGGCAACTTGTGGGCCTGCTAAGTGAACTGCCTGGATTCTCTGCAGCCTGGCAAGTGGGTCCACCTCTGTGGGGCAGGGCATGTGAGGAGCGGGTGGAGAGTGTGGGGCAGTGGTGGAGTGCATGGGGCTCCTGCCTTGGAGAGACTGGGTCCACTTCAGGATGTCAGGGTGCACGCACAGGACAGGACTGTGTTGACTGTGTGTGTGGACCTGTGGGCGTGGGGCTTGTCAGCTGCAGAAGACTTGTGCTTCTCAAATAGCCACATAGGGGATTGGTCCCACCTTCCAAAGCCTGAAACAATTGGGTGCTCCTGTGCCAAAGGCCAGCCCCACGCAGCTGCAATCCTCAGACAGCTGACAAGAGACTTAAAGGCTGGAGGCTTATAGCAATTGTAAGCCTCTGAGCCTAATAACCAGCCACACTGGTGGCCTACTCACTTAAAAGAAATACTGTAACAGGAATATGCTATTAGACCTTGCAGCCAACTGTGCTGGGACTCCCCACACCTAATAAAGAGACTGAAGGACCCACAACAACTACAAGAAGATGAGCATTACAACAGCTGGCCAGAGGGACAGCTCAGCCTCCCTGGGCACCTACGGGAAGAGCAACTCTGTCACAACAGAAGGACACATGTAGCCCACATAGGGGTCACTCCTGGAACATTTGGAACTGAGGGAAGCACACTGCTGGGCATCATAAGGCATCACTTATATAAGGTCACCTCTCCAAGATCAGGAGATGTAGCTGACCTACCTAATACAGAGGCACAAGCACAGGGAAAGAGGCAAAATGAGGAGGCAAAGGAATATGTTGCAAGTAAAGGAACAGGACAAAACCCCAGAAAAGGAGCTAAATGAAACAGAAATGAGCAACCTACCCGACAGAGAGTTCAAACAAAGAGTGTTAAGGATGCTCACTGATCTTGGGAGAAGAATGGATGAACTCAGTGAGAATGTCAGCAAAGAAATGGAAGATATGAAAAAGAACCAATCAGAAATTAAGAATACAATACTGGAAAAGAAAAATTCATTAGAAGGACTCAAAAGCAGAGTAGAGGATACAGAAGAATGGATCTGCAAGCTGGACTAGAAGACTAGAAAGACTAGAAGAAAAACCCAAGCTAAATAGATAAAACAAAAAAGAATTAAAAAGAATTAAAAGGAATGAGGACAGTCTAGGGGACCTCTGGGACAACATCAAGTGGACTAACATTTGAATTATACGTGTCCCAGAAGGAGAAGAGAGAGACAAGGCAGCAGAGAATCTATTTGAAGAAATAATAGCTGAAAACTTTCCTAACCTAAGGAAGGAAACAGACATCCAGGTACAGGAAGCACAGAGAGCACCAAAAAGATAAACCCAAAGAGGCCCACACCAAGACACATCATAATTAAAACGTCCAGAATTAAAAATAAAGACAGAATCCTAAGCCACAAGAGAAAGACAAGTTACATACAAAGGAAACCCCATAAGGCTATCAGCTGACTTCTCTGCAGAAATCTTACAGGCTAGAAGAGAGTGGTATGATATATTAGAGTTCTAAAAGGAAAAAACCTGCAGACAAGAATACTCTACCTGGCAAGGTTATCATTCAAAATGGAAGGAGAGATAAAAAGTTTCCCAGACAAGCAAAAATTAAAGGAGTTTGTCACCAACAAACTAGTACTACAAGAAATGCTAAAGGGACTTATTTAAGGGGGAAAGAGAAGACCACAAATAGGAAAAATTATCTATTTCCATGATAAGAGGGTAATGGATACAAATGCACAAAAAAGAGGTTAGATATGATATCAAAAACATAAAATGTTGGGGGAGGGGAGTTAAAAAGTAGAGTTTTCAAATAGAGGTCAAACTAAAGAGACCATCCACTTAATATAGATTGCTATATATGTAGGTACTATGTATGAACCCATGGTAATCACGAACCAGAAACCTATAATAAATACACAAAAAACTAAGAGAAAGGAACCCAAACATAATACTAAAGAAAGTCGTCAAACCACAAGGGAAGACAGCAAGAGAAGAAGAAAGGAACAGAGAAGAACTACTAAAACACCCAGAAAAAAAAGTTAAAAAATGGCAGTAAGTACATGCTTATCAATAGCTGCTTTAAATGCCAATGGACTAAATGTTCCAATTAAAAGGAATAGGGTGGCTGATTGGATAAAAAAAACAAGACTCATATATATTCTGCATACAAGAGACACACTTAAGACCTAATGACACTCACAAATTGAAAGTGAAGGGATGGAAAAAGATACTGCATGCTAATGGCAATGAAAAGAAAGCTGGGGTAGCAATACTCATATCAGACAAAATAGACTGTAAAACAAAAACTGTAACAAGACACAAAGAAGGGTACTACATAATGATCAAGAGAACAATCCAACAAGAGGATATAACACTTGTAAATATCTGTGCACTCAACACAGCAGCACCTAAATGTATAAAGCAATTATTAACAGACATGAAAGGAGAAACAGACAGTAACGCAACAATAGTAGGGGGCTTTAACACTCCACTTAAACCAATGGATAGATCATCCAAACAGAAGATCAATAAGGAAATATTGGCCTTAAATGACACACTAGAACAGATGGACCTAGTAGATATATACAGAACATTCCATCAAAAAACCGAAGAATGCACATTCTTTAATGCACATGGAACATTCTCTAGGATTGATCACATATTAGGCCACAAAACAAGTCTCCATAAATTTAAGAAGATTGAAATAATACCAAGCATTTTTTCTGACAACAATGGTATGAAATCACTATAGGAAGAAAATCAGAGAAGCCACAAATATGTGGAGATTAAACAAAATGCTACTGAACAACGATTGGGTCAATGAAGAAATCAAAGGAGAAATCAAAAAATACCTGGAGACAAATGAAAATGAAAATACGACATGCCAGAATTTATGGGATACAGCAAAAGCGGTTCTAAGAGGGAAGTTTATAACAATACAGGCCTATCTCAACAAACAAGAAAAATCTCAAAAAAGCAATTTAACAACGCACCTAAAGGAACTGGAAAAAGAAGAACAAACAAAGCCCCAAATCAGTAGAAGAAGGGAAATAATAAAAATCAGAACAGAAATAAATGAAATAGAGACTAAAAAAAAATCGAAAAAATTAATAAAACCAAGAGCTTGTTCTTTGAAAAGATAAACAAAATTGACAAACCTTTAGCTAGACTCACCAAGAAAAAAAGAGAGAAGGCTCAAATAAGTAAAATCAGAAACAAAAAAGGAGAAATTACAATGGACACCTCAGAAATACAAAAGATTATAAGAGAATACTATGAAAAGCTATATGCCAACAAATGGGACAATCTAGAAGAAATGGATAAATTCTTAGAATCATACAACCTTCCAAAACTGAATCAAGAAGAAATAGACAATTTGAATAGACCAAATACCAGCAAGGAGATCAAAACAGTAATCAAAATCCTCCTAAAAAATAAAAGTCCATGACCAGGGGCTTCCCTGGTCAATTCTACCAAATATTCAAAGAAGACTTAATACATATCCTTCTCAAACTCTTCCAAAATTGAAGAGGAGGGGAAGCTCCCTAACTCATTCTACAAAGCCAACATTACCCTGATACCAAAACCAGACAAGGACAATACAAAAAAAGAAAATTACAGGCCAATATCACTAATGAACATAGATGCAGAAATCCTCAACAAAATACTAGCAAATCACGTACAACAATACATTAAAATGATTATACACCATGATCAGGTGGGATTTATTCCAGGTATGCAGGGATGGTTCAACATTTGCAAATCAATCAACGTGATACACCACATTAATAAAATGAATAAAAATCACATGATCATCTCAGTAGACGCAGAGAAAGCATTTGACAAGATACAGCATCCATTTCTGATAAAAACTCTGAATAAAATAGGTATAGAAGGAAAGTACCTCAACATAATAAAGACCATATATGACAAACCCACAGCTAATATCATCCTCAATGGTGAAAACCTGAAAGATATCCTTCTAAGAACAGGAACCAGACAAGGATGCCCACTCTCACCCCTCCTATTTAACATAGTATTGGAAGTCCTAGCCAGAGCAATCAGGCAAGAAAAAGAAATAAAAGGAATCCAAATGGGAAAAGAAGAAGTGAAACTGTCACTATTTGCAGATGACATGATTTTATATGTAGAAAACCCTAAAGAATCCACCAAAAAACTTTTAGAAGTAATAAATGAATACGGTAAAGTTGCAGGATACAAAATCAACATACAAAAATCAGTTTCATTTCTATACACTAACAATGAAGTAGCAGAAAGAGAAATTAAGAATACAATCCCATTTACAATTGCAACAAAAAGAATAAAATACCTAGGACTAAACTTAACCAAAGAAGTGAAAGATCTGTACACTGAAAACTATAAAACATTTCTGAAAGAAATTGAAGAAGACACAAAGAAATGGAAAGATATTCCGTGCTCTTGGATTGGAAGAATTAACATAGTTAAAATGTCCATAATTCCTAAAACAATCTATAGATTCAATGCAATCCCTATCAAAGTTCCAACAACATTTTTCACAGAAATAGGACAAAGAATCCTAAAATTTATATGGAACAACAAAAGACCCCGAATAGCCAAAGGAATCCTGAGACAAAAGAACAAAGCTGGAGATATCACACACCCAGACTTCAAAATATACTACAAAGCTATAGTAACCAAAACAGCATGGTACTGGCACAAAAACAGACACACAGAACAATGGAATAGAATCGAAAGCCCAGAAATAAACCCACACTTCTATAGACAGCTAATTTTCAACAAGGGAGCCAAGAACATACAATGGAGAAAGGAAAGTCTCTTCAATAAATGGTGTTGAGAAAACTGGACAGCCACATGCAAAAGAATGAAAATACACCATTATCTTTCACCATACACAAAAGTTAAGTCAAAATGTATTAAAGACTTGAATGTAAGACCTGAAACCACGAAACTTCTAGAAGAAAACATAGGCAGTACACTCTTCGACATCAGTCAGCAACATATTTTGAAGCATCATGTTTGATCCAACAAGAGAAACAACAGAAAAAATAAACAAATGGGACTACATCAAACTAAAAAGCTTCTGCACAGCAAAGAAAACCATCAACAAAACAAAAAGACAACCAAACAATTGGGAGAAGATATTTGCAAAGCGTATATCTGATAATGGGTTAATATACAAAATATATAAAGAACTCGTACATCTCAACAACAAAAAAACTAACAACCCAATTAAAAAATGGGCAAAAGACCTGAACAGACATTTCTCCAGAGAAGATATACAGATGGCCAACAGGACGTGAAAAGATGTTCAACATCATTAACTATCAGGGAAATGCAAATCAAAACTACAATGAGATAACACCTCATGCCCATCAGAGTGGTTATAATTAACAAGACAGGAAACCACAAGTGTTGGGTAGGATGTGGAGAGAAGGGAACTCTCATACACTGCTGGTGGGAGTGCAAATTGGTGCAGCCACTATGGAAAACAGTATGGAGATTCCTCAAATAATTAAGGATAGAACTACCATACGATCCAGCTATTCCACTGCTTGGTATTTATTCAAAGAACGTGAAAACACCAATGTGTAAAGATACATGCACCCCTGTGTTCATTGCAGCGTTATTCACAATAGCCAAGACTTGGAAGCAACCTAAGTGCCCATCAAGGGATGAATGGATGAAGAAGATGTGGTATATATACACAATGGAATGCTACTCAGCTGTAAGAAATGATGAAATCCCGCCATTTCTGACAACATGGATGGACATTGAGGATATTATGCTAAGTGAAACGAGTCAGAGGGAGAAGGTCAAAAACTGTATGATCTCACTCATAAGTAGTAGATAAAAACAACAACAAACAAACACTTAGAGTCAGAGATTGGATTGGTGGTTACCAGAGGGAAAGAGAGAAGGGTGGAGGGTGAAAGGGATAATTAGGCACATGTGTGTGGTGATGGATTGTAATTAGTATTTGGGTGGTGAACATGAGAACATGGAGTAATCCATGCAGAAATAGAAATATAATGATGTACACCTGAAATATATACAATGTTATAAACTAATGTTACCGCAATAAAACATAAAAGTCATGAATCCATATTGATATTTCCAATTCATATTTAACATTACAACTTTTCATTTGATTTTATTTTCATATCTTTTTCTTTTACACTGAAAATCCTAGCTCTCGATCACAATGGCATATTTACTTTCTTGCTCTATCTGACAATATACATAAAGTAATTTATGTTACAGCACCAGTATTACTGATAAAAATAAAATAAATTAAAGTTTATTATTCTTATGCTATTCTTTCTGTCCTTAGACTATAACCCACTATATCCCACAGTACAGACAGAGTACTGTGCTCAAAAATCACTTGAAATGATTTTTTGTGTGTGTGTGCTTGTGTTACCAATTTTATATACAATTGAGTTCATGTTTCAGTTTGTTTTCAATTTTACAATTTGCTCTTTCTTCAATTTTTGATGTTTTTAATTTTTTTAATATGTAAAGTAATTTATATGGTCCCAATTTCAAAATTATATAAAAGGTAAATTCAGTGAGGTTTCACTTCCCTCTCTATCCCTTTCACCCTTTATCCTCTCCCTTCCCTCTGCCCTCTATAGATAAGTATCTTTTAAAATTAGTTTCTCATTTATCTAAAAAACCTAAAAGGTTTTTTTTTGGCAAAAGTAAGCAAGTATGGTCACTTTGGTAAACAGTTTGTTAATTCCTCAAAATGTTAACATAACCGTATGACTCAGAAATTCCACTCCTAGGTAGCTACCCAAAAGGAATGAAAACATATATTTATTCAAAATTTGGACATGAATGTTCATGGCAGCATTATTCATAGTAGCTAAAAAGTAGAAATAACCCAAATGTCTATCAACTGACAAATGAGTAAACAAAATGTGATATAGCCATACAACTGAATGTTATTTGACTAAAAAAGGAATGAAGTAGTGCTACATCCTACAAAATGGATGAACTTTGAAAACATTATGCTAAGTGAAAGAAGTCAGTCACAAAAGACGATACGTATGATTCCATTTGTATGAAATGTTCAGAATAAACAAATCTTCACAGACAGATAGTAGATTAGTGGTTGCGAGGAGCTAGGAGGGAGGAGGAAATTGGGAGTGACTGCCACCAGGTACAGTGTTTCCTTTTGAGGTGATGAAAATGTTCTGGAATTAGATAGTGATGGTTGCACAACTTTGTGGATATACTAAAAATCACTGAATTCTACACTTTAAAAGGGTGAATTTTATCTAAATAAAGCCTTATGAAAAATAAGCAAATATGTATATATATTCTCATTTCCCTTTCTTGATTACAAAAAGTTGGCACACTATAGATACAAGTTTGCAACTTCCATTTTTCACTTACAAGTGTATCCTGGAACTTGGATGAATCTTGAGGGAGTTATGCTGAGTGAAAAAGCCACTTTGAAAAGTTAACATATGTATGGTTCTATTTACATAATCTTCTTGAAATGACAAAACTATGGAAACAGAAAACAGATTAGTGGCTACCAGGGGTTGGGAAAGCATAGCCATATGGCTGTGGCTATGAAAGGACAGCATAGGAGATCCTTGTAGTGACGGAGTAATAAGAAAATATACTGAGAGTTTAAAAGTATCATAAAAATATTATCTTCTCAGCCTGATATAAATACATTTAAAAACTTGAATGATTTTCTATGAAAATATAAGCTTTCCAGAATTTATCAACATGCCCCAGAAGGCATAGATAATCTAAACAAACCAATTACCATGAAAGAGATAGAGATATTGTCAGTAATATTAACAACCCCTCCTCCCAATAAAACAGTCCTAGACTGATTTCACAAAAGGCTTCTACCAAATATTTAAAGACTGGCTAGTTCTAGTGCTATGTATGTCATTCCAGAGCATGGTCAGAGAATGAAGGCTTCCAGATTCTTTTAAAGACAGGAGTGTAACATTACTTGCAGATGCTGGTACACTTGGGAAATCCTAGAAAATACATGGAAAAAAACCTGTTATAAATAACAAGGGAATTCAGGAAGTGGCTGGGAATGAAATTAACATTAAAAAAATCAAAGGCCTTCTTCTATATGTAAAATAACCAGTTAGAAGATGTAAATGGAAAATCTCATTCACAGTAACATAAAAAAAGATAAGAAACTTGGAATTAAATGTAACAAAAAATGTGCAAAATCTATATGAAGAAACTTAAAAACCTACGGAGGGACACAAAAGACCTGAATGAGTGGAAAGGAATCACCTGTACTGGAATAGAAAGGTAATGTTAACAACAAGCTAATGAAGATAATGTTAATAAAAACAACGTCTACTGAACTCTTATTATGTATCCTGTTCTAAGCACTTTGCCTATATTGACTCACTTAATCCTCACAGAACCCTATGAGATAGGCAGAGGAAGAGACAGGTACAGTGAAGTTGAGTGACAAGGTCATACAGCTAGTAAGTGGAAGAGGCCCTACAATTTAACCTCTGTGCAACATTGCCTGAGTTTTCTCTTAATTAACTTGAAAAAATTGAGACATAATTCATGTAGCATAAAATTCACCATATTAAATTGCACAATTTAATGGTTTTTAGTATATTCAAAAACTTGTGCAACCACCACCACTATTTAATTCCAGAATATTTTCATCACTCCAAAGAGAAATCCTGTACCTGGTAACAGTCAATCCCTATTCCTCCATTCCTCATTCCTTGGCAACCATCCATCTACTTTCTGTCCCTAAGGACTTGCCTGTTCTTGGCATTTCATATAAATGGAATCATGTATGTGGCCTTTTGTGACTGGCTTCTTTCATGTAGGATATTGTTTTTAAGGTTCATTCATGTTGTAGCATATATCACTACTTCATTCCTTTTTATGGTTTAATAATATGCCATTGCATAGATATACAACATTTTGTTTATCTGCTCATCAGATGATGAACATTTGGATTATTTCCAGTTTTTGGCTACTGTGAATAATTCTGCTATGAACATTTGTGTACAAGTTTTTGTATGAACATACATACTGTTTTTTATTTTTATTTTTATTTTTATTTTTTTTATTTTTTTTTTTTGTGAGGAGATCAGCCCTGAGCTAACATCCGCCAATCCTCCTCTTTTTTTGCTGAGGAAGACGGCCCTGGGCTAACATCTGTGCCTATCTTCCTCCACTTTACATGGGACGCCGCCACAGCATGGCTTACCAAGCAGTGTGTCTGTGCGCGCCCGGGATCTGAACCAGCGAACCCCGGGCCGCCGCAGCGGAGCACGCGCACTTAACCGCTTGCGCCACCGGGCCGGCCCCTGTTTTTTATTTTTTATTATAGCCCTCCTAGTTGGTTTGAAGTGATATATCATTGTGGTTTTGACTGACATTTCCCTAATCTCTAATGATGTTGATCATCTTTTCATGTGCTTATTCGACATTCATGTATCTTTTTTTAAAGTAATTTCTATTCAAGTCTGTTGCCCTTTTAATTGGGTTGTTTGTCTTTTTGTTGTGGAGTTGTAGGAGTTCTTTATATATTCTGGATATTAAGCCATTATCAGATAGGATTTGTGAATACTTTCTCCCATTCTGTAGATTGCCTGTTCAGTTTCTTGGTAATGTTCTTTGTTGCACAAAAGTTCTTAATTTTGATTAAGTCCAATATATCTATTTTTTTCTCTCCTTAACTTTTGAAGGATAGTTTTTCCAGATAAAAAAAAAAAATAATTGTTTGACAGTTTTTTTTTCTGTCGGCACACTGAATATATTATTCCACTGCCTTCTCGGCTCCATGGTTTCTGACAAGAAATCAGCTGTTAATTTATTGAGGATAGCTTGTATGTGATGAGTCACTTCTCTTGCTGCTTTTAAGATTCTCTCTTTGTTTTGGCTTTTGTCAGTTTGATCATGATCTGTCTAGGTGTGGATCTCTGTGAGTTTATCCCACGTGGAGTTCATTGAGCTTCTTGGATGTATAGATTAATGTTTTTTTAAATCAAATTTTGGAAGTTTTTGGACGTTATTTCTCCAAATATTCTTTATGCTCCTTTATCTTTCTCTTCTTCTGTGTCCCACAGACCTCTGAAGCTCTGTTCATTTTTCTTCATTCTTTTTTCTCTCTATTCCTCAGACTGGGTAATTGTAATCAATGTATCTTCAATTTCATTGATTTCTTTCTCTTGCCTGCTCAAGTCCACTGCTGAATCACTGTAGTGAATTTTTCATTTCAGTTGCACTTTTCAATTCCAGATTTCTATTTGGTTACTTTTTACAATTTCTATCTCTTTATTGATAGTCTCTATTTTATGAGACATCATTCTTACACTTCCCTTTCATTCTTTAGACATGGTTTCCTTTAGCTCTTTGAACATATTTAAAATAGTTAAAGTCCAATGTCTGGGCTTCTCAGGTGCAGTGTCTATTGGTTGCTTTTTTTCCTATGTATGGATCATACTTCCTTGTTTCTTTGCATGTCCCATAGTTTATAGTTGACAACTAAGTATTTCAAATAATACTAGGTGGCAACTCTGGAAATCAGATTCTTCCTGCCTCCCAGTGTTTGTTGGTTGTTGGTACCTGTTGTGGTAGTTGTTTGTTTGCTTAGTGACTTTTCTGAACTCATTCTGTGAAGTCTTTATCTTTATTGTTGTGGCCACTAAAGTCACTACTTGGTTAGCTTGATGATCAGTTAATGATTAGACAGAGATTTCCTTAAATACCTGGAACAAACATGTGTCCCAAGGGCTTCTGAGTGAATGTTAGGGAACTTTTTCAGCAACCACCCATGTAGTTTACAACTCTGCTTTAGCCTCACTTGCCAGTTGTTCAGACCTCAAGGCCAATCAGAAGTGAGAGCTTAGGACATTTTCAGGGTTTTTTTTTGAGCATGTTTATGGCCCTATGCATGTGCATGGCTGCCTAGAGTCCCAGAACTATATCTGAGATTTTCGAAGTCCCTATGGGCACCTCATCCCTCATCTTTCCTTTTAAGCTTTTTGGTTAGTCTATTGTTTGTTGCACCTGTAATCCATTGCCTCAGGACACTGCTTTTAAAACATTCAAAAACAACCTCTCCCCAGAACTTTTAACACTGAGTGAGTTTGAGTGAGTTGGAATAAAGACAAGCCTTATGAGTGCAGTCTTCCAGGGAGCCACCAAATAGGTAAAATAATGACTTCTCTTTGGGAATGAGGCTTTGAAAGAGCTCTAGCCCTGTTTTGCTCCCTCCAGTCCCAAATGTGGGCTGTAATTTTTCAAGGCCATGCAGAGCTGGAAAGTGGGAGATGGGACTAGGGTAAGTTAAAATGCCAAAATCTTGTTGCCCTTACTGAGGTTCAGTGATTTTCTTGCCTAAATGCTCCCCACATTGCTGCAAGCCTTTGGTTAACATCCAGAGTTCTTAAAAAGTTGACTCTGAAATTTTTTTGCCACATTTTTCTTTGCTTTTATGGAGAGGTTAACTCTTGGAGGTCCTCCTTTTGCCATTTCACTCTGTTAATTAATTTTTAAATTCAAGAGTCTTTCTAAAATTTGGAAGAGGGTGGCCTGCAAGTTGGTTTTAAAGTTCACATGAACAAATAAACAATCAAAAGTAATTTGAAAGTCCTCAAAAAGTGTAATGACATAAGAATAGTCCCACCTAGTATTAAGACGTATTTTAAAAGTACAATTATTAAAACAGTGTAGTACTGGCAATAAATAGATCAATGGAACAGAATCAAGAGTCCAGAAGAAGAACCTATCATATATCATAATTTAATATATGATACCAATGGCAATGCTTGTCAGGCAGAAAGAGATATTTAGTGAACTTACTAACATTAGGAAAAAAATTAAAGTGGATTCTTATCTAACTTCTTACAACAAAATAAATTCCAGATGTATCAAAGATTTAAACATAAAATGGAAAATCACTTAAATTATGGGAAAATAATCTCTAGTGAGTAGAACACTCTGGAAGCAACCAAAATATCTATCAAAGTAAAATAGATAACTACATGTGGTATATTCATACATGACAATAATTTACAACAGTGAAAATAAATGAACCATAGCTGTACACAACAACATGCTTCAGTCTCAGAAACCTCATGATAAGATAAATAAACAAGACATTAAAGAATATCCTAGAAATAATAGAGTATGATTCCATTTATATGGAATTAAAAATGGGCAAAATAAACTATATTTTTAGGGATGCATACAAATGTGGTAAAATTGTAAAGAAGCAAAAGGAAATGATTATTACAAAAATCGAGTCAGTAGTTACCTCTGGAGTGATGGTGGTACTGTGAATGGGGAGGGACCCACGGGAGGCTTCGGAGGTGATGACAATGTTCTATTTCTTGACTTGGTTAGTGACTATATGGGTATTTATCTGATAGTTATTCACTAAACTATTCACATAGGTTTATGAACTTTCTTGTATGGCTGTTGTGTTACAGCAAAAAGAAGAAAAATTATAAACAGGGTATATAGTTTGATGTTTAGTATTTAGCATTATATCTTGGGCAAATTTTTATTTTGAGGCTATTTATATTTTTTAAGCCTGTCTTACTAGATTCTTCTAGATTATTAGTTCCTAACATTTAGAGGAATATCTCTTTTCTCAAGGGATTCTGCAGTCTGCTTTCTAGGGAATGCAACAATGTCAGTAATTAAATCATATTACAGAAATATTTTGGAAAGCCATATGATTGAGTGGCTGCTATCAAAATACCATTCCAGTGCTGAATGGGGTAAGCCAGGCTTTACCTTTCTTCCAGAATAAACTGGATTTCATGTCTAGATTTAAATAAAGCTGATTTCCAATCCTGGGCTCATAGGATTGTATTTATTTACTACTGGATGGAGATGAAATTTACCTTCCAAGGCTGCTGTAAGAATAAAATAAGGTAATAAATTGTGGCTGCTATGGATTTTAGTGAAACAAGACAAATAATAGCATAAATGATTGCTCTAGAACCAGATAATAATATTCTTTTATTGCACGAATTTAAGGGAAAATAGTTTTTAAAAATGGGTTTGATACGATTGTCTGTTTAATCTCATTGTTTGATTTTTTTTTTTTTCATGGATCCTGCCTTTTCTTCTCCATATATCCCAGGACATTTGTTTACTCATTTCTCACTAGAGGGAGGCCTTTTCCAATTGTACTCCTTTTCAGAGGCTTTGTCTTCTGCATGGGAAATGGACTCCTCCAAGGCTACTATCTGATTTACTGTGCTGAATACCCTGCTGAGTGGTACACAGACCTACGGTTTACCCTGGGTAAGTAAATCTGACCACTCCCCAGGTAAAACCCTTGCCGCAGTCTAAATCATCATCACCTCTTTTCACCCTATTGCAGTAACCTCCCAATGATTCCATTCTCCCCTTCTCTCACCCCTACACCGGTCTTTTCTTTATATGGTAGTTCCCCCTCATCTTTAGAGTATAAGTTCCAAGACCCCCAGTAGATGCCTGAAACCTCAGATAGTACTGAACTCTATATATACTATGTTTTTCCCTATACATACATACCTATGATAAAGTTTAATTTATAAATTAAGCACAGTAAGAAATTAACAATAACTAATAATAAAATAGAACAATTATAACAATATACTGTAATAAAAGTTACTGTATATCTTAGCAACCTCAGCATATGATTTTTTTTTTTCTTTCATTAAGTTGAGAACTTTGACCTTTTCACTTAAAGGAAGCACTTTATGGCTTCTCTTTGGCATGTCCAAATTGCCAGCGTCACTACTCATGTGCTTTGGGGCCATTATTAAGTAAAATAAGGGTTACTTGGACACAGGCACTGTGATACCATGACAGTTGATCTGATAGCTTATACAGTGTGGATACGCTGGACAAAGGGATGATTCACATCCTGGGAGAGATGGAGTGGGATGGCGTGAGATTTCATCATGCTACTCGGAATGGCTTGCAATTTAAAACTTGTGAATTGTTTATTTCTGGAATTTTTCGTTTAATATTTTTGGACCACAGTTTACTGCGGGTAACTGAAACAATGGAAAGCGAAACTATGGATAAGGGGGAACTACTGTATAGCAGCCTGAGAGAGCTTTGGAAAACATCATGCCATTCCTCATCTCAAAACTCTCCAATGCATTTCCATTACTCTCGGGATGAAATACAAATTCCTTACCACTGCCTATGAAACCCAAACAATCTTGGTCTTGCCCAATTTCCCGACCTTGTTTCCTGTCTCCATCCACCTCATTTACTGTGCTGCAGCCTCAGTGGCCTTTTTGCTGGGCCTGAAATGGTCAAGTTCGTCCTGCCTCAGAGCTTTTGTACAGACTACTCCCTCTGCCTAGAATGCTCTGCCCCTATATATTCATGGAAGTGGTCCCTCACTTTACTCAGGTCTCCATCAATCACACCTCCTAAAAGAGATTTTTCCTTACCACCTTATCTAAAATAGTAGAAAACAGAGATGGCTGAATTTTTTTCATTATCTGCAGGAGGAACTAAAATCCAGGATGGTTCAATTGTTTGTACATTATTTTGGCTCAAACAAAAATCTAGGGATTATCCTTAACTCCTCTCTTTACATCACACATCACATTCTCTCCATCAGCTTAGCACTGCAGCCTCTAGCTCCAAAGCAGGTGCCAGCTGGGCTCACTTCTCCTTAACAGCACCAACCTTGTCCTGGTCTGAGCCATGACAACCTCTTGCCTGAACTGCCACAGTGACCTTCAAACTAGACTTCCTACCTCTGGCCCTGGCCTTCACTAGCCCCTTCTCCACACGTAGTCAGAGGGAACGTTTGAAAACACGCACGACCAGGGGATTAGTTGTACAAATGCTGAAACATGCACACGATGGCGTATTCTGGAGCCACAAAAACAAACAAACAAACAAACAAACACAAAATGAAACAAAAACAAGGAAAATCTCTGTGTGCTCATGTGGAGACATCTCCAGAACATGTGGTTAAATAAAAATAAATAAAACGTAAACAGTGCTTATAGTATGCTACGTTTCATGGGCTAAAAGGAAAATGTGTGTGTGTAAAATTGGAAAAGGAAATATCGGATTGATAAAAAAGAAACTTATAAAAAAATGGTTACCTGTAGGGTTTGGGGTAAAGAGAATGGGATGATGGGCAGAGCTCTTCTTTTAATATAATTTTGTTCTTTGAATCATGAAACTTCATAACTTAGCTAAAAAAAAATCTAAATGGAAAAAAGTCCCTAAAATTGAGAATAAATAAATAAATGTACCTAACTTTTTTTAAACTGGTAGCATAACCACACAGGAAATGATTTATGCCAGTTTACAGGAAATACAGAGAATAAGGAAATAAGTTAAATGCCACCATGAGGAAGTAAGCCAGAATTCCCAAAGACGGGCATTCTGAGGGACAGCTGTCTGTTCTTTTCAAGATGTCAATGTCCTAACAAAAACAGTCAGGAGTCTAGGCTAGATTAAAAGATCCTCAAGGGATATAATGACTTGATGCCAGATGTGGTCCTATATTGACCTTAGTTTGCATAAACCAGCTATAAGAGGTGTTTTGGGGACATCTGAGGAAATTGGGATATGGCCTAGATATTACATAAGATGAAAATCTGGAAGGATATGCACTAAAGTGTTTAACGGTAGTAATTTCTAGGTGGTAGAAATAAAGTGTCTTGGTTTTCTTATTTTTGCTAATTAGTTTTTAATCTTCCATATAACATATATACTTCTTTTGTAATAATAATAAACAGGAATCAGATCTTATTTCTCCCCTGCTTAAAACCTGCCAATGGCTTCCTATTATACTTAAAAATCCAAACACCTCACCAAGGCCTATAATGCTTGATGTGATTTTTTGCTTATTATCCCATCTGCATGTCCTCATTTTCCCCTCTATCTTAAAGCTTCAACTGCACTAGCCTTCCTTCTGTTTCTCAGACACACTAAACCTGTTCTAGCCTCAGGGCCTTTGCACCTGTCAGTTCCTCAGCTAGATTGCTCTCCCTCAGATCTTTGCATTCTCATTATTCAAATCACAAGACAAATGCCAAATCTTCAGAAAAGCTTTCCCTATCCACCTCATCTAGATTAGAGACACCTCCTCCCTACTCCAGTTCACTCTGTATCTCATTATCCTACTTTGATTATCTGCTTTGCCATGATATTATGTGATTTTACATTTTTAAATTATCTTAATTCATTTCTGTGTTCCTCCACTGAAATGTAAGCTTCACGAGAATAGACACCTTGACTGTTTTTCTCACTACTGTATCCCTGGTGTTTAGGACAGTGCTTGGTACATAGTAAGCCCTCAATACATATTAGTTGAATAAATGAATGAATGAACGAGTGAACACATGAATGAGTCTCACACGATCCTTGTGAGATAGGTACTGTTAGAGTCTACATTTTGCAGATGAGAAAACTGATGCTGAGAGACGGTAAGTGACTTGCCGTAGGACACACAGACATCTAGTCCAAGGTTCCTGCTTTGTGCACTGCTGTGCCTGCTATCTCCCCTTCCTCTCTCCACACCCCGCCCCCCCAGCTGGTGTCCCTCCCTAGTTTCCCTTTCTTCCAGAACAATGATCTTTTGACAAGATTGAAAATCATTGTTTCATATTATAGCAAATGAGGTGAGAGTAGATTTGACTGTTTTGAATTCGACTGTTCTTGCTTTTTGCCTCACGTATTTTGATCATCACAAATACACTTCTTTGCGGGCCGGCCCGGTGGCTTAGCGGTTAAGTGCACGCGCTCCGCTGCTGGCGGCCCGGGTTCGGATCCCGGGCGTGCACCGACGCACCGCTTCTCCGGCCATGCTGAGGCCGCGTCCCACATACAGCAACTAGAAGGATGTGCAGCTATGACATACAACTATCTGCTGGGGCTTTGGGGGGAAAAATAAATAAATAAAATCTTTAAAAAAAAAATACACTTCTTTGAGAGGTGAGGTTGGGCATCTATGTGGAACAGTGAGTGTTTCTGGGCTGTAATGATGCCCACTGGGATGGAAGACCTAACATCCCTGATCCTGGCTCTCCTCACCTCAGACCAGAGCCCTTTCTGTACCAGCAAATGGCGAAGGAGAGTGTGTATGTGAACTGATAGTGGTGGAAACCAGTTTGCTAGGTGCCAGGCTCTCCAGTCTAGCTCACATTACTTTCATGAGAATGGATATATCAGTCAGGAATGCTCTCAGCAATGAGTCACAGAAAACCAACTCACAGTGACTTAAATAATTAAGAATTTATATTTCTTACATAACAAGAATGTCCAAAGGTAGGTGGCTTCTACATTCCTTTAGTTGCTTACTGATGCCATGAAGATTCCAGGAACTTTCCGTCTTTCTGTTCCACTGTTCTTAGCATATTTACCTCTGGTCCTCATGATAGTCACTTAATGATTGCAAAACAGTTGCTACAGCTCAAGGCATCACATCTGGCAATGAAGGAGGAGGGAGGCGGTAGAGGCACTGGTGCCATCTGCCCTTTGACCATAAAAGCAAAAGATTTCAAAGGAAGCCCCCAGAAGACTTCCCTTTACATCTTTTTGGCAGAACTAGGTCACATGACCACCTTCCAGCCTTCTAGCCTCTATAGTAGGGGATGGCAAAGGAGAAGGGGTTGGAATTAGCTGTTAAGTTTGCCAACCACAGTTTGATTATTTGTGAATGAGCCAAAAGCTTGCTATTTATTCACTCATTTATTTATTTACTTATTTTTTTGTTTAGGTACTGGACAATGGTGTTGCCTCCCTTTCTCTCCTCTCCCACCTGCCTCCGTCACATGGCACTGTGCATTTTTAGTCTTTTGATCTATGAAACAACATGGCCACTCTACCCAAATTTGGGACCATGGCTGATTGTCCCCCCTCTTTTTGCCGTCTCTTAGTATTATTCTTAGAATTCAAAATTAAATGCCCTTTTCTTCATTTTTAGAAAATAGCTTATGAGAAAAACAGCAAGATCAGGATACATTTTTAACTTCTTCACTCTCTCTTCTTTGCCAAGGTGTCTTCTTGTTTATTTTGGGAATGGGAATCAACATTCATAGTGACTATATATTGCGACGGCTCAGGAAGCCTGGAGAAGTCGCTTATAGGATTCCACAAGGTAATGTCTCCACTGCCCTCCAGATTCCCACTCTTCCTTGGGAGCTTGTCCTAGGGATTGTGCTATGAATAACAAATGGAGAGGGGATAAAGAGGGCACAAATAACACAATATATCCCAATTTGCTCCTGACTTCTCCTCCACATCCCATCCTACCCCATAACACATTTGCATTTCTGATCTGCACCTGGAAGTTCAAGAGAGGTACAGGAGCCCTCAGGAAGGTGCAAGATCATAATACCCTGAAGGTGGGGGGAATGCAAGGCTTGGGGTAGGATGGAAATAGGCTGCTACCTAGTTGCAGTAGGTAAGATTATCATGTGCTGTATTAAGGTTCTCCAGAGAAACAGAACCAATAGATACAGATGATATAGATAAAGATATGGGATACACGAAGAGATTTAATATAAGGAACTGGCTCACAGGATTATGGAAGCTGAGAAGTCCCAGGATCTGCCATCCCCAAGTTGGAGACCCAGGAGACCAGGTGATGTAAGTTCCTGTCTGAGTGCAAGAGAAGACTCATTGTCCCTGCTTGAAGACAGTCAGGCAGAGAGAGTGAATTCTCCCCTACTCCACCTCTTGGTTCTATTCAGGCCTTCAATGGATTGGACAAGGCCTACCTGCATTGGAGAGGGCAATCTACTTTGCTCAGTCTATCAATTCAGATGTTTTTCTCATCCAGAAACACCTCATGGACACACTACAAACAATGTTTAACCAAATGTCTGGGCACCCCGTGGCCCAGTCAAGTTGACACAAAAAATTAACTATCATGTGTACACAGCTCCTTTCTAGGTTAGCAAATAAAGCTGAATCGTGCTTAAACAACAAATTCGTCCTCTCCCACTGATCTAGACTTATCTAGTGAGTAGTCATGGGTAGTACTTGTGTATTTCCTGCCACTTATACATTCCTAAAGGGATGGAGAACCACATTTACCTAATCAAAAATTAGGGTGGGAGATCTTATAAGTACAAGTGCATTTTCAGTGTTAAAGACAGAATATTTGACCTAACCATTCCCAAGAAACTAGAGTGTGAGGTTGACAAATGTAATCAGGTGGGATGAGCCAGTTCAAGCAGTCCTTCACTCTTTTGGGTGGGTATTTGTGTAGGTCAATGGCTTCCACTCTTTTGATGTAAATACAACCTTTTATTTACATTAAAAATTTCTTGAATTACAACATGGTGTTAGTGCAGATAAATATCCATTGATTAAGGAAATGATGACAAAACTACTATGAATTCAGTAACACATTTAAATGAATTTAAATGTTGCTAACATCCTAACAGTATCTCCATCAAACGAAACTAATACTGTATGATGACATATACCATTTGCTTTATTCATAGACGATTTATAGACACTTCGCGGTAGGTCAGTGGTTCCCCCTGGAGTCTGGGGAATTGCAGGTTGGGGACTGCTGATATAATGTCATCCTTAAGGAAGATGACTTTAAGGGGTTTCAATTTTTTAAATCTTTACTCAGTAACTAGACAAATAAAAAAGAGCACAGAAAGCTCTTAAAAGCTAAATAGCCAAGGTTAGTTTCCAATTATTGAGTTGTGTTAGAGAATGATTTAAAAACAAAATATTCTTTCTATAATTATAGAAAGACAATATCTGTTTTGGGTGAAATTTTCCCAGTTTAGCGTGGGGCAGAAATTTTGAGTGTAGGAATATTTACTATCATTAGAAATGTGTTGATTTCTAGACACAGTGTTGAGGTCAGCAATACATGGTTGGATATGAAAGAAATTTTTAAAATAAGTGGAAACAGGCCTTGCCAGCCTCCAGCAGGGCAAAACCCGGCAGCTCCTACTCTCTACTTTAAACTTGTACTGCTCTGCAGAGGTGGGAGGGCAAATGCCAAGGGAGAATCTAATTCTTCTCACATCAATTCAGGTTTTTATTATTTTCATGTAGCAACTTGTTTCACTTTGTGTGGCTGTGAACGTGAAGGATGCTGACCGGCCGTGTGGGTGTCCAGGCAAGGAGTGGGCAGGTGAGAGGTGGCCTAGAAACATTACTTACTAGAACAAAAACAGCAACCAGACCTCCTGCACCTCATCCTCGTCCTGTCCAGATCCAGCGGTCCAGCAGTGGTTAGAGATTTGGATGGGGCCCATCAAGCAGTTGAGGCCAATCCTCATGCTTCCAGGATGTTCTGAGGGCAGCATGCTGCTGTTGCTTTGTTTTCTTTTCTACCCAAGAATATTCTACCAGACGTCGATGACTGTGAAGGTAGTCTCTAGCCCCACGTTCGATCTAGCTGCCTTTATGTAATTTGGAAGAAAGCAGAGAGGTTTTAATGTCGCAATGACCCAGTTCTGATGATTGACTTGCTGATTCTTCTGCCCGCAGGTGGCTTGTTTACCTACGTTTCGGGAGCCAATTTCCTTGGTGAGATCATTGAATGGAGCGGCTATGCCCTGGCCTCTTGGTCCCTCCCAGCACTGGCATTTGCATTTTTCTCACTTTGTTTCCTTGGGCTGCGAGCTTTACACCACCATAGGTAAACTTGTCAATCAAAGTGGCAGCATCCACGTAGCATTCTTCTCGAAAAGGGCTTTTAGTGCACTGAGTCAGATGTAGAAACCTAGACATTTATTTTTATAAGGTAAGGTTACGATAATCCGGACTGGTAAATTCTGACTTCTTGGGCTTTCACTGAAGTTGGAATTTAGCTGGATGACAGTAGCAGTAACAATTTTTTTTCTGTAAACAAAAATAAACCTGTGTAGACAGAGGCACCCGAAGTGACTTGGGAAGCCACCGTGCCGCCTTGTTGAAGAAGGCTTCCCAGAGAGAAGTGCCTTGTGTCCACCTGAGTTAGTTGACCCAGCCTCTGTGCCCTCCTAGCAGGCTCACCTAGCAATGCCTTCTGGTTGGCAGTGGGCTACTCGGAAGAGTCAAGAGGAACAGGAAGTAGCTTCCATTTCCGTGCTTCAATCCAATGCACTTCCGCCACATTTGTCCACGTGTGTTCCGTGGACACCACTTTCACAGATAGTTCTGAGGTACAGCCAGGATAGAGAACCACCAGGGCAAAGCACTAGCCCTGTGCCTGGTGTGGCTGCTATTTTTAATTCTAAGCTTGGTGCTAACAGTTCAGGTAATCATAGAGCCCTGGAGACTCTTGGATTATTTTTCCAGAATCTGCAGAATACCAGCGCTTATTTTGGTACTCCTCCTCTACCCCCACCTTCCATAAATCAAAACCAAGGTCATTGCCGGCTTCCTGGGAAGGTAGGGTGAGCAGCCACTCGTGTGATGTCAGGGCTGTCCCATCACCTGGCGAACGCCAGGAATTGCAGGGGTTTAGGGCCTCTCCTCTGAAGGTCCAGCCTAAAGCTTTCCACCTCCCACCTCCCTCCCAACCCTCTGCCTGGGGTGGGGTGTGGACAAAAGAGTTAACTAAAAGTCTCCCTGGAAGAAAAAGGGTAAGATACTAAGTTTTTATCAGGCTTTAAATGTGAATTTCAGATCCTTTCTCTCCAATGCCTTTTGTGGCTGGAGGAAAGAGAAAGCCCCTGATTACTGGAGACAGAGATAGAACATGTCAAGGGGGAACGGATTGGAACCAGGACTGAAAGGAGCCCCTTAAGCTCCTGCATAGGTATTTTAGTCCAGCTAATGATTAAGTTCATAGTTTTAAATGTTAAACTAAGAATGGGTCTTTTCCTCGGAGTGGAATTTACCGAGACCTGTCAGAAATGAATGAAACAACAGCTCTCCTCATGAGCTAGTCCTGCTACCTCCTGAACTTGGTGGGGAGGTGACAGAGGGTCCCCAGCCTGGAAGAGAGTCAGCGTAAGAGTTCTCCCCACTTCAGGCAGGGTCTGTTGCCCACCAGAGGCAGAGAGGGCGTGGGGGAGAAGAGGGCAGCAGCCAGCATTTGGAGGGACCCTGAGAAGCAAGGACTCAACTGGGCATGGTCAGGGGAGGGACAGCAATTTCACCAGAGGGTTCCAGCTGGAGCAACAACAAAATCCCAGCTGAGGCCCTATCCTGTTATGTCGGGCTGCTCCAGAGGGAGGGTCAGGGGGCATCTTTTCTACAGGGCTAACGGGGTGAGAGGCAGCTCACCAGATCTCTCAAATCATAGCACCAAAAGCCAGCCACCTCTTGTAACATATTATCACTATTTGTCCCCAGTTCAAACTAAGGTACTTTTACAGAGTGTATCATCTTGATTATTACTAGACAGCTGCCAGCTTCAACTCGTTAAGAGGACAGCCTGGTCACTTAAGGAGAAAGCCTTTTCACAAGATGTGTTAGTCTTCCAGGGCTGCCGAAACAGATGTCCACAAACTGAGTGGCTTAAAACAACTCTCACAGTTCTGGAGGCAAGAGTCTGAAATCAAGTGTAGGCGGGCTGTGCTCTCTCTGATGGCTCTAGGGAAGACTCCCTCCTTCTCTCTCCCCAGTTTCTGGTGGTGGCCGGCAAACTTTGGTGTCTTTGGCTTATAGCTGCATCACTCCAGTCTCTGCTCTGTCTTCACGTGGCCTTCTCCCCTGTGTGCCTCTTAGCTTAATAAATTATATGTGCAATGACCCTGTTTCCAAAGTAAGATCACATTCTTAGGAACTGGGGGTTAGGACTTCAGCATCTATTTTGGGCGGACACGATTCAACCCATAATACGAGGTAAAATTTTCTTGGCATTTCCAGGCCTCATGAAGGGGTATTTTCTGGGAACATTGCCCATTCTCACGGGTTAACCTTGCACATGGTCTTTGGGGTCTCTGGTTCCCTGTAATTCTCAGCTGATTCCATTGAGTACTTCTTTCTGCATTTCTTATTTTTTTTATTGTGGTAAAGTATTCATTACCTGAAATTTACCATTTTAATGACTTTAAGTAATTCAGCGGCATTAGGTTCATTCCTAATGTTGTTCAACCGTCACCACTGTCCTCTGGCTATTACTTTTTATTTCCCAACACGAAGCTTCAACACTGATAAGAGACAGGAGGCAGGAGCATGACAGAAGGTGGACAAATGACCCTCTTGCAGAGTCAGGCCCTGGGTGACCGCAGGTTGATTTGTAATGGGGATTTCAGACACAGCAAACATCACCTGTTGACCACTGCTTGATTATACTTATAATTATTCCTTTCTTGTCTTTTAGGTTCTACCTCAAGGTGTTTGAGGACTACCCCAAATCTCGGAAAGCCCTCATTCCATTCATCTTTTAAAGAAACCAAGTAAAAATGGAACGTAGCTCTCACAATACTGTTGAAAACCATCGAGCTGCTGAACTTGTAACATTAAGAGACTCACACTCTCCCGACTGAGCTAGCCGGGCACTTGTAGCATTTAAAATTCAGCTGTGTGTATAGAATAGTAGGCCTCCTGTTTTCCGACAGCTTGCCTGGGGATTCTGGGTGGTGCCCACTTAGTGTTTACTCTCAGCCTCCCAGGGTCTCTATCCTGATCTCCTACTGAAGCGTCACCAAGCTCTTTTTCCACACTTGCTTCTTAGCTATCCTCTTAGAAAGTGCAAAACTTCACTATGTATTTTTTTCTTCGGGGGATCCAAGTACATGTGGCTTTATACCTGCTCTATATCAATGTAAGACAGCTCTATAGTCGAGAAAATATGGGGTTGAGGGCAGTGCTTGTAGAATTTATTTGAGGTACATAACTTACACTTATACAGATTAGCAGAGAATTAAACTCTGAAGCTGCACAGACCCAGAGCAAATCTACTCCCAAATGAAAACCCAGTCACATCTTCCTTTTCCTTAGTTAATTATGAAATATGTGAAATGACTTTTAAGAAAGGAGCCCTCTTCTCATTTGCTGAAAATACAGCAATGCACTGGTCCCATTTCGAATTTGTGCATTGTCTCAGTGCCTCTGTCTTCCTGAAGATTTCAGAATCCCTGTTAGAGACAGCGTAGCTTAACCCAGAAAACTGGTGTCGATTTTACCGAAGGTCAGGATTTAATGACCACAAAGAAAAAGACATGACTCTGGATGCTACTGAGAGAATAAAAAAGTGTTTTACAGTAGACGCTGCAAACTCTCATGTTCTTGGAAACTGGTGGAAATATCCAAATAATGAGAGAGTATCAAATAGGGGGACTAATGAGTAAGAGCATGTGCTTCCTGCCTCGACGAGGCATCAGTGACAACGACAGTGAAGCACATCAGGAGCCCCCAGCAACTCTTCTCTTCTGGAATTCTTCACCCCAGTCCTCGGGATCTGGTCAGGAGGGCATCTCCTTGGGGTGACTTGAACATCAGTCGTCTAAGATCCCAAGGGCAGAGGCAGAAAACTGTGACCAGAGGGACGCATCCAGCTCAGAGAGTGTTTCACACGTAGTTTGATCTTCTTTTTTTTTTTTTTTACATTCAAAGTTTCCAAAATTTAAAAATTAGGAGGCTTCTGCTTTCTAGTGTCCCTTAAAAAGTTGGAGGATCTGGGCCCACAGAGCCTGCTAAGAACGGGGGCTGATCAGCTGGTACGCATTAGAATCTGCACCCTCTGTGGAGGGGTCACCCTGGCACGGGTGCTGGGACACCGGGCTCTCTAAGGAAGGGACACTCATGATCAGAATGTACGAAAATATTTGTCTCCTCAGGTCTCGCTTTGTGGCAAGTGTTGGTAATATGTAGCAAGCCCTTTTGGGAAGTGAGCACCAGTTTTCTCAGATGAGGTGCTCAGAACAGAAATTCACTATATAAGACACATAGGACACTCGAAAGATCTGAGGAGGATGTGGATCACTGAAAAATACAACTTGTAATCGTGTGAATAAGTGTTTTGCTGTTTATTAAACGCCTCTCAAATCATGGATGTTAAGTAATTTTGTTTGAATTAAAAGATCATTGGACTCATGAAAATTATTATAAGGTGTTGGGCTCTTTCTTTTCCCCTTTTTTCCCCTGTTTTATTTTTTAGTGTTGCTTGCTTTTTTCTCATCTCCCTTCATTTTGCCAGCTTGAAATTAGGGGCTCTGAGCTGAAAATAAGAGAGAAATATGACCTATAAAGTGTCTCCGCCACAGCTCAGAACTCCAAGCAGGTGGAATAAAGGTGCAGGAGAATGTGCTGAGGCTGGACCCCACCCCAGCGTCCAGGAAGACACAGCGGGGAAACACACTCAGTGACATAACTCTTAAGGTACAGCTTGGGCTCTGTGAAATAAAAGACTTCCAGTTCTCTCCATGACGTTGAAAACTGCCTTTATGAAATCCTTTGTCTTAGTACCTTGTGAAACATCTGGGCTGGTCCTTGAAATGGAATAAGTGCTCAATAAATGACAGCTACTATTTGTCCAGTCTGTGCAATTTCAGGACAAAATTGCTATTCAGCAATTGCATTTTTTGCCACTAGAGGGTGCTCTCTAGAATTTTACTTAGGCCAAGTCTGCTTTAATAAGGTAACTTACATATTTGGAAATTTTAAGAACTCTATTGTCATTTTAAGTTAACATGATCGCGGACGTTCTTAATTTAAATATAATGTAGAATAAACTTATGTAATCTTAACTCTTCCCTTGATAACTGAAGTATTCTCAGTGCTCTGGGGCCATTGTTTTCAACCTGTTTTCTCTGTGTAGGGCTAGAATATGTAAGCAGATTGAGTACAATAAAGATCTGAAGATGTGCTTATCCCTAAACATATTTCCCTTTCCTCCTAAAACTAGAATGAAAAAAGAAAAACTTGGTTGATTTAGGTTTCTGTGGAGTAGTTTTTTAAATTAGGGGCTAAAATATGACAGTGGCTTAGCTAATGAGATACTCGGTCCTGCTCTTGCTGAGACTTTCATGGAGGGAATGTTCTCCCACCGATCTTCTAGAAGATGTTGTGGTGTTTTGCTTGTGTTCAGAACTTAAAAGCCTAAGCACATTTAAGACATCAGCTAAACCCGCCCCTTCATATTATACACAGAGACACTGAGACCCACAGTGTTAAAATGCCTCCCAAGTTCACGTCGCTGGTCAGAGCAGCCATCTTCTCTTGTCCCTTTAAGGATCAGAAGTCTTTTTTCTTTTTAAGGCACAGCAGGCTTTTATAAGAGAGATGCAGTTGGGCCTACACAGCTGGGTGTGAATTTAAGGCCTGAACACACTCATTCACTCAATGATCATTTATTGAGCATTTACGATATGAAAAACAGTAAGGACTAGGAAGATATTGTTAAACTAGTCATGATTCTTACCCTTTAGGGGCTGCCATTTAGATTTCTGAAAAACTCATGCAGGAGAAAAATAGCCAGAGCTGAAGTGCTGTGCCACAATTCAGATATCCACCGATGATCACGCCCACTGCGTGGATTCTGTTTCCATCACTCTGTGGGGAGGATCAGGCTGCTGTCCTTATCATGAGCCTATGTGATAAAACGAAGGAGTAGTAGAGAACTCGGTGTAGTAGAGATGACATTTGTGTTCAGTATGGAAAAGTTTTCAAGTCATAAATTCCCTTTGTCCCCAACACTTACCTTTGTAAGGAGCAACACTGGCTCTGCTGTATTCTGAAGGAGAAAAGACCTCTAATGAGAAATTTGCAATTAAGTACTGATTAAGTTGGTTTAAATCCTTTCAGGGACAAATAAATAAACCTATGAGTGTACTGCCCTGTAATTTTGCAATAACTGTCTTTACTGTTTATGGTAAACTCATGGCACTCTCACCAAGATGCAAGGGGGAAAGCTCTTGGCACGTGATTGCATGAACTCAGGAAGAGTTTCTTTCTTGCCTGGTCTTCTGATTCTCGAATAGGTTGTGGGCTGAGGTCCAGGCATGGCAAACAAGCAGGGTAACGAGAAATGTAAAGCAAAACCTTCTGGAGAAGGCAGCTGATTGTTTTACGGCATCTACATTATCCCATGATAAAAAGAAGTGGCGTGGGGCCAGATGGTAATGTGGATTCCTGGATGATGCAATAGCCATGGAGTGGATGTGATTTGGGGAAGGTTAAAGTATGTACTAAGCTGTGTTCCTTTTGTTCTAACCTTTTTTGAGTTCAGGGTGTGACTTTGTGAAGGATATCCAATATCCTCTCTCACATGGCAGGTGGGCTGGGAGGAGGAGAAGGACAGAGGGAGGAAGTGGAGGAAGGTAGGGAGTTACGTGGGAGGAGCAGGGGTGGGGTGGGTGAGGGTTGGCAATAAAGTGAGGCAAAGGGCCTCTCCCTGACAGAGTTGGCTTCTTCCCTTTCCCTTGTGCCCACGTTGCATAGCCTGGACACAAGGCTGATCCTTTGCAAAGGATGATTCTTTCTTTATCCTCCCAAGGAAAGAAGTCCTTCTGAGAGAGAGAGAGAATAGCCTCTTCTTAGAGCTCCTTTTACAGAAGGGAAGAAGCTGAGTTTCTTTAAACACAAGCCATATGGCTGTGCCTCACAATAAATAATTTAATTGTATTTCTGCCCACTCACCTCATAAAGATGGTTTTAAGTCTATGCGGCAGTGACACTTGTGAGAAAGAGGTGAAGGAATTGTTCCGAGAAGCGTGTGGCAGCATCCAAGTTCTGTGAGGCCAGTGGGGAGACGAGAGCATCCAGAGGAACAAGCAAACACCCGGGTGGTCCCTTTTCATGGGGTTTGTTTTCCTTTACGCCACAGGCCCCGAAGAAAAGGATCCTTCTTTAAGGGATATATTTTTTTTCAGCATTAACTAGCAAATGTCATAAGATCAATTAAATTTTGTTAATTCATTCATGAATGCATTAATTTATTTTGTTAATTAATTCATTAATGTAAGATTCTTACACTATATATAGAGGAATATATTTGAAAGTAAATTGTAAGTTGTAGATGTATATTGCATAAACTTTAGAGCAACAGTTAAAAAAGGAGATATAAACTTATGTATAAGGCAAAACCTTATATAACTGAAAGGAGAAATAGACAAGTTCATAACTATAGTCAAATTTAAACACTCCTCTCTATGCCCATTGTCTATGCACTTTCAAATAACCTATATGTTAAAGAAGAAACCACAAGATAAATTAGAAAATATTTTGAATCAAATAAAAATTAAAAACATGACATATCAAAATTTGTGACATGGGAGGTCCACAACTGGTCATAATGTAGCAATCAGGTCTGTGTTTACAACTAAAACACCAGAGAAATATATGAAACAATGTTGAGATGTTGAACCATAGACAGTGCACGACAGTGATTCCTGAGTGAAGGGAAACTAAACACGGTGAGCCCACAATCTCCTCAGCTGATTGACTAGAGAAGGTTTCCAGGCACAGCCCAGGGAAGGTCACCCAAACAGAGGCTGACGGTCTCTCTGAGTTGAGAAGACAGAGTTGAGGATTTGGGAAAGCCAGGGCAGCTAGAATTCTGAGGGCAGAGGTATCTGGAGGAGTCTGGGAAGGGTTCACAGAGGCAGTAACATAAATGGGGCCCTCGTTCTGTCCCTTATGAAACTAGAGATGAATTTTAAAGATGAAAAAAACTCCCAATATATTTACAGATCTTCCTCCACTTATGATGGGGTTATGTCCTGAAAAACTCATCGTAAGTTGAAAATATTGTAAGTTGAAAATGCGTTTAATACCCCTAACCTACTGAACATCATAGCTTAGCCTAGCCTACCTTAAACATACTCAGACAACTTATATTAGTCCACAGTTGGGAAAAATCATCTAACACAAAGCCTATTTTATAATAAAGTGTTGAATATCTCGTGTAACTTATTGGCTACTGTACTGAAAGCAGACAACAGAAGGGTTGTGTGGTACAGAATGGTCGTAAGTGTATCGGTTATTTACCCCTGTGACTGGTGGCTGACTGGGAGCTGCAGCTCTTAGCTGCTGCCCAGCATCATGAGAGAGTATCGTACTGCATATCACTAGCCCAGGAAAAGATCAAAATTCAGAATCTGAAGTAGGGTTTCTACTCAATGAGTATCACTTTTGCACCATCGTACAGTTGAAAGACTGTAAGTCAAACCACTGTATGTTGGGGACCGTCTGCAGTTGAAAATTTGGAATAGAAAAATTTGAAAGATGACAGTAAGCCTTGTAGCCTTCTATACAGTAGTCATTTCGTCGCTGGGGGCTCTGTCTAATCCTTATCTGGTCTCCTCAATTCAGCTGAAGTTACTCTTCCCCCAAATGAGGCATTCCTCGTCCCGAACCTACAGGTGCTAGGAATACTCTAACCCTCCCCATTCGCCAGTTGGCTACTAGCAGAATAGTTGACAGAGCCTAATGTGGCTGAAATGCCATCACACTTTGTCAACAGTTCTAATGCACTCTCTTTTCTTTTCTAAAAGCCTTAGAAATATGTTAGGTACAAGCAAATTTGCCTTGGCCTGCACCAGCTTAATAGATTCATTATTTTCCTTGAGCCTATAAGAGCTGTAGGAAAAACTTAGATGCCTGGTGATCTCTGAAGACAAGTCATATCAAACTTTTCATTCATTAAACAAATTTGTATTGAAACAACTGGATATCCACATGCAGGAAAATGGATTTGAACCCCTGTCTCACACAATAAACAAAAATTAACTCAAAGTGAATCATAAAGCTAAATGTAAGAGCTAAAACTATAAAGCTCGTAGAAGTAAACACAAGAATAAATCTTTGCTATGTGGGGTTAGGCAATGATTTCTTAGATATGACACCAAAAGCACAAGCAATAAAATAGAAGATTGGTAAGTTGGATTTTATCAAAATTTAAAGCTTTTGTTCTTCAAAAGATACCACCAAGAAAGTAAAATGGCAACCCACTGAGTGGGAGAAAATATTTGCAAATCATATATCTGATAAGGGACTTAGGGTTCAGAATGTATAAAGAACTCTTACAACTCAATAATAAACAGACAAATAACCCAATTAAAAGTGGACAAGGGATTTGAATAGATATTTTTTCAAAGAAGATACACAAATGTCCAATAAGGATCTAAGAAGATGCTCAACATCCTTAATCATTAGGGAAAATGCAAAGCAAAACCACAATGAGATACCACTTCACACCCACCAGAACCACTATAATCAAAAAGACAGACAGTAACAAGGGTTGATGAGGATGTGAAGAAATCAGAACCCTCATGCATTGCTGGTGGGAATATAAAACAGTGCAGCATCTTTGGAAAACAATTTGGCAGTTCCTGAAAATGTTAAATCTAGGGTTACCATATAACCCAGCAATTCTACTCCTAGATATCTACCTGTTTTTAGTTGGGTTAAAGCACCGAGTGCCTTGAAATGACAATGAAATATCTCTTGGCAGGGACTGGTTTGTGTGGTTGACCCGTTTTCACAGGGCAGAGAGCAGGGTGAAGAAATGGAAACAGAGGAGGTGCCTGCAGAGGGGAGACACTGAGCAGCGCTTGGAGTGCCCTCTGGTGGGGACTTCCTAGATGTGTATAAGGGGTTGTGGACAATTAGAGGTTGGGCTGAGAACTCTGGGTCCCCCATGGGCTAGGGAGAGAGGCTAGAAAGGAGTAAACTTCAAGGGAGAGAGATTTGATCAACTATAAAGAACCATAATGACCCTGGCTGTGAGTTCTCCATCATTGGAAAGTTCAAGAAGAAGCTGGAAGATGAGTTGTTGGGGAAGATCATGTTGAATGGAAGCCAGGGTTTTGTCCAGTGTTCTCTAAGTCTCCTTCTAAGTTTGTGACTCTAAGTGCCAGGCATTGAAGACAAAATCCCTGGTTGACAAGTTTTCCCGGGCCAAACCGGCCTATAGTCCCAGGTGGTTTATGGGAATCAGCCCTACGTAGGATCTCCCGAGGCATCAATAATCCAGCGGCATTGAGCTCAGAGACTGAGCCTGGATGTGAGTGAATGGAAAAATGCAGGATTCAAGAAGTTGAGCTCAATTCCAGGGCAAACTATGTCCTGGAGCACCAAATTCTGGGCAGTAGCTACAGAACTTCTGTCTGCAGGAGTGGGGCTAGTGCTCCAAAACACTTAGCCGCTTGCGTTGAGGGGAGCTGGTAAAGGAAAAAAGATAGAAAAATTGTGATAGGTGAGAAGACACTCTAGAAAGATGATATATTAGTGACTTGATTATGCAAATCACTTTAATAGACAAATTTTTTTTCTGTTTCATTCGTTTTTAGGAGAAAGAAGAACATCGTAAGAAAGCAAAATGATATTAGAGATGTCTTTTCCTTAACAACTTGATGAGAAATCATTTATTTACAATAAACTACATGTTTCAAGTGTGCAATACCGTGAGGTTGACAGTTATATACACTTGTGAAACTACTACTCCAATCACGATGCTGAACATTTCCTCATCCTGAAAAGATTCCTGATGCCTCTTTGCAGTTCATTCTCCCCTCCACCCTTGGTCACAGCAACCACTGATTTGCTTTTCTTCGCTGTAGGTTAGCTTGTATTGTACCTAAGTGGAGTCATACAGTACATACTCTATTGCATGTGGATTCTTTCACTCAGTGTCACACTTCTGAGAGTCACCTGGGTGATTTTGTGTATCAATAATCCGTTGCCTGTTATTGCCAAGTTATACTGCATTAAATTTGCCAAAGTATGTCACATTTTATTTACCTTTTCACATGTTGAAGGATATTTGGGCTGTTTCTAGTTTTTGAGAATTATAAATAAATCTTCTATAAACATTTATGTATAATTTTTGTGTGAACATAAGTTTCATTTCTTTTGGGTAGATACACAGGAGTGGGGTTGCTGGATTATGGTGTGCAGGCCTTTATAAGAAACTGCCAAACTGTTTTTCCAAAGTGGCTGCATCGTTTTGCATTCCTGTTAACAAGGTATGAGAGTTTCAGTTTTGCATCTTTACCAGCACTTGGTATTGTCAATTTTTTAAAAACCATTCTAATAGGTATATAGTAGTAATTTTTTAATGTTTTAAATTTGTATTTCCATAATGACTAATGATGGTGAGTGTCTTCTCATATGCTTGTTTGCCATTCGCATTTCTTTATTGGTAAAGTGTTTGAATCTTTTGCATTTTAAAACAATTGGGTTGTTTTCCTGTTGTTGAATTTTGAGAGTTGTTTATGTATTTTGAATACAAGTGCTTTGTCAAACATATGTATTGAAAATATCAGTATGTGGCTTGTCTTTTCATTCTTTTTAGACTGTCTTTAACGAATAAAAAATTTAATTTTGATGGAGTCTAATTTACTTTTTCTTTTATGGGTCATACTTCTGGAATCATATCTGAGAATTCTTTGCTTAACCCAAGGTTACAAAGATTTTTTTCCTATGTTTTCTTCTAGATGTTTTATAGCTTTACGTTTTCAATTTAGGTCTATAATCCATTTTGAATTAATTTTTTGTAAGATGTGAGGTATGGGTTGAGGTTAACTTTTTTTGCGTATGAATATCCAATTGTTCCAGCACGATTTGGTGAAAAGAATATGTCTCCTCCACTGATTTGCTTTCACACATTTGCCAAAAACCTCTTGACTATATTTGTGGGAATTTCTGCCTTCTCTTTTGTTTCATTGATCTGTGTGTCTATCTTTTTATCAATGCCACACTGTCTTGATAACTTTAGATTGATAAGTTTTGATATCAAGTAGTGTGGGTGCTCTGACTTTTTCAAAATTGTTCTGGCTATTGTAATTCCTTTGACTTCCCATATAAATTTTAGAATCATAAATTTATTCTTATCTACAAAAGAAACTTTTTCGGATTTTGGTTTGTATTGAATTATAACTATGGCTCAATTTGGAGAGAACTGACATCTTAATAAATTGAGTCATCCAATCTATGAATATTGTAGGTCTCTCCATTTACTTAGGTCTTACTAGATTTCTTTTTTACTTTCTGAGGACGATACACCCTGAGCTAACATCTGCTGCCAATCTTCCTCTTTTTTTTTTTTCCGCTTGAGGAAGACCAGCCCTGAGCTAACATCTGTGCCAATCCTCCCCTATTTTGTGTGTGAGTTGCCGCCACAGTATGGCTGATAAGTGGTATAGGTCTATGCCCCGGATCCGAACCCACGAACCCGGGCTGCCAAAGTGGAGCACGCTGAACTTAGCCACTAGAGCATGGAGCCATCCTTACTGGATTTCTTTTATCTGTGTGTTGTAGTTTTCTGCATATAGGTCCTGTACATATTTTGTAGGATACATTCCTAAGTAGACCATTTTTGGATATTATTTTAACTGGCACTGTTTTATAAATTTTTAACTCTGTTTATTTTGAACTCTATTTTACTTTTTTTAATTTTTAAAAGTACAACCTTAGATTACTTATATGAGACTTTGCTTCTTTTCTAAGTACTTAATGCTGTAAATTTCCCTCTAAGCACTCTTTAACTGCATCCCACAAATTTTAATATGATGTATATTCATCATCATTTAGTTCAAATATTTCATTTCCCTTCTGCTTTCTTCTTTGACCGCTGGATTACTTAGAAGTGGTTTTTTCAGTTACCCAATATTTAGAAAATTTCCAGATACCTTTCTGTTATTGATTTCTAATTTGTTTCCATTGTGGTAAGAGAATATACTTTGTATGGATTGAATCCTTTTCAACTAAAACTGTTGTTATGACCTAACGTATGGTCTATGCTTGTAAATGATCCATGTGCACTTGAAAAAGATGTGTATTCTGCTGTTGTTGACTACAGTGTTTTACAAATAGAAATTAAATGAAGATGATCAATAGCAGATCCTCTATTTTTTACTGATATTTTTGGTCTAGTTGTTCCATCAGCTACTGTGAGGAGGAGTGTTAAATTCTTCTACTGTAATTATGTAGTAGCATTATGTATTATGTCTGTTCATGTTTTAATTCTACTAATTTCCACTTCTTGTATTTTGAGGCTCTTAGGTGTGTATATATATATATCAATATCTCTCTCTCTCTCTATATTAGATATATATATCTCTCTCTCTCTATATATATTATTGTTATATCTTCTCAATTAAATAAGCTAAAAAGCCAATAGATAACATTAACTTTATGAAAAGTCTCTCTTTATCTTTGGCAATATTATTCTTTATCTGAGAGTCTATCTGATATTAATATAGCCATTCCAGCCTTCTTATGCTAACTATTTACATGGCATGTCTTTTTTCATATATTTACTTTGAATTTTTCTGTGTCTTTATATTTAAAGTATGTCTGTTGTAGACAACATAAGTTTAATCTTGCCTTTTAAAAAAATCCATTCTGATAGTCTGGCACATTTAGTCCATTATAATTTAATGATATTATTAATATGATTAGATTCAGGTCTACCAACTTTTATTTATTTGGTTTATTTCCTCTGTACACTGTTCCTCTATTGTCTCTTTTGTGCCTTCTTTTGGCTGATTTATGTACATTTTAGAATTCCATTTTAATGTTACATGTTAGATTTTTTGCTGTACTTCTTTGTGCTATATTTTTAGTTAATGTTTTAAGAACTACAATGTACATCCTTAGCTTTTCATAGTCTTGGAGTTAATCTTAGAGTTAATAATTCAGAGTTAATCTTATACCACTTGAACATATATAATCCTTACAATTGTATAGGTCCATCCATTTGTGCCGCCACCACACTTTATGTTGTAGTTGTATGTATTACATCTACATGCATAGTAAACTCTATAAGGTGATGTTAAAAGTTTGTCTTTAAACAGCATTACAAAGAAATTAAGAGAAGAAACAATCTTGTATGCATATCTCTATATTTACTCTCTCCTAAGTTTTCCTGTGGTACCATTTCTCTTCAGCCTAAAGAACTCACTGTAATATATCTTGTAGTGCAAGTGTGGTGGCAATAAATACCCTTAGTTTTCTATTATTTGGAAATATCTATATTTCACCTTCATCCTCTAAAGGTATTTTTGTGGGATACAAAATTCCTAGTTAACGGTTTTGATTTGTTTTTTTTCTGTCAGTGCTTTAAACAAGCTGTTTCCCTGTGTGCTGGCCTCCTTGGTTTCTGATAAGAAGTTGTGACCATTCAAATAGTTGTTGAACATAGTGTGTCATTTTCTCAGAAATCATGATTTTCTCTTCATCTTTGGTTTTTACCTGCTAGAGCATGATATGCCTAGGTATGGTTCTCTTCAAGTTTAGCCTGTTTGGGATTCCTGGAACTATGGAATCTGTAAATTTAAATCATTAACCAAATTTTGGAAGTTTCTGACCATTATTTCTTCAAATACTTTGCCCTCTTCCCTTTCTCTTCTCCTTTAACTACAAGGACACATGTGTTAGACATTTTGAAATGTTCCATACATCCATGAGGCTCTGTTCATTTGTTTCCTGTCAGATCATGTACTTTCTTTTGATCCATCTTCAAGTTACTGTTTTCAGAGTAAGCCACAAAAAATGAGAACTCCTTGTGTTCCACTGTGTTCCGTGCTGCAGACTTCGACTTTCCTCAAAAATTGCCTGCTGTTGCTCTGTTTGCAGTGTCTCAGGTAGTTGTTTTTGTATCTTGTCCAGATTTTATAACCTATTTGCAACAAGACCAGGGTTTTAGGTGTTCATTTCCTCCTACAGTAAGCAGAAACTAAGGCTATTATTTTACCTTGACGTTAGCACAGATGTAACCCAATTCCTTACAATTTATACAATCATATTCACACACAGTCCTTGATGAATCAGTAATAATAATGACCTAAAGTCTGTAAAACTAATGAAAGAAAGGTTAAAAACTGTTCATTATACCACACTTATTAATGAAGAGAAGAACTCAAACATTTACAACATTTTTTATCGATTTACTCCTAGTTACCTAGAAAGATCTTGTTGACTTTCAATGCCTTGGTTTCTTTATCAGTCAAAAAAACTCTACACTATATTAGCTTGTCTTGAAAACTATTCTACAGTTACATGCGATATTGCTTGGGAAAAGGTCATGTGGTTAAATACATTTGAGATCTGTAGAATTAAACAAAGTTGAATACATTCTTTTCTGCAGTTTTTTCCAAAGGCTTTAATATGCTAATATGTGTCATGAGTTTCCAAAAAGAGGACAAGATTGGTATTAGTTATTTTTGCTTTCCTCTCAGGCTGTAATATGGCTCAGCATGCTACTTTACTGATCTCGATATTTTGTTCACCATGGATTTTTTTACATTAACTTGTCTTTTAACTGTGACATTAGAATATTGTTTACCTTGATTACTGAGATTTAAGGTGCCCCCTTAAATTATGCACTGGAGGCAAGTGCCTCCTTAGCCTCCCTTCTCTCCCTCTGGTCCCGGAGTGCCAGTGTCAGTGACAATGGCTGAATTGATAGATTTACTAGTAAAGCTTTGTATTTCCTAAAACACGAAATCAAACAAGTCATCAGCTTACAAGACCCGCTCTGGCTTAGCTCTTCTCTTAGGGACTCATCTCCACTCTTTCTCATGTCCTTCTTGTCCCATGATCATCCTGCACTCAATCTCTGCTCCAAGCTTTTGTTCCTCTTCCGCTCAAACCAGGAAAGTCTCCCCCTCCCCATTTCTTCTCCTCAGCTGATCCAAATTCTTCTTCAGGATCCTGCTCATGTCTCACTCCACACCTACAAGTTCCCCTGACCTCTGGAGGAAGGCCACAGACTCGCTCCTTTTGCTGATTTGTTGTTCATGCATTTCCCAGTGGTCCCACACAACTTGGTCCTGAATTAGGTGCTGCCTAGGATGTTTCTTCATCATTTTATGCATGCATGTCTTGTCCCCTCTGTGGGCTAGGCCCACATCTAACACTTCTGAATCCTTTTAGCACAAAGCATTATGTTAAGCGCACAGGGCTCAGTAAGTGCTGCTGATTTGATAGATTCCTCAGAATTCCCTCAACTCCCTTTTGTTCCCTGCACTCTTCGCTCTTCTCTTTTTCTTACCCACAAATCTGTGAAGATCCATAATCTCAGGTTCAGTTGGATTCATGCTAAATCTATACCTGTCAGCTTTGAACTCAACTCTAAATTCTAGGTGTCAACATAAGGTGAATTTTTGAAGGCGTTCCCTCCAAGAAAGTGCAAATTCATAAACACTTTCCTGCAAACACTCCTCAGCTCAACACTTGAAGATCTAATGCCTATGGTAGACTGGTTTCTAATCTGCCTCCCACAGTGTAAACCGCAGAACTTCTCTTTCCTGGAAATGTAGGTATCTAACCAAGGATATGCCTGATGGAGTAGTGGGTAGGTGGTGTGTATTCTCTCAACATGTTGTCTCTATTCTATAAGCTATCAGTTGTTTCATCTCCTCCTTCACTGAGAACCTGAAACCATGCCTGGCCTCTTGCTTCTCAAGCTTATCCTGGACTAAGTAACTTGCCTGCCTCATCTGGTTAGAATGTTGCCACCAGGAGGCAGTGGATGTTTAAGGGCTCTTCACGGCTCTACCGAAGGCTTTATCCTTGAGCAAACAAACATCCGAAGCTTAGATCGAAAGCAAAGGGCTCTGGAACCAAGAGATCTAATAAAGGGAAATCCCACGTAATCCGTGTCAGGCTTCTTTCTATTAAGTTGGTCTTCAATAGCAGAAACAGACCCCATATTTTGTGCAAAGAAAATCATAATTAGTAGGACAGCTAATCAATTCTCCAAGTCTTTCCTTAGACTTATGCATTTTATTAAGGGATATTTAATTTGACTCTATCCATTTTATTAATGAGTGCGTCACCCTGCTGCAGCCTGGAATAAAGAACGGTCCAGTGCTGGTTTGCTAATTGATCCTCTTCAGAATAGCCAGTTCAAGGCCTTTTGAATGGGCAAGAGGTTGCTTAGGCTGATGTCTCCTGGGATGGACAAGAGGAAGAAAATGCTTGGGGAAGAAGGTTGGACTGCTGTCAGATGCTTGTCAGGCCGTTTTTGTCCTCGTGGTGCCTGAACTGCTGTAAAAGTGAACATGAGTCTGGGGAATGAGAATCAATTCCCATGTCAGCTGTTTGTTCAACTGAGCTGATCTTTGGCCAGCTCCCAGGATCCCCCAGGGTTAGTCACTATGGACACCACAGGCTCTCCAGGGAGCTGTGTAGAGGAAAAACTCCAGGCAAAAACACTGTATTGATTTTTCCAGTTTTTTTCTCAAATACTTTGTGATCTGGCTGACCACTCAGCATCAGACTGGGCTAATGCTGACACCAAAAGCAGGTAGAGGGGCATTTTGATCCTCTTGCCCTGGTCCACTCCCTATTCTCAGGCTTCCAGGTGAGGAAAGGTGAGGAGAAGTAAAGACAACGAAGGGTACATCAAAGACTAAAGGAGGAAGGGGTTTTCCTGCTAAGGTTTGGCTCAGAGGTCATCTGAGTCAATTTAAATGTACGTGCCTTCTTACCCAGTGCCCAGACTTCCCAGCAGGTCAGGGGACAGGGTAGGGAGTTTCCAAACAAGAGGAAACACCAGAATGATTTACAAGCCAGCCAAAAACTGGTCTCACAAGACAATGAATACCAAAAACCCAGGAGAGATGGGTAGAAAGAGAGGGCTCGTATCCAAGGCTGCTGAGCATATGACCGACCAGCTGCAGCCCACTAACACAGACTCACACAGGATACAGATATACATACAGATTCATCGTGGTCTAGTGTGTATCAGTAATTCATTATTTTTTTAATGAGTAGTATTTCACGGTATGACTATACCACAATTTATTTATCTCCTTTTGCTTGTAGATGGACATTTGAATTGTTTCCATTTTTGGCTATTGTGAAAAAAGCTGTTATGGACATTTTTGGAAAAGTCTTTTTGTGGACATTTGTTTGCATTTCTCTTAGGTATATACATAGAAGTAGAATTTCCAGGTAATAAGGTAGGTGTATGTTGATTTTTATCAAAAGCTGCCCAAGAGTTTTCCATAGTGAATGTACCACTTTACACTCACACAACAATGTATGAGAGTTCTAATTGCTCCATATCCTCACAATATTTGTATTGTCAGTCTTTTTAATGTTAACCCTTCCAGTGGGTTAGAAATGATATCTCATAGTATTTTTAAAAAATAAGCTTATGAAGTGGCCGGCCTGGTGGTGCAGTAGTTAAGTGCACGTGCTCCGCTTTGGCGGCCCAAGGGTTTGCAGGTTCAGATCCTGGGCACGCGCACCGATGCACCACTTGGCAAGCCATGCTGTGGCGGCGTCCCATATAAAGAGGAAGAAGATGGGCACGGATGTTAGCTCAGGGCCAGTCTTCCTCAGCAAAAAGAGGAGGATTGGCATCAGATGTTAGCTCAGGGCTGATCTTCTTCACACACACACACAAAAAAAGCTTATGAAGCCATAATTTAAACTCAGAAAAATTTACCCAGTTTTAACCGTGGAGTTTGATAAGTTTAAAAAATTTATGTACCTATGTAACTACCACCACAACCCAGAAATAGTATATACAGCTTTGTATATAGTATATTTCCATCACGCTTGTAGCCTTTTCCAGTCAACAGTAATCCCCCTCATCTCCAATTCAGACAACCACTGATGTGTTTTTGTCACTATTGATTAGTTGATCTTTTCTAAAAATTTTTTTTTTTGGTGAGGAAGACCAGCCCTGAGCTAACATCTGATGCCAAGTCTCCTCTTTTTTTTTTTTCCTGTGCCCATCTTCCCATACTTTATATGGGATGCCGTCACAGCATGGCTCCACAAGCAGTGCGTCAGTGCGCGCCGGCTATCCTAACCGGGGAACCCCGTATCCTAACCGGGGAACCCCGGGCCGCCGCAGCGAGCGCGCACACTTAACCACTTGCACCACCAGGCCGGCCCCTATCTTTTCTAAAATTTTATATGGCTAGAACCATAAAGTACTCTTTTTTCACTCAACATGATGGTTTTGAGTTATAGCCATGCTGCTTTGTGTACTAATAGTTTTTTTTGTTTTTTACTGAGTAGTATTTCATGGCACGCGTGTACCATGATACATGA
Source organism: Diceros bicornis minor (assembly GCF_020826845.1). Lineage (NCBI taxonomy): Eukaryota > Metazoa > Chordata > Mammalia > Perissodactyla > Rhinocerotidae > Diceros > Diceros bicornis. Next base: position 51,630,802 of record NC_080751.1, read on the forward strand.
ATATTGTTACTCATGCACTTGTTAAGGGACATTTGGATTGTTTCCAGAGTTTGGCTACTACAAATAAGGCTGCTATTAATATTCGTGTATAAGTCCTTGTGTGGACATAGAAGCAAGGCAATAATAAAGACAGAAAATAACAAATTATAAAAATAAACAAAATTTAGACAGGCTCAGCATACTAAAAATCAGTTATTTGAAGAGAAAAACTAAACAAACCTTACACAACACTGATTGTGGGCAAAATGCATATACAATTTTTTTAATGAGAAAAAGAGAGACATAATTACAGGTAGAAAAAGCAATATGACAAATAACAAAAATTTATATATCAATATATATGAAAATTTATTTTTTCTAAAAAAATAATAAACCAAAATTGCCTCAAGAAGAAAGAAGACTGGATAAATTAATAATAATATTGACCTTGTGAGGCTGGCCCTATGGTGTAGTGGTTAAGTTCGGGGTGCTCTGCTTCAGTGGCCCAGGGTCGCAGGTTTGGATTCCAGCACAGACCTACACCACTGGTCAACCATGCTGTGGTGGTGACCCAGGCTAATCTTCCTCAAGCAAAAAAAGAGGAAGATTGGCAACAGATGTTAGCTCAGGATGAATCTTCCTCAGCAAAAAATAAAGTAAAATAAAATAAAATAAAATAATAATATTGACCTTGGGAGTAGATACAGATGATGAAACTGAGACTCAGATGAAAAATTATAGATTCACATGTAATTGTTAGAAATAGTACATAAAGATCCTGTGTAACTTTCACTTAGTTTCCTCCAAAGGTAACATCTTGCAATACTATGCTGCAATATCACAACCAGAATATTGAGATTTTGGTACAGTCAAGATACCAAACATTTCCATCACCAGGAGGATCCCTAATGTTGCCACACTCATTCCCCTCCTGTTCCCATCCCATCCAAATCCCTGGCAACCATTAATCTGTTCTTCATTTCTATTCTTTCATGATTTCAGCAATGTTATGTAAATGTCAGCATACAGCATGTAACCTTTTGGAACTGGCTTTTTGTCACTCAGCATAATTATCTGGCGATTCATCTGGGTTGTTGCATGTATTGCTAGTTCCATGGTATGGATGTACTTCAGTTTGTTTAATCATCCACCAATTGAAGGACATCTGAATTGTTTCCAGTCTTTGACTATTATGAATAAAGTTGCCATAAACATTTGTATACAGGTTTTTGACAACATAAGTTTTCATTCTCTGGGATAAATGCCCCAAAATGCAGTTGCTGGGTAATATGGTAGTTTCATGTTTAGGTTTTGAGGAAACTGGCAAACTATTTTCCAGAGTGGCTGTACATTCCCACTAGCAACGTGTGAGTGAACAAGTTTCTTCATATCCTTGCCAGTATTTGGTATAGTCATTTTTTATTTTAGCCACTCTGATAGATGTGCAACAATATCTCATTGTGGTTTTAATTTCCATTTCCCAAAGGCTAATGATGTTGAATATCTTTTCCTGTGCAGGAACATCTTTTCTCTGTTTTTTTGATCTCTGTGTTCATCCCTCCACCAATATCACACAGTCTTGACCACTATAGCTATACAATATCTTGAAATCTGTAGACTAATTCCTCCCACTTTCTTCTTCTTTATTGTAATTGTTTTAGCTATCCAAGTTCCTTTGCCTTTCCATATAAATTTTAGAATTATGTTGTTTATATTTATAAAAAGTCTTGCTAGAATTTAATAGGAATTTCATTATCAATTTGGGGAGAATTGACATCTTTACTGAATCTTTTAATCATGAACATAGTATGTCTCCATTTATTTAGATATTCTTTGATTTCTCTCGTTAATGCTTTGTAGTTTTCACCATAAAATTCTGTACATATTTGGTTAGCTTTACACCTAAGTATTTTATTTTTTGGTCTATTGTAAATGCTAATTTGTATTTTTAATTTCAGTGTCCCTAGGTTCATGAATAGCATATGGAAATGTAATTGTATATACTGTATCCTGCAACCTTGCTGAATTCACTTATTAGGATTTTTTTCTTTTTTGTATATTCTATGTGATTTTCTATAGAGACAATTATATCATTTACAAATAGGGACAGTTTTATTTCCTCCTTTCAGATCTATATGCTTTTTATTTTTTTCTTGCCTTATTGCACCGACTAGAATTTCCAGAACTTTGTTAGATAAGAGTGGTGAGAACAGACATCTTTGTCTTGTTTGTGATCCTAGAGGGAAAACATTCAGTCATCGACTATTAAGGATGATGTTAGCTGTAGATATGCTTTTTCAAGTTCAGGAAGTTTTCCTCTATTCCTATTTTCTCAGAGTTTTTATCATTAATACGTATTGAATTTCATCAGATGGGATATTTTTCTTTTTTACAATGGTTGATATGATCATAATATTTCTCTTTTTTTATTCTTTTAATATGAGGGATTGCACTGATTGATTTTTGAATATTGAATCAGTCTTGCATCCCTAGAATAAACTCACTTGGTCATGCTGTATAATTCTTTATATATTGCTGAATTCTATTCATTAACAGTTTGTTAAATATTTTTGTGTCTATATTCATGGAGATTTGTGGCCTGTAGTTCTTTTTCTTTGTACTGCCTTTGTCTGGTTTTTGTATCAGGGTAATATTAGCTTTAGAAAATGAAGAGATTGTGTAGAATTATTGTTAATTCTTCTTTAGATGTTTGGTAGAATTCTCCAATGAAACCATCTGGACCTGGAGATTTCTTTTTTTTGGAGTTTTAAAATTATTGGTTAAATTTCCTTAATAGTTACAGGGCTATTCAAATGATCTGTTTCATTAGGGTGAGTGGTGATAGCTTGTGTTTTTCAAGGATTTGGTCCATTTCATCTAAATTGTCAAACTTACGTGTGTAGAGTTGTTTGTAGATTTCTTTATTATCCTTTTCGTGTCTGCAGATTCTGTAATGATATCCCCTGTTTCATTCCAGATTGTGTCTTCTTTCTTTTTCTTTGTTAAGTCTTATTAGAGGTATGTAAATTTTATTGATCTTTTCAAAGAATAGCTCTTCATTTTATTTATTGTTTTAATGTTTTGAATTTAATTGATTTCTGCTCCTTATTGTTTCATTGATTTCTGCTTGGATTTATTATGTTCTTTTTTTTTTTCTAGGTTCTTAAGGTGGGGACTTTGAGATCTTTCTTATTTTCTCTCTCTTTCTTTTATTGTCATAACATTGGTTTATAATATTATATAAATTTTGGGTATACATCATTATATTTCAATTTCTGTGTAGATTACATCATATTCACACCAAAAGACTATCTACAATCCATCACCACACACATGTGCCTAATCACCTTTTTCACCCTCTTCACTCCCACCTTACCCTCTGGTAACCACCAATCCAATCTCTGGCTCTATGTGTTTGTTTGTTGTTGTTTTTATATTCTACTTATGAGTGAGATCATATGGTATTTGACTTTCTCCCTCTGACTTATTTCACTTAGTATGATACTCTCAAGGTCCATCCATGTTGTCACAAATGGTCAGATTTCATCCTTTTTATGGTGGAGCAGTATTCCATTGTGTATATATACCACATCTCCTTTATCCATTCATCCCTTGATGGACACCTAGGTTGCTTCCAACTCTTGGCTATGGTGAATAATGCTGCAATGAACATAGGGGTGCATATATCCTTACGCATTAATGTTTTCATGTTCTTTGGATAAATACCCAGCAGTGGAATAGCTGAACGGTATGGTAATTCTATTCTTAATTTTTTGAGGAATCTCCATATTGGCTGCACCAGTTTGCACTCCCACCAGTGGTGTAGGAGAGTTCCCTCTTCTCCACTTTCTCTCCAACACTTATTATTTCCTGTCTTATTAATTATAACCATTCTGACAGGCATGAGGTAATATCTCATTGTAGTTTTGATTTGCATTTCCCTAATAATTAGTGACGTTGAACATCTTTTCATGTGCCTGCTGGCCATGTGTATATCTTCTTTGGAAAAATGTTTGTTCAGATCTTTTGCCCATTTTTAATTGGGTTGTTAGTTTTTTTGTTGTTGAGGTGTCTGAGTTCTTTATATATTTTGGATATTAATCCCTTATCAGATATATGGTTTGCAAATATCTTCTCCCAATTGTTAGGTTGACTTTTCCTTTTGTTGATGGTTTCCTTTGCCATGCAGAAGCTTTTTACTTTGATGTGGTCCCATTGGTTTATTTTTTCTATTGTTTCTCTTGCCTGGTCAGACATGGTACTTGAAAACATGCTGCTAAGACCGATGTCAATGAGTGTACTGCCTATGCTTTCTTCTAGGAGTTTCATGGTTTCAGGTCTTACATTCAAATCTTTAATCCATTTTGAGTTAATTTTTGTGTATGGTGTAAGATAATGGTCTACTTTCGTTCTTTTGCATGTGGCTGTTCAGTTTTCCCAACACAATTTATTGAAGAGACTTTCCTTTCTCCGTTGTGTGCTCTTGGCTTCCCTGTTGAAAATTAGCTGTCCGTAGATGTGTGGGTTTATTTCTGGGTGCTTGATTCTGTTCCATTGATCTCTGTGTCTGTTTTTGTGACCGTACCATGCTGTTTTGATTACTATAGCTTGCAGTATATTTTGAAGTCAGGGAGTGTGATACCTCCAGCTTTCTTCTTTTTTCTCAGGATTCCTTTGGCTATTTGGGGTCTTTATTGTTCCATATAAATTTTAGGATTCTTTGTTATATTTCTGTGGGAAATGCTGTTGCAGCTTTGATAGGGATTGCACTGAATCTGTAGATGGCTTTAGGAAGTATGGACATTTTAACTATATTAATTCTTCCAATCCAAGAGCACGGAATATCTTTCCACTTCTCTGCATCTTCGTCTATTTCTTTCAACAATGTTTTATAGTTTTCAGTGTACAGATCTTTCACCTCTTTGGTTAAGTTTAGTCCTAGGTATTTTATTCTGTTTGTTGCAATTGTAAATGGGATTGTATTCTTAATTTCTCTTTCTGCTACTTCATTGTTAGTGTATAGAAATGCAGCTGATTTTTGTATGTTGATTTTGTATCCTGCAACTTTACCGTATTCATTTATTATTTCTAAAATTTTTTGTGTGGATTCTTTACAGTTTACTATATATAAAATCATGTCATCTGCAAATAGTGACAGTTTCACGTCTTCCTTTCCAACTTGGATCCATTTTATTTCCTTTTCTTGACTGATTGCTCTGGCTAGGACTTCCAATACTATGTTAAATAAGAGTCGTGAAAGTGGGAATCCTTGTCTGGTTCCTGTTCATAGAGGGGTAGCTTTCAGTTCTTCTCCATTGAGAATGACATTAGCCATGGGTTTTCATAGATGGCCTTTATTATGTTGAGGTACTTTCCTTCTATAACCATTTTATTGAGAGTTTTGATCATAAAGGGATGCGGTATCTTGTCAAATGTTTCTCTGCGTCTATTGAGATGATCATGTGATTTTTCTTCCCAATTTTGTTAATGTAGTGTATTGCGTTGATTGATTTGTGGATGCTGAACCATCCCTGCATCCCTGGAATAAATCCCACTTGATCATGGTGTATGATCCTTTTAATATACTGTTATGTTCAATTTGCTAGTATTTTGTTGAGGGTATTTGCATTGATGTTCATCAGTGATATTGCCCTGTAATTTTCTTTTTTTGTGCTGTCCTTGTTGATTTTGGTTTCAGGGTAATGTTGGCTTTGCAGAATGAGTTAGGAAGCTTCCCCATCTCTTCAATTTTTTGGGAGAGTTTGAGAAGGATAAGTATTAAGTCTTCTTTGAATGTTTAGTAGAATTCACCAGGGAAGCCGTCTGGTCCTGGACTTTAATTTTTTGGAAGATTTTTGATTACTGTTTCAATCTTTTTACTTGTGACTGGTCTATTCAGATTCTCTACTTCTTCTTGATTCAGTTTTGGAGTGTTGTATAATTCTAAGAATTTATCCATTTCTTCTAGATAATCCAGTTTGTTAGCGTATAGCTTTTCATAGTATTCTCTTATAATCTTTTGTATTTCTGAGGTGTCCTTTGTAATTTCTCCTCTTTCATTTCTGATTTTATTTATTTGACCCTTCTCTCTTTTTTTCTTGGTGAGTCTAGCTAAAGGCTTGTCAATTTTGTTTATCTTTTCAAAGAACCAGCTCTTTGTTTCATTGATTTTTCTTTTAGACTCTATTTCATTTATTTCTGCTCTGATTTTTATTATTTCCTTCCTTCTAGTGCTTTTGGGCTTTGTTCTTATTCTCCCAGTTCCTTTAGTTTCACTGTTAGATTGTTTATTTGAGATTTTTCTTGTTTGTTGAGGTAGACCTGTATTGCTATAAACTTCCCTCTTAGAACCCCTTTTGCTGTAGCCCATAAATTCTGGCATGTCGTATTTTCATTTTCATTTGTCTCCAGGTATTTTTTGAATTCTCCTTTGAGTTATTCTTTGATCCAATTGTTGTCCAGTAGCATTTTGTTTAATCTCCACATATTTGTGGCTTTCCCAATTTTCTTCTTGTAGTTGATTTCTAGTTTCATACTGTGTGGTGAGAAAAGATGCTTGGTATTATTTCAATCTTCTTAAATTTATTGAGACTTGTTTTGCGGCTTAATAGGTGATCTATCCTGGAGAATGCTGCATGTGCAGTTTTTTTTTTTTTTGTGAGGAAGATCAGCCCTGAGCTAACATCCATGCTACTCCTCCTCTTTTTGCTGAGGAAGACCAGCCCTGAGCTAACATCTATTGCCAATCCTCCTCCTTTTTCCCCCTTTTCCTCCCCAAAGCCCCAGTAGATAGTTGTATGTCATAGTTGCACATCCTTCTAGTTGCTGTATGTGGGATGCTGCCTCAGCATGGCCAGACAAGAGATGCATTGGTGCATGCCTGGGATCTGAACCCGGGCAGCCAGTAGCGGAGTATGTGCACTTAACCGCTAAGCCATGGGTCCAGCCCCTCCATGTGCGTTTGAAAAGAATGTGTGTTCTGCAGTTTTTGAATGGAATGTTCTGTGTATATCTACTAAGTCTAGCTGGTCTAATGTGTCATTTAAGGCCAATGTGTCCTTATTGATCTTTGGTTTGGATGATCTATCCATTCTTGTACGTGGAGTGTTAAAGTCCCCTACTGTTATTGTGTTACTGTCTGTTTCTCCTTTTACGTCTGTTAATAATTGCTTTATTTTTATTTTTATTTATTTATTTTTTTAATTTTTTGTTTATTGCAGTAACATTGGTTTACAACATTGTAAAAATTTAAGGTGTACATCACTACACCTCCACTTCTGCACAGATTACATCATGTTCACCACCAAAACACCAACTACAACCCATCACCACGCACATGTCCATATGTATAAACACAGAGCATGGCATAGAAGGATACATGCAAAACTGTTACTATTTGTTACCTGGGATGGGGGGACCAAGGGATGAGACTCAGGGGGATTATTAACATTTTCCTTATATTTCTATGTTATTTGAACTGCTGCAATGAACAAACTGTTTCTATGCTATCTGACCTGTTACCAGTAAAATATGCCATTTTTTAAATTCTAATGAAGTTTGAGGGAAAATAAAAAATAAAAATAAAAAAAATAATTGCTTTATATATTTAGGTGCTCCTATGTTGGGTGCATAGACATTTAGAAGTGTTATATCCTCTTGTTAGATTGTTCCCTTGATCATTATGTAGTGCCCTTCTTTGTCTCTTCTTACAGTTTTTGTTTTAAAGTCTATTTTGTCTGAGATAAGTATTGCTACCTCAGCTTTCTTTTCATTGCCACTTGCATGGAGTATCTTTTTCCATCCCTCCACTCTCAGTTTATGAATGTCTTTAGGTCTGAAATGTGTCTTATATGCAGCATATATATGGGTTTTTCTTTGTTATCCAATCAGCCACCCTATGCCTTTTGATTGGAGCGTATAGTCCATTGACATTTAAAGTAGCTATTGATAAGAATGTACTTACTGCAATTTTGTTACTTTTTTTTTCTGAGTGTTTTAGTAGTTCTTCTCTATTCCTTTCTTCTTCTCTTGGTCTCTTCCTTTGTGGTTTGATCGCTTTCTTTAGTATTATGTTTGGGTTCCTTTCTCTTAATATTTTGTGTATTTATTATAGGTTTCTGGTTTGTGATTACCACAAGGTTCATGTATAATAACCTACATATATAGCAATCTATATTAAGTTGACCATCTCTTTAGTTTGATCACTTGCTAAAAGCTCTACTCTTTTCCTCCCCTCCTCCCACATTTTATGTTTTTGATATCACATCTAACCTCTTTTTTTTGTGTGTGTGTATCTGTTATCCTCTTATATTGGAAAGAGATAATTTTATACTTTTGTCTTTTGACCTTCATATTAGCTTCATAGATGGTTGATCTCTTACCTTTACTGCATATTTGCCTTTACCCGTGATTTTATTGCTTTTTTTGATAATTATCTCATTCCTATTTGTGGTCTTCTGTTTCCCACTTAAATAAGTCCCTTTATCATTTCTTGTAAAGCTGGTTCCTTGATTTAAACTCCTTTAGGTTTTGCTTGTCTGGGAAACTCTTTATCTCTCCTTCCATTCTGAATGATAATCTTGCCGGGTAGAGTTTTCTTGGCTGTAGGTTTTTTCCATTAAGCACTTTAAATATATCATGCCACTCCCTACTAGCCTGTAAGGTTTCTGCTGAGAAGTCAGCTGATAGCCTTATGCAGTTTCCTTTGTCTATAACTTGTTGGTTTTCTCTTGTGGCTTTTAGGATTCTCTCTTTATCTTTAATTGTTGACATTTTAAGGGTAGGGGGATAAAATAGAAGGCTTCAATTGTGCTTATAACATTAATTTTTAAACATGGCAAACAAACAGTTTTAGAACCAGGTGAGAAATATATACGTGTTTTTTATTTTTCTCCATATTACTTATGTTTGATAAACACTGTAATTAAATTTTTTTATTTAAGAAAAAAGTTCTTAAAGGAAAAAATAGACCCTCCACAGGGAAGCAAACAAATTCACAGTGTATCTGGTTATAAACCCAACAATTGAAACATGACTAATAGACCAGACATTCCACTTCTGGGTATAATTGTCTCAATACATAGAAATGTTTTAACAAACTATAGTACAAAATAAATAATTATGTGGGTTTGATAAAGGACTAGAACCAAATATCAAAGTTGAGAATATCATTTATAATTTTTTGCAGGGATGGTAATTCACCACGCTGGGGTGGATACCTCATGAATGTCCATTTAGAAATAAGAATTTCTTGATATGCTCTTGCACTGGGAGATTTCTATCCTATAGAGAGACTGTTACCACACACTTGCTATGTAGGACGGATGCTATGACAACATAAGGAGACAGTAAGATCAGTAGAAAGAACAAGGCAGATTTTAATCCTGCCACTGCCACCTCTGGAGTCCTCAGTCACCTCCCTGATATCAAGATGGCAGGATAGAGCAGGATTTCTCAACCTCAGCACTGTTGGCACTTTGGGCTGAATAATTCTTGGTTTCAGGGGGTTGTCCTGTGCATTGTAGGATGTTTAGTGGCATCTGTGGACTCTACCCACCAGATGCCAGGAGCCACCACCCCTTCCCCAGTTGTGGCAACTGAAGAGGTCTCCAGACATTGTCAAGTGTCCCCTAAGGGACAAAATAACCTCCCGCTGAGGACCACTGGGCTAGGCCCCTTAGGGCTGTCCCTTCCAGCTCTAAAATGTTACACTTCAGTTATACCATTTGAGCAACACATATAAGTTTCTCAGGTGAACATTGATGTGTGAGAAACCAACAATGGCAAGGCAGACAGCTCTGGTCACTTTTGTGTGGGCACTGGACTGCTATCTTAGGAAAAGAAGAGCATTCAGTGGAACAGCAGAGGAAGTTGATGATGCTTTGACCAGGGGACATTGTTGTGGGACTGGGGCAAGCAGCCATGGTTAATGACTGAGACTCAGGAGAAATTTAGTGTTGTCGAGATCAACCAAGTGCACACACTTGATATTATTAGACTGAGTCTCAGCTCTCAATAAATTGGGAATTCACAGCCACACATTATGTTACAAGAGGGTGGGGATTCCCAGCCATACAATACCCAGAGGGCAAGGATGCAAGAATATAACGTGTTTTTAATTACGCAAGTAGAAATGGCATACGACCTGCCATAGGGTGGATTCCCAAGAAGCAAAGACTTACAGGGGATCGAATGCAGTGATTTATTGGGGGAGTGCTCTTAGGACGAATAGAATGAGGGAAGCAGGGCAGGGAGGGGAAGACACTAAGCAAGGATGTGGGCTCAGCTAGAGCCTAGTCTCAGTCTTATCCCTCAGGCAGTCTGGAGCAAGAATTGCACAACTGGTAGAGGTGGTCACATCTTGAAGCAAGGGGCCACTGTTCTGTACCTGGTGACAAGGGTCCATTCTTCTGTACCTGGTGACAAGGGTCCATTCTTCTGTACTTGGTGACAGTCAGTCACTGTCTGTGAGCTGCCCCAACGGGTGAGGAGTGTATAGGGGGAATAACCTCCCAGATGAGGTGGCTTCTGTTTTAGCTGAGGGCAATTCTCCAGATAACAGCAGCAGCTATGAGCCGTTAATAGCCAACACTTAGAGAAACTGGGAACTAACAGCCTGGTAAAAGGATTTCCAGCTGTGTCTACCACAAGTACACAGTATAAACATGTTTGGCCACTAAACTTAGAAAAGTTTTGACAGAGGCTGGGAAAATCTTGAAATAGCAAGAAATTGATGTTTATGGAGCATTCAACAGAGGCCAGATGCTGTGCTGGGTGTTTTCCATAGGTTATCTCATTAACATTACAACACCGACGTAGGTCTTACTATCCTTTTTGTAAATGAGGAAACTGAGGTTCAGAGGGTGAGCAGTTGGCCCAAGGGAAGAGAGCTCTCATGTTGCCAGAGCAGAGTAGAGGACTCATTTGCAGCCCGTGCTCTTTCCACTGCCACCCTGAGCTCAGCCGGGTGCCTGGCCCTGAAGAAGCACATGGTACGTGTAGTTGAGGAAGGAGAGAACCTGATTGTGGGGCTTAAGGAAATGAGGACTGAGCTCCTTGAAAGCCAGTGTTCTCATCAGCTGAGGTCCGCAAATTACCAGCAACTCTACTACAGCCACATCTCCCAGAGAGGGGGTACTCCTGGCCCCCGGGGGCATCACTGCTGGGGGATGGAGAGGAAGAGGAAGGTTGTGGCCAGATTAAAGTAGCTCACAGGACAGCCTAGACCCACTCCAGAGCCACCAGCTACCATGGGACCGAAGTCACCAATCCCAAAGGGCCTGTGAAGTGCATAGTGCCCTTTCGAGAAGCCCTTGGCCCACCTCCAAGAGGACAAAGAATACTTCCACTTGATTTTCCCTGGGCCCCATGGCTCTCCAAGAGGATGGAGAAAGGCGGCAAGACCCCATACCTGCATTCTGTTGTGCACACATCCTGCATCCAGGGCTAGCCCAACAGGGCTTTCCTCCTGTCATTCAGTGACAATCAGGGCCCCCAGCAGTGTGGAGGATGTCCTAGGGTGATTGTCAACCGTGCTTTCCCCTCTCCCTCCTGAGACCTTCAGGACATGCCTCTGGCCCGAAGTGGCTGTTCTGGGTCTGGAAAGAGACGAAGAGAGTCGTCTTTCCGTGGCAGATACTTTCCATCTGAAAATGAGCTAGGTCCCCTCATTTCCCTTGGATTCAGAGGTTGGGATAGAGGGGAATAAGAAGGTAGAGAGGGGTGTGTGTGTGTGTGTGAGAGAGAGAGAGAGAAAGAGTGTGCATGTGCTTTCCAGGGCTAGCAGCCAACTGAAGTGTGTAAAGTAAAAATTAAGAGCAGCACCACCCCATTGAAAGAGCTCAAACTTTGGCATCGGAAGACCTGGGTTTAAGTCACTGCTCAGGCATTTACTGAATAAGAGTAGAAGCTTCCCTGCCACGCACTGAATTTAGTGCTTTACCTGCATTTTCTGAGGCCATCTTCCCGACAACGCTGTGGAAGAGCCATGATTATCCCCATTTCACAGATGAGAAAGTAGAAGTACAAAGATTTAAGCATTGTGTCCAAGATCACACTGAAGCTGAGTGGGAGACCAAGATTGGAGCAAATCAGTTGATTTCACAGCTAGTGCTCTTGACTGCACCACCACCTTCTCCCCTGAGCCTCTGTTTCCTCATCTTTAAAATGTGTATGAGTGTAATACATACCTCATAGGTTTACTGCAAGTGTTACATTAAACATTGTAAGGTAAAGTGTTTTGCAAATTGCAATAAGAGTGTAGGTTGTTGTCATTATCAGACAAGATTAAACAGCATGTGTTATAAAAGAGAAGGACTGTCTCCTCCCAGCCTTCTGATAAAGGCCTGTGAAGACAGCTGGGTTAGCCCGGTGGGCCCTTTCCCCCCATCTCATCGTGCCACTTAGTCAGCCCTGGGGAGCTGAGAGCCAGCCCTCCTCCCCAGCGCAGTGTGCTGAGAAAATCACGTTTGTGTGAGAAGCTGAGACATGCTAATCAATCACTTTTGTCCTTTGTGCCAAAATATAATAATACGAGCTGGTCTCCCCTGGTTTGAGACCACAGCTCTCTGTGTGCTGCCAGTTCCCCATTGCCCCACACCTCATTATGGTCAAGAGTTTGACTCATTCTTGCACCTTCCCTCCCACCGTGTTTTGGAAAGCTCACCTGTGATCTCCCGGCAGTCCGTCCCCTTTAAGGAACAGTCAAAGGCCTGGAAAGGACAACTCTGCACTCTTCAAAGTACTGTGTGAGCCCCGCCCCTCTTTTAAGCCTCACCAGAGCAGCAGGGTAGGTGTGATTATCCATGCCTGTTTCACAGATGAAAGACTGAGGTTCAGAGGAGCTAAGCGACTTGCCCAGGAGAGAAGAAGGAAGAGGAGGAGAAGCAGAGGGGCTTGGCCATCCCCACACGTGTCATGCTCAGTTCCTAAACAGCCAAGCATGGGCTGAAGCGTGGTGCCTGCCACTGCCCCAGGGCAAGACTCAGTCTAGCCTAGGTGGGAAGCATGGAGAGGCAGCGCCCTCAAGGGTGTCACGCAGCAAGGAGGACCCCTGGAAATACACTGACCCCCTCGTGGGAGGAAGAACACAGGGCAGATGCATGGGCCGGTTCAATGTTGGTCAACAGCTCAAAGGTTAGGACAGTTGGCTGCACAGGGGAAGGCACCTCCACACCTGCCAGGACGTGTTGGAGGCGGGGAGGTGGGAGGAGAGGGGAGCAAGCTACATGCTGCTCAGACTCTCAGAGATGTGCTCTGTGCTCCCAGGGCTGATGCAGGAGCACATCAGAACAACGGGAGCAGCCTGGACACCACCATTCTTACGCTCCCCCCTCCCAACGTGCAGTGCTCAATCTCAGGAAAGGGACCCTTGGTTTCACTCTCAGGCTGTCACAAAGGCACAGTAGAGATCTGTATACGTATGTCAAGTCCAATTGGCCTATAGTGTTGTTCAAGTCTTCTATTTCCTTGTTGATCCTGTCTAGTTGTTTTATCCGTTATTGATAGTGGGGTATTGAAGTCTCCTACTATTATTGTAGAGCTGTCTATTTCTCCCTTCAATTCTGTAAATGTTTTCTTTATATATTTTGGAGCTCTGATGTTTGGTGCATGCAAATGTATAACGGGGGTGGGGAGGGAGGGGATGTCAGGCTGGAACAGAGGAGGCAAGGCAAGGATGTGTGAGTATTTCTCATGGGCCACAGCGGAGCAGGCTGACTTGAGGCTATTTTGATCCTTGGGCATAAGACTGCCCCTCCCTCTGCTGGGGTTACATCAGCCCCCCCCAGCAGTCCTCCTGGGTGGATTCCTCCACTGTGGCTAATTGGTATTCTTGCCCTGACACTGGAGGAAGTGAAACTCACACTTGCTTCCTTCCCGTCACTGCCCTGCTACCTCAGGCTGATCCAACCACAGCTTCTCAAGCAGCTCACATGGTTTGGTTCTCTGAATGGTTCACTTGGAGCTCCCCCTCCAATGGCCTGGTTGGGGAGAACCCTCCTTCCCGCAACACACACACACAGTCTCTCTCCCTGCTCTTTGGCAGGGAGGATGTACAGCTTGCTATCTTCAAAGAAACCCTCTCTCTCCAATCTCTCAAACTCTGTATTTCAATACTTTATTCCCTTGAGATAGGTGATGAGCTAAAGGTGGCAAGATCAGCTGCCAGCCAACCCCTCTATAGGTCTTGCATAAATGACTTAGCACCTCACTTTGGAATGAGAGGATGTTTGGCACTTACTGTTTTGTTCCCACTGGTGGGCCTTGAGAAAGAATCCCATTTTAGCATCCTGTCCTAGGAGCTTAGGCAGCAGTAAGCTTATGCCCCTCCTTGCCGCCATGTTTGTCTTGGGCCTCAAGCTCTCCACATTTTCCTCCCAACCAGCATAACTAGATTTCTACCATATCCCCCAGCAATCTGACCCAACTGCATAAGAGAAGCTCACTTGAAGCGGAGGTATGATTTAATTGCACGAGAGAAGGCTCACTGGACAAGTGGATGTATAATTTAGTTTAAAGAGTCTGGACCAGGAGTCAGGCAGCCTGTCTTAAGCCTGTCTCTCCCACTAAAACGCTGTGGGACCCTAAAAAAGCCAGTTACCCTCTCTGGGCTTTTGTTTCTCAGCTCTAAAACAAAGCTTGAGCTTGATGGTCCTCAAGGTCTGTCCAGTTCTGGGATGCTGAGCTGGTCTGGGGGATTGTGCAAGGCCAGGGCCGGGCCAGTTCAAGGGCAGAGATGATGCCAAAAGCCTTCGAGCACTGCCTGACATTTCCACTCCCATCAGTGTGCTGCTTTGTTTCAGGTGACAAGATTGTCACAGGATCCGTCTCCTGCTTTAGGGACATGTACTCCCCCAGTCCAGGATAGAGACAGAAGAGTGGGCCCCTGGGTCTGGAGGGCCCCAGGGTGATGTCAACATCAGCAAGTTAAGGAAGCTGCGTGTTCTGATTAGCCTTATCCCAGGATCTAAAATAGGCAGCACAGGGAATGGTTTCCAGGCTCCCGCTCAGCTAAAGATAAAAATATCGTGGGCTCAGGGATATTCCCAGTCATAAATCAATCAGCTAGGACTATTTCTGTCCTTATCCCTTGCCCGGGGTTCCTCCTACGACCTCCGTCCATCCTGTCCTCCCTGTCCTGGCCTCCCAGCCACCTTAGCTCTGGAGTAGGACAAGGTTCATCAGTTGCCTTCAGACAACAGTTTAGCAGCTTGCTCGCCAACACGAGAATCCTACCCCTGCCTGCAGGTGAACGATAGGCATTCTAGTGCCTCCACCAGCCTCTGTGGGCCTGCTTAGCATGGGTCCACTCTGACAGGCTGATCGACTCCCGGCCTGTATGGTCTTGTTGTAGCCCATGGGCTGTGGTGGTTTTGCAGGAACCTTCCCTGAGGAAGCCCTCTGCATGGCTGTGAGTAAGGCTTCTCCTTCATGGAGTTACAGACATTAAAGTACTACCTCTCAAAACCACTGGGAGGATTAAATGAGACCCTGTAAATAAAACACTAAATTTGGCACCTGGGAAGTTGTAGACACTCAGAAAAGAAGACTTGCCCTCCCACAGCTAGCCATTCATCAGGAGTTCAGTCTCCCACCGCTGACCCACGTCTTCAGGAGCTCCTTTGAGGAAATTTTTGTCAGCCTGAAACCCTAAGTCAGCTTCAAATGCAGCTCTTGGAGAGACCTTTGAAGACACTTGGCTACCCTGAAATCCTAAATCAGTTTCCTAGTAACTAACCATAGACCTGGTGCTGCTGGGCCCGCTGGAGACTATGGTCTCACGTCCAGTCTTCCACCGCCCTCTGCAGGTTGCAGTGCCATACTGCAGGCAGTGCTGGCTGCACCCCTTGTGCATCACCAAGACCAAGACTTGAGGCAGTTCACAGATTAAGACAGCAGGGCAAGGTCAGGTGTCTAGAGAGGACAACACTCAGCATAACACGGCGATTGACTGTTCACAAGGCACTTGCTCTTTTGATTTTCATGACCACTTGGCCTTGCCTCTGTTCCTAAGCTCAGAAGAGAATTCAGGCATTGTTCAGCCCTTATGCCCTAACAACAGCTGACAGGTCTCAGTCTCAGGCTATGCCCTAGAACATTCCAGAAAATCAATGAAACGGACATGTGTGGACCTCAATATAAATATTGGTTCAATTTCTAAAGCTCTTCAGTTTTAACTGTGCTGTAAAACAGCCAGCTTGTGTAGAATACTCTGAGGAAGAGAATTCTGTAAGGAAGTGTGTGTGTGTGTGTGTGTGTGTATGTGTGTGTGTCAGTGTGAGTGCATGTGAGTGTTTGGTGTGTGCATTCTCTAGAAATGAAGGTTGCTAAGATACAGCATATATTAGCATTGGGTGTGATTATGATGACTAATACGCGTTTCTCCCATGCCGACCAGCTGACTGTTTCTTTTATGGTATTAGTGACATCAAGCACTGGGCTCGACTGCATGGCCTCCACTATCCTCCTTCCATGGCCAGAACCATGGACCCGTCTGGCAGAAGGCTGGGTGTTTTATTCAGCGAAGGCACATGGCAATGTCACATCGTCCACCCAGTACCATGTAGTGATGAAATCACTGTTGGAGCAACGAGAGGGGGTATTTGCCTTTCTCCTGTCCTCTTTACCAACCTCAGGGACTTGGGGGCATCTAAGCAGAGTGCATTAGGCACAGATATCTCATCGTAGTGAGGGAGCCACATCTTTGATAGCTACAGATCCCTTATGTTTTCAGGTCATGTATTTATAGACTTTTAGAGCCGGAGAAGACCTTAGAGATTATTCCAGTTGAATCCTTTATTTTGCAGTAAAATGAAGCACAGAAAAAGGGAAGTGACAGTCCAAGGTCACACAGACAGTTAGAGACACAGCTGGGACGAGAACCCAGGCTCCTTGATTGTTTTTCCTCTGGCTGATCTTGATTTTGGTAGCATCTTCTCTAGATGGAAATTACTCTGGCTTCAAATGAAGATTTTTAAACCTGATCTTTTCTCTGAAATGCACAAAGGCGAAGAGGAAGAAACCTAGCACACTGTAGGTGCTCAATAATTGGGCTGGTCGGCTTTTGGTGTTCTAGAATAATCTTACTTTATGCAGCTTAACAAGATTGGATCCAATTAATCTTGAATTTGTTTCAGTCTTTATTCTCTTCCAGTGACCCAAAGGTGAGTAGAGGTTTGACTCTCACCCTACTGTCCCACTGGAAATTAAGTATGGATCTGAGTTATAATATGACATACATTGGTTTGAAGGAAAGGCTTTCTGAGGAAAAGCACACGGATTTAGAATAACTTTGGTTTAAGCTCCTGGAGGTTTGTGGGAATCCTCTTTGAAGGACAGACACTGCCAGCCCTTGAGGTTATACAGGCTTCCTAGTGAGTTGAGACATAGCACAAATACTTCCTAAACCTACTTCAAATACATGATTAAAACAGACATGTAATGACCCTAATTGTGTACTAAACACTTGGGCCCAACAGTTTTGAATCTGCTTATCATTATGTTTGCAAAGCATATTTTTGATCAAAATCTTCCAATGCATCGGTGTTCTTCCAAACACCATCCTGATGACTCACAGCGGTGCCATCCTACGACTTCTATAGATTCATGTTCTGCAGGGTATGATCCACGCTCCATGGAAGCCCCAGTCCAGCATAAGAAGACTTCGCTAGGGGCTATCTCTTCAGACCCTCAGACACCAGGATTTACAGTTTTTTGGTGCACCAGTGACACACTAGGGAAGAACAATAGAAAACTCACTGCCAGGGTCTTTCAATAGTAGGGGACACAGTGCCCCCTCCTGCCCTCTCACGCACATGCCACCTCCCACCACTGCCAACCACCATTCCAAGACCAAACACCACTCTGCAGTCCCAACTGTTGGGAACGTCCCCAGGGCAGGGACCCATAACTTCCTAGTCAATCGTTTACTTTTATGGAGCACTTTCCATGTGGCAGGCACTCCAGTAGGCTCTGGAGATACAGGGGTGGACAAATACAGAAGTGGTCCCTTCTCACGTGGCACTCACAGTCCTTCAAAACCATGATTGGTTCAAAGACTCAGCTGCTCATGCAAATCCATTGCAGGCATTTTAAATCACTGGTGTGTTGAAACACAGCAAAGGGGCTTGGATTAGACTCTTTGCTTTAGGTCTGGGGCCTCAGAGCGGCTCATTAAATCATTGAATTCTGTATCAGATTGTTTGCAAGGAGCTAACTTTGCAACTTGTGCAAGCTTATTGAGAGCCCAGCAGCACCTCTCCTCTCAGGGCATGGAGTTTGGGTAACTGTCAGCATCGGGGCCATGTGGGAAAGTTCTGGGCTGTGGGCAGGTTGCTGCACAGCTGTGGGCATCCTCACTGCCTGGGAGTTCCACACATGGTCTGTGTGGTTCTCACTCCACAGCTAAAGCTATTGGCAGATCTGAAGTGTGGCCTGACTGGGGACCCATCTGCCTCCCTCATCCTCAGTGCTGAGGTCTGGGATGGCAGATTTGCCTGCTCCGAGGGCTCTCCTGTAGCCTCCCCGTCCCTGGAATGCTTTGGGTCCGTGAGTACCCACTTTATCTCTAAACCCAAAAGGCCTATCAAATTTCCTATCAAATACCTAGGAGGAAATCCAACTTGGGTATCAGGAAGAACCCAGTTCTGCTAACTCAACAAAGGCTGCCATGCAAAGGCAATTGGAGAGTCCTCTGTGTGCAGTGCCCACGTCAGCACAACTCAGAGGCTGGGCTGGTTCTGAGGTTCCAATTGCGGAAGACACTGTCCTGGCATGGTCTTCTTTCACCAGGCATTGTCCTCTACAAGTATCCCACGGGGGCTTCCGAGAATGATTCCAACAACCATGGAACTCCTGTTACTTTCTGCTACATACACCTCCAAGCTAGTAACCCATCAATATAATGCAGTCATCTGGTTTCCTTAAAGGCTGCAAAGTCTCCAAGGGCAGCTATGTGTCCCCACTATCAGCACAGCACATGGTAATCACAGGACACATGGGGTCCATCTAATGAATCAATAAATTCCTCTTTTTCTCTCGTTTCCATAGAACCTCACACAGTGTCCCTAAAAAAGAAAGGTCTCGAACATGCTAGTGATGGACCCTAAAGATTAGGCTCTTCTGGACTTTTACCCATCACTCTCATCTTCATGGAAAATAATGAAATCTGTGGGTCATAGCTGTGCATCAAACAGCCCTCCTTACTTTAAGGAGACTCAGCTACAAGCTACGCTTTAGGGGGTTTCTTGTTATTTTCCTGCAAGTTCAAGGGGGTGCCTCAACCACATAGCGAAGGGTGGCATTGACCCAGGGATGCCCAGTTGAGAGAGAGCCTAACATCTCCCTCTCCTCTCTGCAGAGCCTCCCCTGCAGTTCTCAGGCCTGTGCCCAGCCTCCCCAGGACTGAGTGGGCGCTCGAGAGGCATCGTACCAGGGTGGTGAACTTGTCCACACAGGCGTTGCGGATCTTCTCTGGTGTGGCAGGGCTGTCTAGCCGGAAAAGCTCCTTCATATTATAATCTGTGTGCTGAGCTCGAGCTGCGCGGATGGCGTCCTTGATGGCAAAGAAGATGGAGGCGGCCAGGAAGAGGGGCGGCTCCCCAACAGCCTGAGCAGACAGAGCACAGGACAGAGAATCAGGGGCAGTGGCCCCGGGCTTCACATCAGGAGGGCTGGTGTTGCCAGGAACCCCAGCCAGGACTAATGGGCCACACCAAGCAAGGCAGGAAGGGCAGTTAAAATCAATCAGGGGCTGAGAACAATGGATCTAGTAAATGATTCAACCTTGTTGGCATATTTCTTTTAACCCTTATTATGTGATTTTTTCTGATGACACCATGGAAATACAATGTATCATTAAAATTTATATTAAATAATTATATGTTATAGACGAAAAAATCTGACATGAATTTTAACTCTTTCTTCACAGTTATAAGCCTATGGGAATACTCCACCTGCAACTCTGACACCAACAGTTATAGGCACCATATTATACTTACAGCATCTGCTGGAATATAAGCCTTATGACAAACAGGAATTAAAACATTTTCTAGCAGAGGTTGTTTTCTCCTCCAAAGCATAGATCGGAGACTACCTGTATCAGAATCACTAGGAGCACTTGTTAAAAATGCATGTTCCAGAGCCAGCCCTGATAGCCTAGTGGTTAAAGTTTGGCGTTCTCCGCTTTGGCAGCCGGGGTTCGGTTCTCTGTCGTGGAACCACACCACTCATCTGTAAGTAGCCACGCTGTGGTGGCGGCTCACACAGAAGAACTACAAGGACTTACAACTAGAATATACGACTATGTACTGGGGCTTTGGGGAGGGAAAAAAAGTAGAAGATAGCAACAGATGCTAGATCAGGGTGAATCTTTTCCAGAAAAAAAAAAAAAAAAAAAAGCACGTTCCAGGGCCCTACCACAGACCTATGGGATCAAGATTTCTAGAGGCGGGCCCTATAGAACTGCATTTTTTTCATGGGCTCCCAATGATTCTGATGCTTGCTAAAGTGTGAGAGCCAATGGCAAGGATCACAAAGTGGCCCAGACCCTCCCACAGTAAAGTAAACCATGAGATGAGCAAATGGGTCTGTTTCATTGGTTACAAGTGACTATCTGTCTTTCTTCTTAGATCTAGGACTATATCAATCAGCTTAATTGATTTTCAACCATTTTTTTCATACTTATTGGGGACAAGGAAGAAATAGAGGATGGTTATAATCCTTCAGGCATGCTGATCAAGTCTTAAGGTCAGGTGGCAGCCACTGAAGGAGATGAAGGGGTGTTCATGGAGGTGCTGCCCCATCTGCAGGGAATATGCTTCTTGTCATGGAACTAGAGGGGTGCTGTACCTGTGAGAGCGTCTCTAGGACCAAGCTTCAGGGATGCACACCTGAGACATGGGTGTATGTCAAGATTTGACCTACAGGACTGGATTAAGGAATCCCCACGAGTGCATACAAAGGAGCTGGATTTGGCCACATGGAGGCAGTGTCATCTTCAGCCCAGTTCCCTGGTTCTCAGGTAGGACTGCCCACCCCTCCACTGTCCTCACCAAGGCTAGTATCAAGCCCTCTTCTCTCTTCCAGACAAGCACCTGCAGACCCACATAGCAAGTGGCTGGAGCCCCTGGTCACCACCCGTGGTCTCCCACCATGCAGACCAGAAGGCAGCACAGACGCAGGGCAATGGTACCTTGGATGCATAGATGGCCTTCTTGTTGGGGCTGTCGCGGAGCAGGGACACCCTGAACTCAATGGGGATGCTGCCAAACGCAGGGATCTTGTAGGTGCTGGGGCCGCGGGTGTACAGGCTTCCCTCAGGGGAATACTGCAGCTCCTCCAGGGTGAAGAGGCCAAGGCCCTGGACAAATGCCCCTTCCACCTGCAGGGCAGACAGAGACCGTGGCTACCTTGCCTCTCCCATCCCCAAGGACATGTACTGCTTCCCACAATGGGCACCAATCTCCACCTGGAGTGGGGCTGGAAAGAAGCTGAAAACATCCCTCCACTGCTTACCTGGCTCCTGCCCGGCCCAGGATAACCTATCTGGGCCTTTGCCAGGCACTGGCATGGGCAGAGCGAAGGCATTAACGCTGAAGGTCAGTTTCAGAACTCGTCAGCGATTCCAAGAGGGTCACGCAGTGGTAGGCATATTTCCCATTAAAACCTGCCTCAGGGCAGGTGGAGATGTTCCTTCAATGTTGCCACGGAGAAATGGCGACCCCAAGCCTAGAAGCTCATAGGCTAATGGTTGCTGAGTGTCCCTCAGGGGCCCACGCTCCTCCTGTGCGCTGAGTGGGACCATGCGCTGTGAGCAGCCCCACGAGAGACGGGGAATTCCTTGGATAGTAGATTCCCAGATTTCTGGGAGGCTTTTTGAACTCCCAGCCCTGCCTGCCCTCTGGGAGAGAGTGTGCTCCTCCTGTGGCTTACAGATCTCTTTTAGGGCACCTGCCACGCTCTGCTGCCCACACGTCTGTACTCCCAGCCTCAGTGCTCAGAATAGCGACAAGTGGTACTGCTGTAGTTACACAAGCGTGCTCCAGGAGGAAACCAGGCACTAATCATCTTGTGTCTGTGGTGCTGAGCTCAGTGCCTGCCGTAGTAGGGGTCCCCGCATGGTTGTTCAATGAATTAGTGAACAGATTGACTAACAACTAAGTTTCTGTGTACTCAGTAATTGTCCATTTTTGAGAGATACAATTTAATTTTCTACCAGATGCTCAGTACTTCAGTTCTGGATTCCTCCCTCTGTTTCCTCCTGTTCCACCTGCTCTGCCCAATACTCTCATATTTTCCAAAAGTGATTTTCTTCAGGACATTCATCTCTTTACTCCTCTTGCTCAAACCCATCTTTTGCCCCCAGTGCCCTCCGCCCCATGCTTGGTAGCATTTACTTCCTGGAGAACAAAACCTGTCCTGTGTGGAAGAGGAATGAGGAGGGAGAAAACTCCTCTGACCTCAGACCTCACTGCCTGCACATCGATGCCAAACTCAATCTCCATTCCACGTTGTGTCCCCTCTCAATCTCTGCGTGTGTGTGTGTGTGTGTGCGCGTGTGTGCGCCCAATGCTTTCACCATTCATCATCTTGCTTTCCAAGGTGTGAAAGCCTTTTCCAAGTTAATTCACATTAATTTGTCTTCTGCCTCAAGAGTTGGGTGGGCTTTCATCTATCTCAACCCCACTCTGAGAGAGACTCACTTGGTACCATGTTCAGACCTTGGACAAGATGTCACGGCTGGTGACTCTAGGAGGGGATGGGGAACATCAGTGGCCAAGTCCATCACCACCCTGGTCCCCCATGAGTCTACCTGTCCAATATCGATGGCAGGGTTCAGACTGGAGCCAACATCCATGACGATGTCTGTGCGGAGGTTCTAAAGTGGACAGCAAAATAGAAGCAGTTTGAGAAGAAAGGGATGTGGGGAATGATAGATGGGTCTCAGTGATCCTCAGATTATTAAATGCCAACCCAAACAGCATTTTCACAGGCAGAGTGCCCTGGGCTCGCTCAGGCAGGGGTGTTCATGTCCCTGCCAATGTCCACTGCCATCGTCACTGCTGAAGTTTGAGTTCTTAGCAGTTGGGGAGGAGATGGGAGTGGCAATGTCCTCTCAGTAATTCGAAATAAGTGTGCACACACCCACATGTGAGTAGGAAAGGCACGTTCCCAGGTTCCTGGGGCTTTGAACCTGAGTCTGGGTGGATCATGTAAGAAGGAGCCAACAAACTATGTTCCACGGCTGAATCCAGCCCGTCTCCTGTTTTTGTAGGGCCTGTGAACTAATAATGGTCTTTTCGTTTTGAAATGACTGACCAAAATAAAAAGAAGAATATGTTGTGAAGTGAAAACTATATGAAATTCACATTCAGTGTGCATAGGTAACATTTTATTGGAACACAGCCACGCTCATTTGTTTACATACGTCTAGGGCTGTTTTCTACAATGATAGAGTGGAGTAGCCGAGGCAGGTTTGTGGCCCAGAAAGCCTAAAATATTTACTCTTTGGTCCTTTATAGGAAGTTTGCCAAGCTGTGGTGTAAGGCATTATTTTTCTAACCAGAAAGTTTGTCTCTATCAGCTCTTGGTACTGCAATTGAGTTGTTTCTCTTTCCCCCTTAGTACTGAAACTACTTACCTTATGCAAACTTCTTACCTTATGATCCCCTGTTAAGCAGTCAATTTCCACTTCAGAGCAAGCCACCCCATACGAGAAGTAGTGGAAGGGATTCCCTGAGTTTCTCTCAAAGCTGTAGCCAAGGTCGGGTGTTCTGGGGGAGAAAAGAGAAAATACTGCACATGTATTAAGATGAACATGTCCTCCACCCATGCACACACACACAGCTTGTCCCACAAAATCTTAAGACCCCAAAGGTTTTATTTTTTCATTCAGCTGTCCTTCAAAAAATGTCCATGTGTTTTGAATATTTTGAACTCATTAATAAAATCCAGATATTCCATAGAATTTTGTTTCTTGTCTCTGCTCCATTTCGCCAACAGCCCTTATATGAATCATCCTGCACAGGAGAGTAGTGTTTAGTATCAATGTGCTGCACTCCACATGGTAGAAACAGGTGACAGATTTGCCTGAGCTCATCAAAGACACGAAAGTCACACTCCAAAGGATCTACTGAACTAGAATTCAAGGTCTTCAGAACCAAAGTTTCTGCCTGCTCTGGCTCCTGGTCTGTTCACACAAGTTCACCTGCTCACAGGGCTGCACACCTTTCTCAAGGTGAAAGTTAACAAGATCAGTATCTCCTGCAGCCTGGGTGCATCTTTAAACAGCATTTGCCTGCATTACTCCTCATCTACGGGCACCTTCTAAATTTCAACAAGTGATTTGAGGAAAGTGTTATTAATAAAAGCAGATGCTCTCACATATTTTTTTCTTTTTCAATCTTGAGTATTTTATACATTTCCACTTTTGCCTGAGTCATGTATATATGTGTGTGTGTGTGTGTATTCTCACACCCAGAGTTTACAGTGCTCTGTATCTATGTTATTCTATACATTACACAGAAATAATGTGAGCTGATGTGATCAGAATCCATATGAAAATAAAACCAATACAGGGCGGAGGAAAAGGCTTCTCCCAGGAGAAACCATCACCTTCTTTGATCTCTGGCTTCACCATCTTCATCTGGGTGTTTCCTTACATAACTCCAGTTTCATTAACTCCAAAAATGAAATAGAAACTTATGAGAAAATCTGCACTAGTTTGTGTTTGTGCAAGTGAAATATTACATAACTCAGGGAGCACTGGCAAAATGTTACTTTGCCTAATATCTAAGTATATACACATGTATATATGTATAACACATATGTATGAAATAGATGTATATCATATATATGTTCATACATTCACACAAGACCTTTTAAAGCAGACATTAAACTATTTTCCAAATCCATTGATCTGTGAGAGAAAAGGTCTTAGTTAAATTTCCCAGAGAAAGCTAAAACACATTATGGCTGACGGTTAATATGATCACGTCTTTTTACAGCTTCTAAATCAGATGGGCGGCGTCTCCAGCTCTTCATACTGCTACTGAATTTTATGGTTGCAGATGTGTGCTCTTTTCTAACTCCTACTTTAAGTTCCACTGAATTCTGCATTTTGTAACAAGATCACGTGCTCTAAATCCTCCTCTCATTCTTTTGAAGGAAAGCCTCCGTAAAGAAATCCGATGCATAGTACAAAGTAACACACATGGGAAACTCAGAACACTGGATCCCCTGGTTCTTACAGGAGAACGCTGAGGGAGGAATGGTTGGTAATTGTCCCACTATGTCATAAACGAGGAAACAGGCTCAGAGAACCACTGATTCCCCAAGTGGAACAGTGCACTTTAAGACCAGGACTAGAACACAGATCTTCTGATACGGCAGCACGTGCTTTTGCCTCCTCGGCACATCGTTTGGTAATCCTACGTATTTAAGAGCATCTTTAAATTGAAATTAGCGGACGTCCATTGAAGAGGTAAGAGTTTTGGTGGAACTGTTCTCTCCTGACCAAAGGCCGAGAGAATTCAGAGCAGGAGGGGACAGAGATTAGGATGACAATACATTGTGAGATGGGCGAGACCAGCACCATACTTACTTATAAAACCCAGTAGCAGACAAGCTCACTGCATCCTGGTAAGCAGCTATGACCTGAGGAGAGGACATGGCCATCAGGAAGGGGTAAGCATGGTTTCCAGAAACCCAGCACTAAGCTTTCCCAGGCTCATCCTCCTCCTCTGGAAGCTGATCTACTCCTTCGACTAGTGACTCACTTCCACACCTTACCTCGCATCCTCACTGCCACCCCCTGCACTAGGTCCTCGTCATCTGAAGCCTGGAGGACTACAGTAGCCTCTAACTCGTCTTCCCGCTTCAAGTCTCCTCCCCACCTTGCCGTGTAGGCCAGAGCAGCCAGAGTGAAACACCTTAACATATTACACAGCCCATGTCACCCCCCTACTCTACAGCTTTCAATGACTCCCCATCGCCTATAGACCAAATGCCTGACATTAAGGACCCTGGTCTTCTCTCTGGCTTTATGTAGCACACACACCATTACTACTCCAGCCAAACCCAAGTGTTAATTCTCTGCCAACCCTTCCATGTCCCCACACCTCTGCACCTTCATTCATGTGGTTCCTCTGCTATATCTGTCCAAATCCTTTTTCTCCCTCAACAACCAGCTCACACTTGCCTCTCCAATCACCTCTCCCCAGTGATCACTCTCTACTCTGGCCTTATAACAGCAACTCTCTATACTGATCATTTGATACTTAGCCTGTTAACCTTGTGTTTTTGTTTATACCTTCCTATTAATAAAGCTATCTGTCTATCTATCCATCCATTCTATCTCTTTCACTACATTTATAAGTTTTTTTGGTATCCCCAGCGCTAGCACAACACTAAGATTTAATTTGTAGTTGATATAATTTGCGTCATGATCATTGTCAACTATGAACCTCTTTACCATGTACCAGATGCTACTGAGTACTTTGCATGCATTATCTTGTTTAATACTCAACACAACCCTATAAGATCAGTACCATTATTATCTTCACTTTACAGATGAGAAAACTAAGGCTTAGATAAAGAATTTCTCTAGGATCCTTACCATACATATATGGTACCAAATATGTACATATATAGTGGTGGTGGTAATAAAGGCTTGTTCTTCAGTGGGGTACAGACACTGAAGAGATTTGATGCCTGTCATCTCCTGATCACACCTTTTTGATAATGGCCTATATTGGGGTTATCTGCTTACAAGGAACACTGGACTACATGGCCAGTCATTGAGGACAAAGCTCAGGTCAACAGATTGTAAAGGCTTGATTTGTAAAGCTCAGCTCAACAGATTGTAATGTTGTTGAAAACATTAACGTTGCCTGACAAATCCATGCTAAAATCCAAACTACCAAAACCAATCAACGGTCACGTGGTATTTATGTGGGTGGTATCCATGAGTGTGGGAAGGGAAGTAGAGGTCATGTGAGTTCTAATGAGATGGGGGGATCTGAGAGAAATAGCTTATCTTCCTTGCCTATATTAAGGAAGACTTGTACTATCTGAGCTGGGTTGTATGCAGGCACATTTTATGTGTTACTGTTGTGCCCAGTTCTCCTATTCCAACACCAGGGGATGGTGAAGCAGGGCTGCCATGGATATTTCTGCTTGTTGGAGGAGCAGAAGCCTCCCACCTGAGAGATGCTTCCTTGCAGCATCCCTCTGAGGGTTTCTGACAGGCAGGCCTCCAAACCAGAAATCAGAGAACTGGGCTTGTTCTTGCTGCGTATGATGCTTGTTCTGTCACTCCTAAAGTCACAGGCATGATACAACTCTTGGGCCATGTCTTTCCCCCGCCCCCTCACAGATGGAATCTCAGTGGACCCAGACTCCGGAGCCGGGGAGGGGGAGATGCTGCTGGGGCAGGCCTCTGAGTGAAGGAAGTTTGAAGAAAACCAGGCTCATCAAGACTGCGGCCGAGTGGGGTGTGGGACCAGGTCGAGTGAGCCAAGACTTTACAAGGAGGCATGTTCAGCACTCACCCCCATCTTCTCCGGCTCAGAGCAGCCAAAGCCCTATTCCTACAGGGTTGTCAAGATCCTGGATCAAAAATATTCCTCAAGTGTCTTCCCTCAACTATGAAAACTGCAGAGAAAGGGGCCCAGTGAGGTTGAGCATTTCCTCGTCCTGTGAAATTACACAGACCACCTCAGCTTCTCCTTGCCTGAGTGACTAGATCATGACCTCCTATTCCTGCCGGGGTCGGGACAGAGGCTCTGCTCTTAATTCCCCTCTCATTTGCAAATGCAACTTGGATGAACTCAGACTTACCCAGTCTTCCCAGGAGCCGCTAGGATTCTTTCTCTTGAAGGGTTCCAGCCTTTGCAGGATGGTCTGACAAGCTTTCTAGAGAACACATCCACCACACACCAGACACATCAATCCTCTGCATTCCCCACGCAGGCAAAGGCCACTTCCTACTAATGCTGCGCCCAAGGTCCCACTTAAACAGCCTTGCCACCCTCTCAGGGACGACTGGGGCCGGAGTGGAAGCTAGAGGACCCTGCCAAACGGGCAAGCACTGACCTTTGCTTGGAGAGCACATCCTGACCCAGTTCTCAGGCTGACAGAGGGTGAAATGTCTGAGAGGTCCCTAAGGAGCTACTTCTCCCATCAAACTCCTTCATTTGATTACATCGCCCACGTGGGAGGAGAAGCAGGTGGGTCTTAACTGTCCGACCTCACAGTCGAATTCCAATTTCAGTCCATTGTCTTGTGGCCAGTTCTAACAGCAGGGAGTATATCTTCCCAGAACCCCTTGTGTTCCCTCCAACTCTCCTCCCCATGCTACCCTCATCCTTCCTGACTTGCATGGAAGCAATTACAGTTCTTGGGCCTCTCTTTTAGCTTGGCATTTTCCTCCTGGATAAGAGAGCCACAAGTATGGCCACAGCCAAAGAGCCTGCAAGGGCCATTCCAGCTCCCACCCGGGGGACTCTCCAGGCCCAAAGCCTCGGGCTGGCCCTCAGCTCTGCTGGCTCCTGAGGCTCCTTACGTAGACGGCCTGTCCGTTGATGTCAGCGCTGACGGAGGCAGCTGTGGGAGAGGTGTTGGGCACGGTATTAGTGCTCGTCTCGCTGATATAAATCTTAGAGGTGGGGATTTTCAGAGCTCTGCTGGCCACCTGCCAAGAGAGACGACATCACTCTCTAGGGAATGGGTTAGCACGCGGCTTGGCCACCTTCTCCCAAGGCAGGATTCAGGTTCACTGCTACAGGCAAGAAAATAATTTTGTCAACTATAATTCTACCGAGTCTAGGATGTTCTCACATCTGTCTGAATTTGAAGCAGCAATTTATAGAGTGGATTGGCTGGATTAAAAAATTCCAAGAACCTAATGTTGACTAACAGTGCCTTTTTAAGCTAACCTTGGCTGTTCTAAAAAATCCAGTTGGCCAGTCCCATGAGCCAAGCAGGTGTGCCGACTCTAATCCAGCCACATCCTCCGAGCTCCACTGTAAAGAGTCTTGTGTGTGCAGAACTGGGTACCTTTATGCACACAACACACCCACCTGACACACATAGTCACAGAGCCCTACAATGTTGGTAACAGAAGTGATCTCAGAGATCACCTGGCCAACCCCTTTTCACAGATGAGGAAACTGAGGCCAAGAGAGGGACTAGACTTGCCCACAGTTACATGTAAACGAGCAGCAGGGCCAGGGCCAGTCTAGGCCTGCTTTTGCTTCTGGTATGTCCCACTGCTCAGTCTCACACAGCATCTGCCCTCACACAGACACCACAGTGCCAGAGAGGACTCCCACAGCCTCCCGGCTGCTCACCTGGACCATCTTGGTGTGAAGGCCTTGGCCCATCTCAGTGCCCCCATGGGTCAGCAGCACAGAGCCATCTGTGTACACATGAATCAGGGCTCCTGCCTAAGGGAAGAGAAGGATGCCAGACACAAAATTCGGTAAATCCGAACTCAGCTTAAGGCTAGGGACCTAGTCCAGCAAAGGTGCTGGAGCCCAGGAGAAAAAAAAAAAAAACAGCAGGGACATTTTGGATATAAATCCTAGACAAAAATTAGAGCAGTATAAATCTACTGATTTAATTATATAGCCCTTTGGGAGTTTGCAAAATTTTTTCATCTCTCTCTCTTTCTCCCATCCTCCTAGGGAGGTAGGTCAAATATCTTTGTCCTCACTCTGTAGATGAAGAACCAGGATCAGAAAGGCAGAGTAACTGCCCTTAGTCCTACAGTCAGGAGGAGTAAGAACTAGAAGTTGACCCCAGATCTTCGAGTCTCATGCTCCTCTCACTGTCTCATGACGTATGGGGCAAATGGGGGTATGCATGTTCAACTTTTATTTTAACAACAAAGAGCTCCTCTAGTCAGCTCTGTTACCAGTAACCATAGGTTTTACTTTGCAATACTGCAAACAGAGGAGAAAACAGCCCTAGTCCAGTGGAATGGGATGAAATCATACAAAGCAATTACCTGATTCAGAAAATTAAGTGTGAAGCTTATTCCAAACTTGGTAGGAACTATGGACAATCCTCTCTTTTTCCAACAATTCTCCCTGGAGAAAAAGAAACATTCTCATAGGATGTTCTCGACCATATTTATGTTCGATTGGACATATTTTCAGTACAATATCTTTGTAAAATTAGAACAAAGCATCCTTTGTGCTCCCCACATGACCAATGTCATAACTGAGTTGTGCCCAAATTACAGAGGCAAAATGAGAAAGGTGGGAATTTGGGTTCTGGGTCCTTCATTGCAGCTGGAGCAGGGCCCATACTTGAAAGAATCGGCTTTAAAGTATCATCACTCTTCTTCCACTGGGTCAGAGTGCCCTGGTGACCTTGGACTGTGATCATCCCAGGGAGGAACTGTGGCTCACTGATGAGAATGATAACACTTTCGCTGCGCTTTGTATTTGGCTTTTTGTGTAACCCAGTGAGGAAGACGGAGCCAATGTAATTATTCCCACTTTATAGATGATAAAACTGAGGCCCACGGAGATGGAGTGACTGCCAAGGTCACATTTATAGATTAATATCAGAGGCAGGTGCATAACTGTGGTGTTCTTAGTCCTGGGCTGGTGTTCTCTAGAACACGGTGTGCCCAGAAGGCAGACAAATGTGTAAAGATGAACAACACTGATGGGCTATGACATTGAGTGTTGGAAGCCCACCTGCCCCTGGGCTTGAAGATCATTTCAGGATCTTAAAGAGATGGCTATGAATGAGTTGGCAAACTCAGCAGCTTAATGAATTACCCATTAAACTACTAGCTTTGTATTTTGAGTTCAGCAAAAAGGCTATAGAATATGAAACCCCAGACAGCACCAGAATGTCAGACTCCTCCCCTCTTGGTGCTTACTTGTTGAACTTGTCAATCTCCCTCTTCCGGGCGTGATACTGAGAGCTTGCTAGGCATTCATCCCAGCACCTGGTCAAGGTGAACCCCTCAAGCTTCTGGTTGAAATGTGTCAAGTCCCCTTCTTTGTACATGTTCTTCCTCCGTACCTTCCAAAGGAAAGAGAGACTGAGGCCTTGTCAAGAGACAAGGGGGGGCACAACCTCACGTCAACCTTCCAGCCCCCTCAACAGCACTTGCCCGTTCTCTGCCCCCAGAGGAGAAGCCCAAGATACAAAGCCACTGTCCCCTCAAAGTAGGCTAAGCCTGCCTTGTGCCACCAAATTCCCAGCTTACTTCCTCTGCAGGCAGCCCACAGGTCACTGCAACTTCACTCATCCACTGCTCGGCAATGAGCATCCCCTGGGGGCCCCCAAAGCCTCGGAAGGCTGTGTTGGAGGGCAGGTTGGTCTTGCACAGTCGCCCGGTGCCCCGGATGTTGGGGATTGTGTAGCAGTTGTCCATGTGGAATAGAGCTCGTTCCATTATCTGAAGCCAAGGAGACAAATGGGAGAGAATAGTGCATTGATTTCATTGGCTCCTTAAAAAAGGGATTTAAAGTGGGGGCTGGTCCAGTGGCATAGTAGTTAAGTTTGCACGCTCCACTTTGGTGGCCTAGGGTTCTCAAGTTCGGATGCTGTGTGCAGGCCTACACACTGCTCATCAAGTCATGCTATGGGGGTGTCCCACATACAAAATAGAGGAAGTTTGGCACACATATCAGCTCAGGAACAATCTTCCTCAAGCAAAAAGAGGGAGATGGGCTCATATAAATCATCTTTTCCAACCATAATGCTATGAAACTAGAAATCAACTGCAAGAAAAAAGCTGGGAAAGTGACAAATACGTGGAGACTAAACAACATGCTACTGAAGAAATTAAAGGAGAAATAAAAAAATATCTGGAGACAAATTAAAATGAAAATACACCATAGCAACTCATATGGGATGCAGCAAAAGCAGTCCTATGAGGGAAATTCATAGCAATACAGGCCCACCTTAAAAAACAAGAAAAACTCAAATAAGCAATCTTAAACTACAGAATGAGTTTAAGAACAAGAGAAAGAAGAACAAACAAAGCCCAAAGTCAAGAGAAGGAGGGAAATAATAAAAATTAGAGGATAAATAAATGAAATTGAAACCAAAAATACAGTAGAAAGCATCAATGAAACTAAGAGATGGCTCTTTGAGAAGACAAACAAAATGACAAACCCTTAGCCAGACTCACTAAGAAAAAAAGACAGAAGGCTCAAATAAAGAAAATTAGAAATGAAAGAGGAGGAATTACAACAGATACCACAGAAATACAAAGGATTATACGAGAATACTATGAAAAACTATATACCAACAAATTGGACAATCTGGAGGAGATGGATAAATTCTTAGACTCATACAACCTCCCAAAACTGAATCAAGAAGAAATAGAGAATCTGAATACCAGTCACAAGTAAAAAGATTGAAACAGTAATCAAAAACCTTTCAGAAAATAAAAGTCCAGGACCAGATGGCTTCTCTGGAGAATTCTACCAAACATTCAAAGAAGATTTAATACCTATCCTTATCAAACTATTCCAAAAAGTTGAAGAAGATGGAACAAAACACTTCCTAACACATTTTATGAGGCCAACATTACCCTGAACCCAAAGCCAGACAAGGACAACACAAAGAAGGTAAATTACAGGCCAATATCACTAATGAACATAGATGCAAAAATCCTCAACAAAATATTGGCAAACTGAATACAACAATACATTAACAGGATCATACACCATGATCAAGTGAGACTGATACCAAGGACGCAGGATTGTTCAACATTTGCAAATCAATCAATGTGATACACTACATTAACAAAATGAGGAATAAAAACCACATGATCATCTCAATAGATGCCGAGAAAGTATTTGACAAGATACAACATCCATTCATGATAAAAACTCACAAAAAAATGAGTATAGAAGGAAAGTACCTCAAAATAATAAAGGCCCTATATGACAAATATCATCTGTTTATATGACAAACAGCCAACATCATATTCAGCAGGGAAAAACTGAAAGCCATCACTCTGAGAACAAGAACAAGACAATGGTGCCCAGTCTCACCACTTTTATTCAACATAGTATTGGCGGTTTTGGCCAGAGCAGTTAGGCAAGAAAACGAAATAAAAGGAATCCAAATAAGCAAGGAAGAAGTGAAACTCTCACTCTTTGCAGATGACATGATTTTATATATAGAAAACCCTAAAGAATCCATTGGAAATCTATTAGAAATAATCAACAGCTACAGCAAAGTTGCAGGGCACAAAATCAACTTATAAAAATCAGTTGCATTTCTATACTCTAATATTGAACTAACAGAAAGAGAACTCAAGAATACAACCCCATTTACAATCGCAACAAAAAGAATAAAATATCTAGGAATAAATTTAACCAAGGAAGTGAAAAACCTATACAATGAAAACTATAAGACATTATTGAAAGAAATCTATGACATAAAGAAATGGAAAGATATTCCATGCACATGGATTGGAAGAATTGATATAGCTAAAATGTCCATACTACCTAAAGCGATCTATAGATTCAATGCGATCCCAATCAGAATCCCAATGACATTCTTCATGGAAATAGAACAAAGAACCCTAAAATTCATATGTGGCAACAAAAGACCCTGAATAGCTAAAGCAATCCCAAGAAAAAAGGAACAAACCTGGATGCATTGCAATCTCTGACTTCAAAATATACTACAAAGCTATAGTAATGCAATCATCATGGTACTGGTAGAAAAACATACACACAGATCAGTGGAACTGAACTGAAAGCCCAGAAATAAAACCACACATCTACAGACAGCTAATCTTTGACAAAGGAGCTAAGAACGTACAATGGAGAAAGGAAAGTCTCTTCAGTAAATGATGTTGGGAAAACTGGACGGCCATATGCAAAAGAATGAAAGTAGACCATTATCTTTCACCATACACAAAAATTAACTCAAAATGGTTAAAGATTTGAAGGTAAGATGTGAAACCATAAAACTCCTAGGAGCAAATATAGGTAGTACACTCTTCGACATCGATCTTAGAAGGTTTTTTCCAAATACCATGTCTACCCGGGCAAAGGAAACAAAAGAAACAATAAACAAGCGGGACTTCATCAGACTAAAGAGCTTCTGCAAGGCAAGGGAAACCAGGATCAAAATGAAACGACAAGCAACCAACTGGGAGAAAATTTTTGCAAATCATATATCCAACAAGGGGTTAATCTCCAAAATATATAAAGAACTCACACAACTCAACAACAAAAAATCAAACAACCTGATCAAAAAATGGGAAGAGGATATGAACAGACATTTTTCCAAAGAAGATACACAGATGGCCAATAGGCACATGAAAAGATGCTCAATATCACTAATCATCAGGGAAATGCAAATCAAATCTACACTAAGATATCACCTCATACCCATTAGAATGGCTATAATCACCAAGACAGAAAATAAATGTTGGAGAGGATGTGGAGAAAAGGGAACTCTCATACACTGCTGGTGGGAATGCAAACTGGTGCAGCCTCTATGGAAAACAGTATGGAGATTTCTCAAAAAAATTAAAAATAGAGATGCCCTATGACCCAGCCATCCCACTACTGGGTATTTATCCAAAGAACTTGAAATCAACAATTCAAAGAGACTTATGCAGCCCTATGTTCAATGCAGCATTATTCACAATAGTGAAGAAGCGGAAGCAACCCAAGTGTCCATCGTCTGATGATTAGATAAAGAAGATGTGGTATATATATACACAACGGAATACTACTCAGCCGTAAAAATGACAAATTGTGCCATTTGCAACAATATGAATGGATCTTGAGGGAATTGTTAAGCAAAATAAGCCAGAATGAGAAGGACAAACACCATATGATTTCACTCATATATGCAAGATAAACTAACATGTGGACAAAGAGAACAGATTAGTGGTTACCAGAGAGGAAGGGGGTTAGGGGCTAGGCATAAGGGGTAAAGGGGCACATTTATATGGTGACTGACAAATGAGAATGTACAACTGAAATTTCACAATTTATAAACTATTCTGACCTCAACAAAAAAAGTGCAAAAAAAAAAAAAAGAAAAAGATTGGCATCAGATGTTAGCTCAGGGCCAATATTCCTCACAAAAAGAAGAAAAAATATATAAAAAAAACCAACAAAAAAGGGATTTCAATGGCTGCACCTATCCCTGCCTTTCCCGGCTCCGCTGTGAACTGCTCTTGCTCAGGCCCTAATTATCTCTTCCCTGGGATATTGCAACAGCCTCCTTACTGCTCTCTTGGCCTTCAGTGCCTCCTCACTCCAATCTATGTCTCATACTAAAATATAAGGTCATATCAGGTCAAGAACTTGCTTATAAATGGCACTTATTACCTCCAGAGTAAAGTCCACATATCTTTAAGCATGGAATTCAAGACACTTGATGACCTTTCCCTGATATATTTTTTTATCCTCTTTTCTGACTGCATGTTACCCTCACCTGTAATGCCCCTCCTCACCTTACCCACCTACTAAAATCCTCATTCACCAACTCCACGGGGAAGCCCTCCCAGATCCTCTAGTTGGAACTGATCACTAGCCTCTTTAAAAAAATAGATGATTTTATTAATTAATTTTAAATTGGCTTTTATTCCCATTAAGGTTGTACTGCAAATAGCTTAGAGTCAAATATTTCCACAAGTCATGTTATGCAAAACAGCCGTCCCCTCTACTTTCCTTCCTTCTGCTCCCCAGAGGCAACCACTTATTCTTTATCAGCTGTTTACATTAGTAATTTCCACATCTCTAAATAATGTGTTTATATTGCCACTTGTCTTTTTCAGTTTTAGACTTTTATATTGTTTTCCCATTATGGAAAAGGAGAATTTAGCTCCTACCTAACCCCCTTTTCCTGCATACACACCAGCTTCCTATCTCCCGTATAGTTATATTTTGATCTGATCAATAGTCAGTTTAATATGATAGTTCTGTAAACATTACTTACAGCTGAACCATGTAGTGATACTATCGTTACTTCTCTCTCTCAATTTCATTTTCCCCCCTGGAGTTAATATTGTCTTTATTTTTTCATTTGCTTAGTTTTCTGTGCACTTATTACTAAGTCAACTTAAAGTTTTCCCCAGTTCTAAAAATCTGTCAATATGTTCAAACTCATTAGATTTTCTATCAGTTTCATCTTTTTGAAGAAATCGTTCCTGAAGCCTTCTGGCCTGCTGCAATTTAAACTGGCTCCCACTAGGCCTGCCACTCAGGTGTTCCCTGGGGATTTTCCCCTCACACTCATCCCAGGGATTCCGTTTGCCTCTCTCCATATTGAATCTCCTATTCCTGGATCCCATGTCTTCCTCTTTCTTAGTTCTACACCCTCATTTTGCTGGAGTACATCCTTCAATATCTTCTCAAAAAAGAATATATAGACAGGAATGTTTTTGAGAACTTGTACATCTGAAATGTCTTTAACCCTTAAAGACCCTTTAACCCTTTAACCCTTAATTGATGATTTGACTGCATATAGAATTCTAGGTTGGAAATAAGTTTCCCAGTTTCCCACAGCATTTTGAAGGCATTTTACTAGTGCATTCTAGTTTCCCGGTATTGAGAACTCCAATCAATGCCTTTCTAATTCTTGGAATGAGTTCTGTTTTTTTCCTCCCCGAAAATTGTAATATCTTCTTTGTCCCCAGGTTTCTAAAATTTCACAATGATG
This sequence comes from Diceros bicornis minor, assembly GCF_020826845.1. Lineage (NCBI taxonomy): Eukaryota > Metazoa > Chordata > Mammalia > Perissodactyla > Rhinocerotidae > Diceros > Diceros bicornis. The sequence goes on from NC_080751.1 coordinate 51,667,450, forward strand.
TAAATCAGCATAGGTTCATTTTCCTTCATTGTGCAGGTGACTGGAAGGGCTCTTTTAATCTCAAAATGTGTGCCTATCGTTCTGGGGAATTTCTTGAATCACTTTTTGATAGTTTTCTTCTTTCCCTTTTTTCCATTCTTTCTTTCTGAAACTTCTATTCTTTGGATCTCCTGGATGGGACCTCAAATTTTCTTGTATTTTCTCTCCTATTTTTCCACAATGTTTTCTTTTTTGGGGGATAGCTCCTCAAGTTTCTTTCATTTCTTCTGCTTTCACAGTTTTAATTCACAAGAGTTCATTTTTATTCTCCGACTGTTCCATTTTTATAGCATGCTGTTCTTTCTCTAAGGTATAATAACTCACCTCTCTGATGAGATAAATGGTAGCTTCTATTTGTGTGTTTCATCCTGGTTTTAGTTTATTTCCCACAGGTTTCTTTTTGTGTCTCTGATTATTTTGATCTTAGTCATCCTAGGTGGTTTTTGTGTCTCAATTCCACTTCTGCTTCGCTTAGCACTTTGTCAACTTGTACTTCTATTTCATTTTGTCTTTTATTATCTGTCTCCCCCACCATACTGTGAACTTCTTGAGGGCAGAAACAATGCCATGTTCTTCCTTATGTTGCCACCCTAGGCTCTTGAAAAATACTTGCTGGATTGAATTAAAAAGCTTGTAAGGTCTTTGGGGACAAATACTGCATCTTTTTCAACCTGACTTTTCCTACAGCACCAAGAAGCAAGTGTTATAAATGGTGAGAATACTAGAAATGTTTCCTATTTTGAACAGTTTTTACCTGAGATCTGCAGTGTGAAGTTTCCTAATTGAGCCAATCAGAAAGCCCCTGGCAGAGAGGAGCAGCACCCCTAGTGGGGACAATGGGAACTTCTACTTGTCCTGAAATGTTTGATTTTACGAGAATCTATGCCTATATAACTAGTCTGGTTGTAAAGTTAAGATTTAAAAAACTTTAAGAAGTAGTACCACCATGGTAATTTTGTCAATTTTCAAAACTGACAAAAATATATGTCTACACAAGACTCATACGAGACTGTTCAAAGCAGATTATCCATAAAAGCTAAAAACTGGAAAGAACTCAAATGTCCATCAAGTGGTAAATGGGAAAGAAAATACGGTCTACCCACAGAATGGGATATTCTTCATCGATAAAAAGGAATGAAGGACTATACATGCTCTAACATGCATGAACCTCAAAAACAGGATTCTGAGAGAAAAAAGCCAGACACAAAAGACTACATAGCATATGATTCTGTTTATACAAACAGACCACACAAAAGGAAAATCTATAAAGACAGAAAGTAGATTTGCAGTTGTCTGGGCCTGGGGGGTGGGAACAGGTGTGACTGCAAATGGGTACAAGAGATCATTTTGGGTGATCGAAACATTCAAAAATTGGATTGTGATGACGGTTGCATGACTCTGAATTTACAAAAACCATTAAATTATATATTTCAGATGGGTGAACTTTACGGTATGTAAACTACACCTCAGTGAAATTGTTAAAAAATAATTCAACTCCTCAACTCAAATTCTAAGTAATGTTTAATGTAGAAATGTGTAATGTAGAAAATGACAGTGTGTGACCACCTTAATCTCATCCAATCACTCTTTGATGTATGTTCTTTCACACATTTTACCTGCATATCATTATATATATATGTATATATATATATACATACATAAAATTAACATTACTTACACACACATACAATATCACTATACTGTACATAAAGTTTTGTAACTAACTTTGCTTGCTTGGCAAAATATCTTGAATAAGAAGGATGAGTTTCTCATCAGAGAAGTAACATGATCATCTCTGTGCTGTAGAGATTAACCAAGGATGGAGAACCCAAAGGCAGGGACCATATAGGAGAGTACTGCAACCGTAGCAGGCAAGAAGCGAAGAACACTGTGCTTGCACATATGAACAGGTTGTGGGGCGTGCCCTTGACCTCCCGGTCACCCTCGGGATGCAGGGGAGAGTCCTACTTACACTTTGAGAGAGATCCATGGTGTTCCCAGCATTGCTGTAGTGATCCACCTCCAGAGCCACAATCTTCCCAGTCTTCATGAAGCCAACCTGCCAAAAAGGAGAGTGATTTCTCCACAGTCCCCTTGCTCTGTCTATCCCTAATCATTTCCTCCCATCTACGCTACCTGGAGGAAACGGAAAGAACCAGACATCACACCGTGAAAACAAGGTGAACTTAACGGGTGAAGAGGAGAGGAACCAACATCTCCCCAGTGGCGCACCCCCGGCTCCTCACCTCTGGACACCTTCTCCCCAGACTCCTCCTTCTCTCTACCTACTCCTGGCTTCTGGCTCTACCAGAGGAGTGAGGGGGGAGAAAAGAGGATGTTGGCATTGAAAGGGTGGGGGTGGGGTGGGTGTCGGTGCTGGGAAGAGAAAGTAGGAAAGATGCCGGAGAGTTCCCTCACAGCTTTTGGCCAGCAAACAATAAAAGTTACACTTTGCACGAGCATGAATGTGCTTTCACTTCCCTGACCTTATGTAACCATCAAACCAAACCCTACAGGCCATTTCGTAATTGAGGAAACGGATCCCAAAAGACCAAGTTACTTTCTTCAAGCCCACTAAAATTGGGGAATGGGAGAAATACAATCACTCTTAGGGAGTTAAATTATGAAACAGAGTCAGAGGAGGTCAAAGGAGAAATGCTCAAAGCCAGCTCATGGGGAGAGAGGGCTCCCAGGTTTACAGAGCTAGATGGGACGTGTAAGGTTATACTAGCATGTAGAGAGAAGGGTGCATGGTCAGAACAGGAACTGGTCATCCATAAAAGCCCAGAAAAGGGACTGTCCCACAGGGAAATGGGGCAGTGCCCAGCCACACATGGTCTGGCAGGGCAGATGCCCACCCTAAAAATGTGTGCCGGTCTAGGCCCATGGGAAGTATCACTTCTCGTTGTAAATTACTAAGTGGTCATTATGAGTTTTACATCAGGTTGTGAACACATTAACATTAGGCCATGCTGCAGGATGGATTTGCCCCGGGTCTGTTGACAAATCATGTTTCTGAGCCTGAGCGGACAAAGACCCCTCAAATTCACAAAAGTCGAGAACACCACCCCGTGGCATTGCTTGGGAGATGGCCCACTAGCTTTCCCCAGCATCACCCCTCTGTGCTATTGGCTGATTTGAATTTCTCTCATTGCTAGTTCTTCTTTGAACTTCTACAGATAGTCATGGAAAAGGTCAGAGCACATCCCAGAATCCCTGGATCTTCATCCCCAGGTTTCCCAACGAGATGGCACTGCCCGCCTGGGCACAGCCCCCGACACTGAGAACCTTGTATCTGGCCAAGAAAGGATGTCTGCCGCCGGTTATCAGCATGTCCTCGTCACGATCCAGCATGCAGCGCACAGGGCAGCCGGTCCTGAGGGAGGCAGCGGAGGGTGAGAAACCTGGGAGTCTCTAGGACAGCCCAGCCCCGTGATTCTCAGGGAGGAGAACAGCAAGGAAACCTTCTCTTCCCACCTGGCACAGGGCGCAGACCCGCACTGGGCTGCCTCACTGTTGAGGCCCTGCGCTGTACCAGGTGAGGAGCATGAGGAGGTGAGGTGTGTCCTTGTGCTTGGGGCCCTCACAGCCAGGTCGGGAAGATAAGACACGGACATGTGCATTGGGACATAAAGAACCAGGCGAGGTTTCCCTCATCCCTATGCCCAAGAGTTCTAAACACAGAGAGCCGTGGAAATGCAAAGCAAGGGGAATCTACTTTCCAAAGGGGGAAACCAGAAAACCTTCCTGGAAGAGGCGACCTTATTCTTCTTCCCAGAGTCCACTGGGAGAACTCACTTGTATGCAGCCAGGGCCACTGCTGTGGACACCACAGTGCTCCGGGTCTCCTTCCCTCCAAAGCCTCCTCCCAGTCGCTTCACTCGGACCAAGATTCGATTTGCTGGAACCCCCAACATGTTTGCAACAAAGGACTGGGGGCAAAATAAAAATCACTTGCACTGAATGCACCGTCTGGACTGACTTCAGGCCTGACCCAGAGCCTGCCTAATATGCACAGGCCTAATTACTGCTGTGAGTTCTGAAATCCCTTGATTTGAGGATCCCCCTCCCCTCCCAGTGCAGCCCTTGGGTAGTGGTGCTGGGGTCTGGCACCCATCAGTCACTGCAGACTGAATTCAGACACTTGTTTTAACCAGAGGGGCGAGCAGCTGGTCACAGCATACTTTCAGAGCCAAAACTCATTCCATCTGACCAGGAGCTGGTGGGTCATGAGAGCAGGACAGTTACCAAAAATGCTGGCTACCACTGTCACATCACAGGCAATAGAGAGATGGGGGATTTTCCGCTGCAGAAATTTATTTGAGCTGCTGCAGATAATTTAATGGTTGCTGTGGCTGTTGCTTAGCCCAACCCCTTCATTTTACAGATGGGGAGACTGAGGCCAGATATGATTTGACCAACGCCATGTAGCACTGGAATGATAACAGCTAACACTTACTAGGCTCTATACAAATGTTATAACTCATCTAATCATTATAACAACCCCTCCAAGCCCCAGTGTATAGATGAGAGAGTTTATGTAATAAGCTCAGTGACACCAGCCTGTTGGTGACAGAGTCTAGCTGCAGGACCACTACCCCCAAACCTCCTTCTGGACCAGCCCAGGTCTCCCTCTTCACATTCCCACAATGCCACTCTTGGTCTGCTGGGAACTCTGAAGCCCACCCCAGGCCCCTGAGCTGAACCACAGGACACTTACTTGGGTCTTCATGGGGTTCTGTGTAGACGCAAAGAGCTCCATCTCCCCTGCCTCGCCTTTTGGGACAGCTATGGTGCAGTGCGTCTCCAGGTAGAAGTGCTCTTGGCCGCCAATGTGCAACTCTCCTGGGGAAGCAATAAGACTCCCACAGTGAGCCCCAGGTTGGAGAGGGGGCGAGCTTGCTTAAGCAGAGAGTGTACATGTCAAGTGCCTCGTGCAGGAACCAACTGCTCACAGGTACCTCTAGGTTCCCCAGCTGGGGTGGAAAAGGGTCTCAAAGTCTTACCCATCTGGGAGCTGAACTCCCACCCCAACAAAGAAACTAGAATGACATTGCAATGCATCAGGCATGAAGCTCTCTTCTCACTGCAGCCAGTGGAAATTGAAGATTTTAAAATTATAGTTGTAAAATATTGGAAAAGGTAAAGAAAGAATCAACAGATGTGATTGAAGAGCTGAAAATGTCTTCTAGAACCGAATCTATCAGGCCTGTTGGAGAATTGACTTACTAGTGACTTAGTGATGCACAATAGCCAAAGTAGAAAACAATTCCAAAAGGAGTCTGAGCAGCAGCCTTGCCCTGGGTGAGAACGATGGACGTATTTTCACAGTGTGGGGGGTGGGGGAGAAGGGGAAGGGAGCGGGGAGCACTAGCCTTCAGGGCCACGGGGAGGGCCAGGGGTCTGTGTGGTTAGAGGCCCAGCAGACCCAAGGGCAGGCAGGCAACTCTGGCAGTTATCTTCCCTAGACAGTCTTCCAAATCCGACACACTGTCATCTCTCTAGAATCACTTAGACATATCCAGCCTAGAGTCAGGAGAGTGGAGATTAAGGTGACCGAAATTCTTTCCCAGCCAACTGTCTACTGTTTTGTTACAAACATCAGAGGAGCTCTTCTGCTAGGAAGTGATAGGAAATCACCTCCCTATCCCAGGACTCAAGTTATAGCTCTTGAATCTCATTCAAAAACCAGGGCCGCCCAACCCCACTGCTGCATGGTGCAGCTGTACCTGAAACAATGTTATCTGCTTCCGAAAAGCCCTTCTTGAGGTCTCCTTTCTCAATCTTCAGCTCAGATCCATAAAAGGAGTTGTGTTTTATAGCATCCTGAGGGTCAGAAAGAAGCTTCAGTGACTTGGCTTTCAGGGGGAGGAAGGTGGTTTCCAACTGGGGGACGAGAAGCTCTCGGAATTGTTGTCTTTCCCTTCTTACATAGGCATCTCTATTAGCTTCTTATACAGACTTAAAGTAAGCTCATGTGTAGCCCAGGAAGTCATGTTCCTCCATCTCCTCAGATATAGACGGACAACCTTGGATCTTGAGGAAAAGCAAAGAATCCCTCAAGGAACCAGCTGGAGCTGAAATTGAGAAGGAGAAGCTCCCTTTGGCCATTAGTAGACTGAATCTAGGATCACGATGGGGAGGGTTTCATAGGACCACACAATCCCGGGGCTGGAAGAGATTTTAAAACCTAACTAAAAGAAGACATGGCATACATACACAATGGAATACTACTCAGCCACAAAAAAAGACAAAATTGTGTCATTTGTGACAACACGGATGGACCTCAAAGGTATTATGCCAAGTGAAATAAGTCAGACAGAGAAAGACAAATACCATATGATTTCACTCATATGTGGAAGATAAACAAACAAACACATAGTTAAGGAGAACAGATCAGCAGTTACCAGAGGAAAAGGGGGTGAGGGGAGCATGAAAGTGTTTGTAAGGGGGCACATATGTAGGGTGACGGATAAAAACTGGACTGTTGGTGGTGAACATGATGCAGTCTACACAGAAACTGAAATATAGTGATGTACACCTGAAATTTACACAATATTCTAAGCCAATATGACCTCACTAAAATAATTAAAAAAAAAAACCTATCTAGTCAAATCCCGCCTCTGCTCGAATCTCCTCTAGAGGATCCTAATAAAGGTGCCTCCAGGGAGCTCTCCTCTCCACAGGCAGCCCGTCCTAGTTACCTCAATTGTGATAATGGCTGGAAGTTCCTCATAGGTGATTTTCACCGCTTGAGCAGCTCTCTGTGCATGTTCTGGGGTGTCGGTGACCACAGCGCCAATGATGTGTCCCACACAAGTCACCTAGGAGCAGAGCCAGAGTGTGAAGAACATAACTAGACTCCTCATGAAGCAAATTATTTTGGGTTGTTCAAAAAGGCCAAGGAAATCCCTGCTCCCACAATTTCCTGTTAAGGCACATTTTAGGAATGCCCTGGGGCCTTTTCATTTCCTTATCCTACTATTTGGGGTTATGTGCTTCTTCATAAGTGTTTAGAATCAGTAGAAGTGAAATAGGAGTTGGAGATCTCTCGTATCAGGATGGCAAACTTGCTTCAATTCTAGGGCCAATTCTGATGACTTAGTACTGGTGGCCTGTTGAGAAGCTGCCCACGATAGAATGTGGTGATTGATTAGTGATGTCTGTCACGAGCAGCAGAATGGGAGGTATAGAAGCAAGAAGTATATCTGTCAACACGAACTCCAACACCCTTGTTCTTCATGGGAAGAGACAGAGGCCCAGAAGGCAAGATCACAACTGGCTCATTACTAGACCATGACTAAATCTTAGCCCCTGATCCCAGTTTCATTTTCTTTCCACCACCCCCATTTACCAGATTTATACGAAAACCTTGTCAAAGGCAACAATCATGTCTTATCCTTCATCTGGATGCCCAGAAGCAGTAGTTCCCAACTGCTGGTTCTTAGACTTGATGACCCATAAACCAGTTTTTTTGTTAGATTTATGGAATAATGATTATTGTTTTCTTTTCATTTAATAATTCAGTCCCTATAAATCTTAATGGATCTCCTTCAGAGGTAATTTTCTTCCAACATCCCCCCAACAACAAACAACAGAAAAATTGCCAACTCTTCAGTTTGGAAGTTTATGACAACAGGAACCAATCCTTAGCATGCCTGTCTCTGATATTTACCTCTTCAGGACCCAATTGAGTTATTGACTTAATTGGTTAGCACAGTGGTTGTTGAACCTGGCTGATTCTCACTGACTGTAGTGTTAGCAATGGTCTTAGAGGCTCTTGAAGCCTGTAGAGTGATTTGTTCTTCTTTCAAATGCTCTCCTTTTGCAGTCCTTGTTTCTCATGGTTGTAATTTTTCATTCTCTTCTTCACTTTTATATCAATAACAAGGTGAATTTGCCCTTCTGCCACACCTACCCTCCACCAATTTGCAACATTTGATCTGTATTGGAATTATAAAGTGATCGTCTGAAAACTGTCCTAAAAGAATATGGATTTTTGTAGCAGCTGTCTTTCTTGGAATGTTTGGAAACTTTTTTTTTTGGCAGAACTCCCTGTATAGTTGAAATGAATAGATGAACTTTCATGTAAGTGAATTATCAATACATGTAGTGGTGGTATCATGATTTCTATTCTGGCTAGTTTGTTTAATATATTATTATTTTCTTTTAATAAAGGAGCATAATACTGTACCCTTAAGAACCAGATTGTTAGTTCAAATATAACCACCAGCCTTGTTTTAATGCCACTTTGGCATGGAGTCATCCTACTATGTACAAATAGCAGCCATTCATTAAATAAACAAGTAAACATTAAGTTAAAATTAGAAGTGCTACCAGCCATGTTCCATCCTTTTACTGATTGTCCTGAATACTTGCCAATTGGATGACAGCCACAATATGTGCAAATGTATCATCTTTTCAAGATTATGGATTTGAAGGAACGAGCACAAATTGAAATTTAAATACCCATTCCACTAACTTTGTAGGAAAAAAAAATCCAGGACATACCTCATCCTTCGCAAGGACTGTTTCATCATTAAAAAGTCCAGTTTTGTTGCTCCCAGGAATATCATCAGCAGAGAGAAAGCAAACAAACCCTGGCACATTCTGAGCTTCTGAAGTATCAATGGACCTGCAAGAATAAGCCGTGTGAGGCGCCAGGCGAAAAAACTGAAGAGAAAGACCTGTCACCTGATTGGATAACTCTGTCCTCATTTTGATGGTTTTTCCCCCACTCTAATTCCTCCCCTCTCCACTTTCTATCCTATCCTATTCTACCCTGTGCTATTGTATTCTATTCTATACTATTCTATCCTATCCTATCCTATTCTGCAGGTGTTGATTGAATGCTTACCACGTGAGGCCACTGTGCTGAGTGCTGCGGCGGATATGAGATGAATAGGACAGGCCCGCCCCCAGGGACCTTATACAAGGCCCTATTTTGGTCTCCAAGTACAAGAGAACCAAATCATAGTGTGCAGCATTTACTCGGAGAGCTCCAGATAAACCCACATCACAGCTAATGCCCATTGAGAATCAGCACATGGGGGCCCTGCTGTCCCACCGATCCAATGGCCCTGGACATCATCACACAGCCAGATTTCTCTCCCCACATTCAGGGAGCTATCCCAGCCTGGCGGGATACCTCGGCCATAAATAGGCAATTCAAACCTCAAAGGGAGACTGCCCGGAGAGTTTGTCATTTTTAACAGTCTGAACTACGTACTGCTCACTCTGGCCCATGTCCCCATGGGGAAATAGGGCAGAGGCCCCTAGAGAAACGTATGGAAACCCCTCTGAAAGTACCAGCCAACTTCCAAACAGGTAACCCTCACCAAAGCCCCAGAAAGTCGTTGCCATTATCCCCATTTTACACTCGGGGAAACTCAAGCTCAGGGAAGTTAAGTAGCTTGTCCAAAGTCACCAGCCAGAGAGCAGCGTAGCTGGGATTAAGACTGAGGTTAAGTCATGAAGAATGCCCAAGTCAGGTCCGCTTCTGCTCTACCACACTGCCTTCCAGGAGCGTGCAGCCGGGAAAGCCCTGATCGGTGCAGTTACTACAAAGTCCCTCCCCCACCACCCCCATCCTCCTGCATCCATTCAGACATCACTCGGATGGAGCAAAGTTGTTTGAGTGTAGACGGTGCGGGTCATGGTACTGTCAATATGGGCTCCAGACAAGGAGAAAGGCAAATGAATTTACCCTGTGGCTGGACACCATATCCTCTGAAACAAACATTTTCTTTTTCAGGGACCCGGAAAAGTTTATTTTTCTGTTAGCATTTATCTGTGTCCAGGTCACCATTCCTGGAGCCTATCTCCAGGCGAGGAGCAGCAGCAGAGGAAAGACCAATGGTGAGATCTGATCCCTAATCCATGAAGTGGCAGGGCCCAAGGGGGGTTTCTGCTCGCTGCTCTACTCGCAGGGTGTGCGTCTGTGCCCACCAGGGAATCAAGCTCAGTCTCTGGCCTGAACATCCAGGGGCAGCGCAGCCCGGGCGCTAATGCTGCCCGGCCTCCAGCTCCGGCTCTGCCGCTTGTGAGCTGCGTGGCCTGGGGCAAGTAACTGACCCTGCCTGTGGGGCCTCAGTTTCCTCATCTGGAACATGCAGATGAAAATGGGACCTGCCTGTAGGGTTGTTGTGAGGAATAAATGAGCCAATATATGTGAAATGTTTTAAACCAGGCTGCAGCAAATATTAAATGCCATATGAGTGTTAGGTATTATTGTCATTATAGAGGTGGCAACTCTTGCCATTTGGGCTCTCAAAGTTCGACAAATAGGTACAAGCGGCTGTTCTCAGCTAGGTCCTTTGTGGACACTGATCCTCACAACAACACCCTGTTACATATGGGGAAACTGAGAGCTGAAGCATGAAGGCCAAGGTCACGGTTGCTAAGCCCTGGGGCGGGGATTCAATCCCAGGTCTGTCAGACTCTAAGGCCGTGTTCCTCCCCCCAGCACTGACTCCAGTTCTCCCGACATCTTGCACTGGAGTTTAGCCCAGTGTCCAAGGCGCAGATCTAGCCTGGTCCTGCTAAAGATCTTCAGTAGCCCCTTCTTGCTTGCCCAGGGCCAAGTGTAATCTCCCTGGTCAGCACTTTCCTAACTGGCCCTGCCTATCTCACCAGTGTCATCACCTCCCCCTCCCAGGCACCCCTGAGCCCCTACCCTCTCCTGCTCCTCTCCAGACTTGTTTTCAGATGAGTCCCCATGCTCCTCTCTAGACCGGGAGACGCTGGGTGACCTTCGTTATCTCGGCATCTCCAGTGCCTGGCAGGGTGCTCCCAGCGCCCTCCTCCCGGCTGTATTTACTACACTCACTTGATCTTGGCGTGGGCCCGGGTGCTGGTGACCAGCCGGAGGGACAGCTCATTCTCATAGCGAGGGATGTCGTCACAGTACACGGCCTCCCCAGAGGCCTGCAGGGCTGCTGCCAGGTGGGGCAGGGGCCGGCCCACCATGTCCTCCTCAGACTGACCATTGGGCACCTCCTGGAACAACACGGTCACCAGTCAGGCTGAGCTGCAGAGGACACTGTTCCCCTACAGGCCCAGGGAAGCCCTGGAGAGCTTCAGGCAAAGCAACCTGAGGAGTGAATGGAGGAGGCAGGAGGGCACCCAGCAAAGGAAACGGAAAGGCAGATAAGACGTGACTGAGCAGGTCGTCATAGTATCACTCTACCCAGGAACAGCAACAAAAAAGAGGAATTTCCATGTCCATTCATTGGCGGCTGGGTAAATAAATTATGTGCTCATACAATGCAGTAGTATGCAACTGTGAAAATATGCTTCTGAAGAATTTTAATTAGAAGGAAAGAATGCTCATATTAAATGTAAAAAGAAGACATAAAACGTTGTTTGCTAGTGTGTATAATGATTCAAATTCTGTAGAAAAATATATTATAAATATAATGTACACATGTCCATATAGCATAGGAAAAAATGGAAAAAAATAAAAAATATGTATATAATGATGATTTTTTCCTTGGAGGTGGGATTTTGGGTGATTTTTATTTTCTTGTTTATACTTTTCTGTATTTTCCAAAATGTTCTAAAGTGTATTCATTTTTATAATAAAATTCTGTTTTATGTGTGTGTGTGTGTGTGTGTTTTTCCTGAGGAAGACTGGCCCTGGGCTAACATCCGTGCCCATCTTCCTCCATTTTATATGGGATGCCGCCACAGCATGGCTCACCAAGCAGTGCATCGGTGCGCACCTGGGATCCCAACAGGAGAACCCTGGGTCGCTGCAGGGGAGCACGCGCACTTAACTGCTTGCACCACTGGGCCAGCCCCTGTTTAAGTGTTTTTCAAAGTAATAATAATAAGGGCCAATATTCATTGAATGTTTACTATATACCAGGAACTATCTGAGCTAGTTACTTTTACTAATGCGTTTAATCCTCAAAACCATCCTAGAAACAGGTGCCATCATTGTCGACATTTGCAGGTGGGCATAATTAACTCATCCAAGAGGCACAGAGAGGAAGTCACTTGTCCAGGGTTATAGTTATGAATGGCAGAGTTAGGAATCAAGTCTTGGCAGCTGGGCAAAGAGTTCACATTTTGGACTACTACACTCTCATGCAGGGATCCACAAACTGTGGCTGATGGGCCAAATTTGGCCCACTGCCTGTTTTTATAAATAAAGTTTTATTGGTACATAGCCACATTCATTCATTTATGTATTGTCTCTGGATGCTTTTGTGTTACAATGACAGAGTTGAGGAGTTGCAACAGAGACTGTATGGCCCAAAAAATCCAAAATGTTTGTAGGAAAAGCTGGCTCTTTACCTAGCATCTCTTAAAACACTGCTATTGAGGGGCTGGCCCCATGGCTTAGCAGTTAAGTGCACGTGCTCCGCTACTGGAGGCCTGGGGTTTGGATCCCGGGCGCGCACTGACACACTCCTTGTTCGGCCATGCTGAGGCGGCGTCCCACATATAGCAACTAGAAGGACGTGCAACTATGACATATAACTATCTACTGGGTCTTGGGGAGAAAAAGGGAAAAAAAGGAGGAGAATTGGCAATAGATGTTAGCTCAGGGCTGGCCTTCCTCAGCAAAAAGAGGAGGATTGGCATGGATGTTAGCTCAGGGCTGATCTTCCTCACACACACACACAAAAACATTGTTATTGATAGAAAGTTGGTCTTTTGTTTTGTTTTGTTTACATGCTCAAGAGAACTCCTGGCTTTGCACATTAGTACCACAGAGGCACCAGAAAAGACAAAATGGAAAAAAATTTTTTTTCTTTAAGGAGCAGGTGAAGATGAGAGTAATCTCAAGAGAGAAATTTAGGTGAGCAAGGGGGAAATAGCTTCATTTATATTAATATATGATTCCCATTTTCTTCGCTGGATATTTATGCACAACAGCAAGGAGCTTTAAGCACCTACATACAAGTCTAGTAGGTCATTTGCCAATGGTTAGCATCACCTGATGTGACCTGCACGGGCCCCTGATATCAGCTGAACACCCACTGTACTCACTTGGAAGAGCTGGACGTTGGCGGGAGGGTCTTTCTGAAAGAGTAAGGTGGCGCTGGTGAAGGTGGGGTCCAGTTTACCACACTTCTGTGGAGGCAAGACGACAGAGGTGATCACGACTATTTCCATCATTGATCCCATCCTTGGTTGTCCTCAAGTAATAAAAGTAACAACTGTTCCCATCATCTCCTCATTTTATACTCATAGCACCGGCTAGACCTACCTCAACATCCGAATGTGGGCTCTGAGATCTCAGTATTTAATAACAGCCTCAACTTCTCTCCTACCACCCTTGCACCTGCATAATGAATGGTTTGTGCTTCCCCCCAACACTCCAAACAATTTCCCTTCTTCCTGCATTTGTGCATGCTGCTCTCTCTGTTGGGAATAAACTTCTCCCCCAGCCTTCATGGAAAAGTCTTCCTTTTCCTCCTCAGTTTTGTGGGAAATATTTAATGATATGGGAAATGTTCAGAATATAATCTTAATGAAATCTAGGGGGACATAAAACTCTATATATAGCATGACCCCAAATCTGTTTAGAAAATAATATACCCAGATCAAAAGGTAGGAAGATGATAGATACATAGGTAGATGGATGGAAGAACAAATAGAAAGAGAGAGAGAGAGATGGAGCAGACAAACAGAAGGACAGATGGACAGATAAATGTAGGAAAAAGATCAGAGGAATAAGCAAAATTATTAGCCATGCTTTTCTCTAGAATCTGAAACTAATTTTAACTTTTTCTTTATACATTTCTGTATTTTTTGTTTTCCACAACAAGTTTGTTTCTTTTATAATCAGAAAAAATAGGTATTACCAATGTTTTTAAAAGAGGGATTTCACTCTGCTGTCCCCACATATGTGAAGCCTTCTCTCCTTTGTGCTCCCCCATGCTCCATCTCCTCAGTCGCCACACTAGGCTGACCTTTACTAACCGTGTTCTCTCCCACTCTAGGCTGCCCCCTAGTGCCTGGTGCAATCTTACTGTATAAGAGGTGCAAAATAAATGAACCAATCTCAGGAGCTGAGCTCCACCTCAGCCAGCACCCTCTCCTGAACACACATCCTTGCAGTGACCGCATTCCCCCCCGGCTGTAGCAGCCCCACTCTACATTCTCCCTCCACACTCCACATTCCCATTCTAACTCCAAAGCCACAGTTGTATCAGCTATACTGCTGGAAGGATCATCTGGTCTACCAGGGGGTCCTTTTGCAGATTTTACAGCTGAGACTTAAAGAGAGTTGTGACCTATTCAAGTTTTCACATGAAGTAAGGCCACAGCCAGGACAAGAACCCATGTCCCTGACTCTGCTTCTCAGCCACCCAGTTGGCTCCCATCTCCATGTGGCTCCCTGGGCTGTGTCCCTGGTCCTTGCCCCTCTGCCCTTAGACATCTAGAGGAAAGGAGCAAGTTTACCACTTGGTCCCCAGCACTCTTTCGCCCAGAACAGCCTCCCAAATCCCAAACAAAAGTGCTGCAGAGAGTCTGTTCCTTGCCCAGGCCCCACACTCACATCTTCCAAGTCCTCTTTGCCCAGCTTCTGAAGCACTGTCAGGTAAAACTTGAAGAAGAAGCTGAGGGTGAGGGTGCGCCGGAACTCCACCATGCCACCAGGGGCGTCCGGGGCGAGTTGCAGCTCCTCTGCCAGGCCTGCACACACGTCCTGCAGCAGCTTCTCATTCCACAAACTGCCAGAGAGCAGGTCATGGGAGATGGCTCCCACCCAGTCCTCAGAATCATTTGTGTGGAGTGGTATGCACAGGGCCTCGGGGTCATATGAACCTTGGTTCAAAATTTGGCTCAGATATTTATAGTTATGTGACTTGAGGCAAGTTACTCAACCTCCTTGAGCCTCAGTTTCTTCATCTTTAAAAATAGATACAATAAAAAAAAGACCATAATAATAATAATAATAGTTAAATCTATTGAGTCCTTTCAATGTACTAGGCAATGTCCTAAGTGCTTTATATGAAATATTACTTTCAATTGAAATTAAAAAGTGTAGTAGTTGAAATTTTTATACTCATTTTACCAATGAGAAAAACAAGGCATAGGAAGGTTATGTTAACTTGACTTATATTACCCATCTGGTAAGTGTTGGAGCCGAGAATTGGAACCAAGGAGCCAAACTCCAAAGTTAAGCTTTGTCTATCCATATAGTTATTGTCAGGATAACATAGGATAGTGCCAGTGAAGTGCTTGGTACAATTGCTGCCATATAATAACCATAGGAATAGTAGTCGTCGTAGTAATAGTGTAGCAATAGTAATAGTAGTAGCAGCAATAGCAATAGTAGTAGTAGCAGCAGCAATATTAATAGCAGTAACATTAGCAGTGGCAGATGCAACAACAGTAGTAGTATTGGAAGCAATAGCAATAGTATTAGTAGAAGCAGAAGTAACAGTAGTAGCAAAAGAAGCAATGGTAGTAATAGTAATAGCAACAACACCAGTAATACTACTACTAGTAGTGGAAGTAGTAGCAGCAGTGATACTACTATTAGTAGTAATGGTGACAGCAGCAGTACTAGTAGCAATAGTAATAGTGGTTAACGGTAGCAGTAATGGCAGTAGTAATAGCATTAAGAGTAGCAGCAGTAACGCTATTAGTAGTAATACCCAAAGTAGCAGCAGTAATAGTAGTAGCATTAATAATACTATTAGTAGTAGAAGAGACAGTGATAGCAGTAGCAATAGTAATAGTAGCCACAGTAGTAATACTAGTCATAGTAGTGATAGTAGTAGGAATAGCAGCAGTGATAATAGCAATAGTGATGGTAGTAGGAACAGTAGTAGTAGTAGTAATAATACGAGTAGCACTATTGGTAGTAATTGTAACAGTAGAAATATTGGCAGTAGTAGCGATAGTAATAGTAGTTGTAGCTGCAGTAGCAGCAGTAATAGTATTAATAGTAGTATAGTAGCAGCAATGGTAATAGCAGTATAGCAGTACCAATACTATTAGTAGTGCTATTAGTAGTAATACTACTAGTAGCAACAGTAAAAATAGCAGTAGTGGTAACCGTGGTAATAGCAGTAATAATAGTAGTAGCAGCAATAGTAATACTACTAGTAGTCATAGTAGTAGCAGCAGCACTAACGTGGCAGTGGTAGCAGCAGCAGTTTTATTTTACTGGTAGCTCTTACTTTGACAGCTGCTTCTGAGTGGTCTTGAGGGCTGAGATGGTCCTGTCAGCCATTCCGCCATAGCAAAGGGCCAGCTCCTTTACCTGGGTGGTTCCTGGCTGGAACAGGACCCTCATGCCGCAGGTCACCTTGGCTATGTCATCTTCTCTCCGGGAGGCCTGCTTGAATGCTGAGAAAAACTCACCCTAAAAATAACAGGGAAGAACCTGCGTCCCACCACGTTTCGCAAGGACTGCAAAATGGTGAGCCTGAAACCCAGGGACGCACGGTGAGGTGAGGCGGTAATACCATTGCAGATCAGCAAGGAGCTGGTGGCGGGCAAAATCATCGAGGCCTAGCTATCACATTTTCGGGAGAAGTTCCAGATAACGTTCCCAGAAGCTGGGAAAGCGTCAGGATTTCTCCCTGTTAGGCAGGGAGACTGAAGGTCACGGACAAGGGAGAACCGGGTGCTCTCAACCAAACCAACAGCTGGGAGGAGGGAAGGCACTTGCACACAGTCTCCTCAGAGACCCCTCAGCCCCCACGGCTCTCCATCCAGGGGCCAGTGTCAGAGGACCCCCGGCCTCTCAGGGGCTGTGCTGAAAGCTCTGTTGGCCTGGCTGCCTCTCGAGCAGATACAACGAGATGCCAAAGGGTGTTTGAAACACACCTTCAGCTTGTGGCCTCCACAGACACTCTCTCTAACTCATCTCTCCTACCAGTCCATTGGCTACAGTTAGAATCTTCCTGAAAGAATCGCGCTATGGAAGGATAGCTGCCTCTGTGCTTTGAACATACTTTTCTCCCTGGTCCAAGCCAGGCTCTGTCCTTGGGGACAGGAGGGGAGCGTGAGTCGCTTTCCAGGTAAGAACCATCTGATGTGAAGCCCTTTCTGTGTCATGCTCCCCTCGAGGTTTGAACTCACCCTGGCACCACAAATTGTGATTAACATCAAAGGCGGGAGGTTTCAGGAAAGGTTTAGTGGAGAAAGCACAATGAGGCCCACTGTTGAGGACGCAAAATAGCCACAGGCTTTTCTTTGAAGAAGCCATGGACACCCCACCTGATGATAAAGCTAGTTTAGATTCCTGGGTGTCAAACACGGCCCTGGGGCAATGAGCCCAGAGTGTGAACTTGGTTCTGGAACAGAGGTTCCAGCCACTCACTTCCGGACTGTGCCAGGCCACGGTGACATATTCCCTGGGGAGCCGTGAAATGTCGGTGTCGGGTCGTCAACTGTTCCTTCTTGAGAAAGCTTTCCCAATTCTGGGTGTTAAGATCTTTCTTTCATGACATGATTTTTTTGTTGTTAATGTCCCTACCTGGCAAAATTAAAACCGGGGTGGGCTATGCCTGTTTCCTCCTCCTTTTCCCACCTCCTAACGTCTTTAAAATGTTTACTGATCTGTGGGATACAAAACTCTGGGAATCACTGCTCAAAACGGTCTGTAAGGACAAGCTAGGGAATCATTGAGAAACCACCTCAGGGACATAATTGCTCTAATTTAATTAGCATTCTCATTAGGAGGCCAAAATTAGCAAGGGCAAAACGCGCCTTGTAACCCTGGCTTAAGCACTAGCTGTGGTGAAGCCTTAGTGCTCTCCTTCAGGGCTGGTTCCCGGCCTCGCTCAGTCACTCTTCTAAAAGGCCCGTCACGGAACGTGTCTTGAGCTGTGTGATCAAGAGCTGCAGAGAGACAGAGAACCTCACCAGGCCGAGCCACCGCAGGCCCCAAGGAAGAAGAGCAAGGTAGCCAGAGGCGCCCAGGCCTGCCCGAACAGGCCAGAAATCCCGCTCGTGAAGAGAAATCCCCCCAAGCCAACCCAGAGCAAGGTCAGTGAATAAACGTCTGCTCAAGCCCAAGGTCTGCACGTGAGCATTTGACTCACAGGCAGCGTGTCCACTCAGCACGCAAACCCCATGCCTCACCACGTGAAACCCAGTCTCCTCTGTTCTGTGCTGTGAGCTACCAGCTGGTGATCTCCACTGGCCCCCAGACATCTGCCAGGAACCTTATGAATTATTTCTTGTCAGTCCTCACAACAAGCTGCCCAGTAGGTACCACTATGCCCATTTTACAGATGAGGAAATTGGGGCTCAGAAGAGTGAAAGGCCTCGCTCAGGATCACACATCTAGCCATCTGGTTTTACAGTCCACGCCCTGTGCACCCCGACCCTGACACTTGTCACCGTCCAGAGAAGAATATGGTTGGTTAAAGGCAAAGTTCAGAGACGAGAGCACCAACTTAAAGTTGAGAGATGCTAAGGTTGTCCCGAGGGGGCTCTGGTCTCCTTGTCCCGATCCTGGCAGGAAGAGGAGTTACTCAGGCGCAGCGTCTCACCTCCCTGCTGTAGGGGATCTCGATAGTCAGCAGCACCTCCTCCGGACGTAGCAGGGTCTGTCTGTAGCTGGGGAAGAAAGTGTGGTCCATCTGAACCGTCCTCCTGGTGCCTGTACAGAGGCCAGATGAAGGGGGATCAGTGGGAGAGCGTGGACAATCCAGTAGTGGGTGCTCCATCCTGGTCTCTGATGCCACAGTCAGAGGGAGTGGCTGGCACAATGGGGGCCAAGGTTCTCCATCTGAGATCTCTAAGCAATGGTGTTTGGCGAATGTTTAATAATAAATTCTTTGAAAAAAAGATAAAACCCTGATTATAGTATTTGCTAGTTTCTGTGGTATAAATACTCCCACCATACTAATTTCAAGCTACCAGAGTGACGTCACTGACTATGAAGCCAGAAAGAGGGTAGCAAAGGGTTGACACAGCAGGCTGGTATCCTCTGACAGGCCTGCTTACAAGGTCAGCCATTGCTGTCCTCTGGGAACTAGGATCCAGGAGGGTTCCCACCATTCCCTGATAAGAAGGATGCACTCTGCCTGAACTGTTTGCACAGACAGGATGGTTTATGCTGAACATGTGCTTTCCTTCTGGAGTCTGGATTTTTGGTGTGTGACCAGAGCCATGTGACCAGCCCTCAATAAAGTCCCAGGTGCTGAGTCTCTAATGAGTTTCCCTGGTAGACAGTGCTTCACTTATGCTGTCACAACTCAACTTGTTGCTGGGGGAAATAAGTGTGTCCTGTCTGACTCCACTGGAGAAGACTCTAGAATCTGGTGCCTGGTTTCCTCCAGACTTTGCCCTCTGCATCTTTTCCCTTTGCTGATTTGGCTTTGTATCCTTCCACTGTGATAAGTCGTAGCCATGAGTACAACTCTCTGCTGAGCCCTGCGAGTCCTCCTGGCAAGTCATGGAACCTGGGGGAGGCCTGGGGGACCCTCCGACTAGGAAAGGGGCACAGTAGTGCACCATTATCTGGTGTTTCCACTCTGCAGGTACACTAGATGGGAAGGAATAACCTCAAGGGCATAGACATAGTAAAATGAAGTAGAATAATCAGGAAGTGGTAAATTTTGAGTCTTTATTACCTTTGTTTTTAATATAATTTATCTTATGAGTTTATATAATTTAATTTTTAATAACGTCCAAATTTAACAAACACCCACAGGCTCCTGAAAATCCTGCCATCAGCTGTGGTGAGCCTGCGCATTCTGGCTCCAGCTCACCACTGGGTGAGGCATCAGTGACGGAGCCTGCTGTGAATTCTTGACAAAGAAATGGCCCAGCTCTCCTGGCCTCCAGCCTGGGTCTGTCTCCCTTGCAGCTTCTGGGGATCCTCAGGACAGCTGGGTCATTGAACTTTGGGCTCTGTTTCTCCAGAACGTGACCTATCTGGAGAGCCTTTTCTCCCCACGACCCTGTTTCCCGACCCCTGCGTGAGGCAGCTCACCTCTAGACACAATGGTCAGCTTGGCCCCACTGGCCATGAACACGGGGTTGAGGTCGGAGATGGGGCTGGCAGTGATGATGTTCCCTCCGACGGACTAGGACAAGCAGAGACCGTGTGTGAGAGCCCAGCCAGGAAAGCCTGGCTCACCCCGCTGGCTCCCGAACACAAGGTGGGAGGTGACACCTGTGGATGGAAAGCCCTGAGGACTTCCAGCCCCTGTAGACACAAGACTGGCGCCGTGAGAACTTGTGCATTCAGAACAATGTGCAAAACTTGAGATCCGAATGCTCCTGCGTGGGTTCCAGCTCTGCAATCCCCAGTCGGCAAACCAGGGCAAACGCCTTCAGATTTGTTTGTTTGACTTCAGCCAACCTTTTTCTGAGAAGGTCGAGGTGGTTTATCACTGAGGTCATGGAGAGTCAGGAAAATAGAAATGTAAGATAAAGATCAAGGAAAATGAGGAGGAAGCCCTAGGGATGAACAATCTGCTCCAAGTGGATCTGAGCTTCCTGGCAACTCGGCAAAGAATCAAGCACAATGTTCTCCTTGTTAGAAAAGAGGAAGAAAACCAGTTGCACAACGAAAGCAAATCCTTCCTGGAAGCGGATTCCAGCTGTGCTGGGGACGCAGAGGGCTTTCTGAGTCTGTTTCCTCATCCACAAGTGGCCGTGGCCAGTGCTTGGGGCGGCGTGCAGGAAATGGGAGTAGCTATTTCGCTTTATTTGGGTTTTTATTTTAATTTAAAACAGTGAAAAATAAAACAGAAGGGATAGCTCTCCTTGCAGGGCCTCTGATGGCACCAGGGTTGTGAACACCGTTTGCAAACTGGGAACTTGGGGGTCAGTCTGAAGGCTGATTGTGAACAGTCACCAGGTGGGCCCCTCCCTCCTCTCAGGGGTCTCCCTCTGGTTCTCCCCTGACTCTGAAAGGAAGTCCTGCTCCCTATTTGGCTGCTCCCTAACTTCTCTCATCCACCTGCTAACAGCCTCGGCCAAGTCCAGGAAGAGATGGGCAGGCGGCTCCATCTCTCCAACCTCAGGGGTCGAGACTGAGCCCCAGAGCGAGTGTTTCCCAGAGTGGTCCGCAGTCTGCCTTCATCAGAAGCACCAGCGGGCTCCATCCAGCCCTACCAAGTCAGAATCTCTGAGGGCGGGGCCTGGGAATCTGCGTTTTTAACAAGCACCCCAGATGGTTTTAAACATTAAAGTTTGAGGCCCACTGGGTCTGCAGCAGAGGGCAGACTAGCTCCCCAGCCTTGTGATGAAAGGTCCCGTCCCCTGGGCCTTGTGGGACCCTGAACAGGGACTCACCGCCACAGCCTTGACCTGCCTCCCAGCAAACCAACGCAGCTGCTCCAGGACGCCTCTGAACACCTCTGTTCTGTGGGCAGGAAGCTCTGCAACTGCATCGAGCAGGGTCTTTTCCACACAGCTCAGGGGGCAAGCGGCTCCAAAGGAGATACCTGGGAACACAGGCTCAGAATTACAGCGATCCCCTTCTCAGCTCGGAAAACGCTCTCATACACAGCTCCTATCACACTTTACAGCTACCAGAGTGAGGCCGAACCAGGACTCACATCGTTATATGGATAAAGACATTGAGGCCCAGAGAAGTTAAGTGATTTGCCCAATGCCACACAGCTAATAAAAGAGCCAGGACTCAACCCCAGGTCTCTTGATCCCACAACCAGAGTGCTCTTTTCCATAAATCAGTGGTTCTCAACTCAATAAAATCAGATCTCTGAGAGCTAAGTCCTGACAGTAAGCGGCTTTTTTTAAAAAGCACCAAAGAAATCCCCCCTCACCCCCATGGCATTGCCTCCATGAGTGATTCTAACATGTAGACAGGATTGAGAACAACTACTGAAAATCTCACAGCCCTTGGGGCTGTCATCCTACCACGGATGCTCAGTGGAGGAAGGCAGTGAAGGGGTGGGCCCCGTTCCCTGTGCAGGGCGGCTCCAGGAGCCGCAGGGGCCACAAGACCAAAGGGAGGCTTTCCTGGCACCCCCCACCCCATGTAACCGGTTCCCAGCATCCCAGCACCTCTGTGGGCTCAGGTGAACCTCCCCTTACCCTCGGCTCTGTGCTCCACTGAATTCAGCTCGGGGATCCAGGCTGGGCAAACGATCACAGGAAACAGCCTGTTCTTAAACTTCATCTCGATGCCTGGAGGGGAACGGGAAGCCTGAAGTTACAGGCTCGTCCTTTATCGCCAGGACAGGCCTTGGCACTTTTTCCACCACTGCACACAGGATGTATGACATACTCACAGTCGGGACGTGTTCTGTGGGCGTCTTGAGATTCGGAGGGCAGTGGACAAGATGGGGGATCAGTGTGTGTGTGTGTGTGTGAGTGTGTGGGTGTGGTGTGTTTGTGTGTGTCTAACAACAATATTAGAAAACACAGAGGATTAAGTAGGTCAGGAACCCTTCCAAGCACTTGACACATTTTGACTCATTTAATCCTCACAGCAGCCCTATGTGATACTATGATTTTCTCTATTTATAGATGAAGAAACTGAGGCACAGGGAGGTTAAGTTTCTTGCCCAAATTACACAGCTAAGAATGGGCACATTTTGGTACTCGAGCTATTATTAGAGTTGGGGTATGACAGGAATAATAACACAAAAGTCGGACATTCAGACAGAAGGGAAAATTGACTGAGAGAAAACTTCAAATCTGCCCCCCAGTCTGAACAGGTGTCTGAGTTCCTCAAGGTGCATGGTTTTGCAGGACAACATGTCCTGATCTGGTTTCTGTCCTTCCCAACTACTGAAGGTAGAAACTTCTGTGAACAGTCACAGCTCTGTTTCTCAGACCAGTTAGCCAGCACCACTCCCAGCCCCACCCACAGGGCTATGGAAAGGAAAGGTTAAAAAAGAAATGTCTGAGCATCCTCCCCACCCTCTCATGTGCTGTTTGGAATTTCTGCAGGGTTTGGGGAGTCTGCCCAGTTGGAATGTCAGTTCCCAGGACAAAGAATGCAGATGGAGGCCGAAAGTGGCCCATCCGGGTAAGCTTCTCTCTACGCCCGGCTTCCCCCAACACCCTGCCCAGGCTGTGGGTGGTTACGCTGTTGGGCTGTGTGTATAAGGGAGGAGGGGGAGCAGAAGGAGTGGACTTAAGCAATTAGTTCTAACTTGGAGCTTATAAAATTTTTGTGAATTCCTTTCTGTTGGAATCTAACTGGGTCCGGGACGTTGTGTGACACAGCAAGGAACATGTCATATGTCAAAGGACCTCAAAGATTCTTCCAGTCAGTCGTTTTCCACCTTAACTCATGCTACCTCAGGCCACGGCTATTTGGGCGATCATGATCACGCCACTTGAGCATGGCTCACAGGCCACCCTGCCGACCCAATGTGTCACATCACTGCAGCTGGAGACTTTACCGCACTTGTGCTCACAAGGGTGGGGCCAGCTCTGCTGGTCCAACCAGAACCCAGGGCTCAGGGCCTCCTTCCAGAACCAGAGGCAGGAGTCTCCCACCAGCTGAACTTGCTGCTTAAAAGCATGTCTCGTCTCTCCAAACCAGAGGTCCTTTAAGGCAGACATCGGCTGCGCCACAGTCTGCTCCTTGGGTCCTGGCTGGGCTTGGGACCAGCACAGTGGAAACTGGCCGAGCCAGGTTTAGAAATGGATGGAGATTAGCAGGGACCTGGGCACCTCTCCTCCTGTCTCTTCAAGCACCGTGACTGAGAGCTGTACATCTCAAGTCTCCGTGGCCGGTTCACATATTGTGGGCCTCATGTCCTAAGAGTGGAGGTGGCCACAGTCATAGGTGACACAAACACAGTCACACTTGGATGTCTCCTCTTCTTTGCCTTACCACATGCCCCCAGGAAAAGCGGGGGGGGGCAAGAAAGTGACATTTTTGGAACCCATAGCGGCCATCAGGTACCAGCCTAGACATCTTACCTACATTGCTCCCTCCTGCCTCAAACTGGGAGACATGCCTGGGAAGGAGACGTGTCCAGTTGATCTGGGTACCCCAGCCCCTCCCAGAGTACCTGGTGCATAGCTGCCGCTCTGTAAACTTTTATGGAGAACGGTCAGCAAGGATCTCAGTTAATACTCAAAACAACCCTTTGAGGAGGTATTATTACCCCATATATGAAATGGGAAAATGAGGGCAGGGGAGAAGAGGTAACTTTTCTGACTTCACACAGCCAGCAAGGGATTGACCAGGTCTGTGTGATGCCAAAGCCAGGGGTCTTTGCAGGAATTCAAGCATCCAGCTTCCCCAGTGGGTCCCCAGGTGCGCAGGTGGCCCTGAGCCAACCCTGGGCCCTTACCGATCTCCGTGTTCCCCACCACCAGCTTGGCCTCGGGGTGCTGCGCTTTGAGGTCCAGCAGCTCCGTCAGGGTCGAGGCCTGGATCCAGGTCACACGTTCCCCTTCAAAACGCAGCTGCTTCTGAGGAGCGTCTTTCAGTCTCTGGAAGATGTAGTTTTCTTACTGCACTGTCTCCTCCTTCCCACTGCCATTCCCCTGATAAACTGCCTTAAGTCTGCAGTGCAATCAGCTCTTCTATTGATTTGTTTAATGCTGAATTCAGAATGAAAATACATGTCAGGGCAGAAGTGAGGGGAACTACTGCGTATCAAGGCAGGAGTTACACTGCAGCTCTGACATACGTTCTTCCTCTTGGTCTTTAGGAGACCCCCGTGAAGGAAGCATCGTCAGCTCCATCTTCTACAGGTGAAGGCAGAACCTGAACATCAAGGCTAGGGGACCTGCCAAAGGTCACCCCCCACAAGGTGACCTGAACTGTCCTGAGCAAAAGCCCAGGTTCCTTGCACTGCCCCACTGTCTCCAGGACGTGCAGTGGACACGGTATGGGAGGGGACGGAGGCAGTGAAGGAAGAGGTGTCAGAAGTGACACCCGGGGGCTGGTTCTAGTGCATGAGGGGTGACACGGGGCTGGGAGAGAAAACCCCCAAATTAACTGGACAGTTTTTGGAGGTTTCACAATCCAGAGAAAGATGTTCCAGCTGCCTGCTGCAAAGCCCTTCCCTCTGGCCCGTTGAACTCATAAGGCAGTCTTCGTGTGCTCAACACCCCCGAGAAATCTGCATTTGAGAAACTCTGAGAGTGGCTTGATTCTTTCCTCGCCATGAACATTGGAGTGCAGGAGCAGAATCATCAAGGCGAGAAAGTGGGTGTGAGAGGTGTCCTTAGACAGAGCTGCAAGCCATGGATCGTGCCCTTTGAATAGGCTCTCTTTTTCTGTTTGTTTGTTTTTTAAATAAATGGACTGCTCACAGAGAGCAGAATGGGTTGCTTGGGGGGCTTATACATTAGACTTAGCCAAGAAGCCAGCAGGTACTTCTGGGGCATCTGTCACTGTACATGATGTGCCAGAGAGCTCGACTCCCTGTCCTCAGAGTGACACGTGGGAGAAGGAAGGAAGTGTGGGTGCCTGTGGGAGTGTGTGGCAGAGGGATTTGAGCTCTGGGTGTCACAGAAAGGAAGGGAAATGCAGGCTGAAACCTAAAGGACTAGGACACGGAGGTCCCAGGGATGTGAAACAGGCACAGAGACTTGGCTGGGCCTCTCCCTGGGGCGTCACCTACCAGCAGCTCTGGGGGGAAGATGGGCTCCTGGGTGGGATCCAGGGGCGTGAACTCCTCTGGGTTGAATAAAGATGGCGAGAGAGTGACCTGCTGGAAAAGGGAAAGATGGGTGGTACAATATCCCCTCCTTTAAGGTGCCCTGTAGGACTGGCCCAGCCCTTCATCCAAGAGAGCTCATTTTCAGCCCCCAGCAGGCTGGTGGAGGGGCAGGCAGCTCCTGGAAGGCGGGAACAAGATCTTGCCAGAGGACCCAGGGCTGATGTGCACATTCACTGCCCTCATAGTCTGGGCATAACCATTTCCTCTTTCAGCCACCACCACCAGGAGTGTGGAGAGGGCCCATAGGCTCCTTTGATCTGAGATTGGCCCCCAGGCTTCCAGCGAGAGAAGGACCCCCTTACCGTGTGGTCTTTCTTCTGGTTCATGCAGCACTTGGGGTTGTCCCCATCTCCTCCACAGCACCCACCAACCTAGAGAGATGACCAACATTCACACAAAAATATTTGCAAAGAGTTTTCACAGGAGTTAAAGAACCTAGATTATTAATATTCACTGAACTCTAGCTCTGGTACCTATGCGACCATCAACAGGAATAGCAGACACCCCCACCCTATCCCACTTGCCTCTGCGTTGACTAGTTTCTCTTGCTTGGTTAATGTAGACTAAATAATTCTTGAATAAACAAATAAGATCTCTCCTGAAAGCAAAAGGGATATTTAATTTTAAGGAAATTTCTCCATAAAATCTGGGCCCTACTTTAGCAAAACATATCTTTGCACACATTTTCTCTCTTCAGTGCTGCCTCCTTAGGGAGCCTCTGAGAGATATCCCCATTAGTTCTCTCAGGACTCCCGAGCTCTACTTCTAGATCAGGCAAGTTCTATGGCGCCTGGGTGGGTGCCTCTCAGGCTGGGGTCTTTGTAGGGCTCCCACCAAGGATGTCCAAGACCAGCGCTGGGTCCAGAGATGTGTCCAGCAGGTGTGCCTGACGGCCTCACCACTACTTATTAGGCACTTCTTCCCAGAAAGCTAAGCATTCTTCTTTCCTCACTGTGGGCCTGTTCTGGAGGAAAGTACAGGTCTGATGACCCCTCACCTACGGGGAAAGGACTTGCTCAGGACCTCTTCGAGTGCCAATGGCAGAACACAGAGTAGAGCTCAGAGTGCCGCCTCCCAGAACCGAGGCATTGAGGGTGGGGAAGCGGTGTGTTCATCTGACTGATCTGCTCCAAGAAGGCAGGAGTCTCAGCTCAGGGCCTCAGGAGACACTCCAGAATCGTGGAGCTGTGCTGAGAGGCAAAATCAGGAAAAACTCCCAGGCACAGCCCCAGGCACATTTCCAGGGTAACCAATGCCTGGAATTGGGGGCTGCGGCAGCCCTTCTGCACAGGAATCACAGCAAACACATTCCATGCTAACATTTCCCGAAGGATGAGCCACAACCCATTAGCATTTCTGAGAAGGCTCTCAGAGGGCCATGGAAGCCACAGTCACAGCCTTGGAGAACCTAAAAGCACCGTCAGACTTGGCTTCTGGAGAGAAACCCTCCTTTGCCTCGACCCCCTACACATGCTGCCCTGTGTGCAGACCCCTCCCGCATTCAAGGCTTTGACATTGGATCTCAGAGCTGCTCTATTTTGGATCTTCCATGACCTTGCTTTTCTCCTCCATATTTAGACAAAAAGGAATAAAGAAAGAGGACTTCCTATAGTGCTTCTCCCCTTTCTTCTTGGAGAAGGAGTGTTGTGGGGGGCCCTAAGTGAAGAGAGGGGAACCTGTACACAGTAAGGCATCAGTCTCACTCACCAGGTCCTTGTGGGGAAGGATGTATTTCACAGAAATGCATTTTCCAGATAATTAAAGTGCCAGCACATTATTACTTAGATTTTTTTCATGATAATTCATTTATGTGCTCGTGACATAAATTATTGTGTTGCACAACAATGGGTCACTCCCCTTAAGGGGCGGCTGAATAAGGCTTTTTCGCCCCAGGAGATTTCCACTTTTCTCAAAGACTGCTGAGTTGTGCTTATTTTCATGGTTCCACCATTTCCTTCCTTGCTGCTAGATGGTTATTGTCATTTCTTGCTGGAACAGTGTGCCTCCCTCTAGCAGACCCTCCTTACCCTTTTCTAGAGTGTGCTACGGCCATGAAAACTGGAGAATCAAGTTAGTTAGAACCGTGTGTAAAGTAAGAGTTAAAAGGCTCTGAATGAAGGCCTTGGGGGCCTCCAATGAACAATGTGCATGAGTTCTGAGCACACCCTGCGTGCTAGTCAGTTTGGCTGCTCAGAGCACCCCGCTCAGCTCTGCTCTGGTCTGCTCTGCCAGCTGGACTGAGTGGGGTGCTGCGTTACAGTGGAATCAGGAACCATCTCAATGACAATAAAACTCCGACCTGGGAATGAGCATAATTGTCAGCTACACTCAAAAGCCCTTCCCTTTTGAGAAACTAGGAGCACTGGTTACACTGTACCTCTTTGAGAAGCCTCCTGTGAAATGAATACATGGGTGAGAGTAACAATCCCTGGTTCTCAGGGAAGCCTGAGTGATTTATGAAGATCAAATATTGAGTAATGAAAGAAATGTATCAGTATCATAATTTATAGTTGCCATTTATTTAATACTTAAGATGTGCCAGGCATTATTCTAAGAGCTTTACAAGAAGTACTTTCCACAAACACTATAAGGTAGGTATTATTATAATCCCCATTTTAGAAACAAGGAGATTTGCCCGAAGTCATGCATCAATTAAGTGATGGAATGGGATTTGAACCCAGGTCTGCAGAGTCTGAATCTGAGCTTTCAATCATTTCCATTTAAATCCACACCTCCTTGTTCCTCATTATCAACAGCACTCAGGGTGTGGGGTTTTCCATCCTCATGGGCCCATCTCCATCTCCACCCCTGCTGAGCTATTTGGATGAAACACTCCTTTTTGTAATGTGCCCACCCTAAAGGTCAGTGGAAAGCACAGGAGTCGGTCACTGTCCCCTCAACTCTGAATCAAATGGAGAGGGGACGGTTGATTGCAGTCAGGATCAACTTGACCCAGTCAGGGAATCAGTGAAATCTGGGCAGATTAAGCCAAGAAAGGAGAGGCCAGCCCTCTGTCCTCCCTGCCAGATGGCAGGTGTGTGTCTGTGTCTGATTAATCAATGTTCGCACACCCGGCTGTGGTTTCTCACTCAGAGTTATATGAACACTGCGGGGGTTCACGAACTGTCCGGAGATCTAATTAGCAGCTTCACAGGCTCGGCAGAGTGCCAACTGCAGAAAGCAGCTGGGAGAGGAAGGGAGGCGGGGCGCGGGTGCTGAGTCAGGCCGGGTTGTTATTAAATGCCCCCATCAGCACCTGTGCCGTGGCTGAGCATGCCAGTCTCCAAGGGAAGCTGCCAAGCCCGACTGCCCTGGAGGAAGTTAGCTCTGGGGCAGCATGCCTCTTCCAGGACCAGCTTTCCAGGCCTTCCCAGGAAGGGAAGTCCCCGTGCTGTTGATGAGAACCCCTCCCTGAATAAGAACTGCAGGGTCCAGGGCCCATGCCAGGCGTCTGCAGCCGGAGGGCCCGCCAGCTGGCCATCTTATCTTTCTTCTCCGTAATCCAGAGGCCCTTGGCATCCCTCCCAACTGCGGTTGCTGAGTGTTGCTGCAACAGGAGCAGGGCCACAGCTGTCCCGGGGCCCCCACTTACCCTGGCGAAGGTCCGGAAGCCCTGGAGGATGGGTCTGTAGCCTGTGCAGCGGCACAGGTTCCCTGTGGGACAAAGACAAATCCGCGGTGTCAGCACAGGCCCCGGGGCAAGTGAGGGCTTTGTGGCTTTGCTCGTGGCTCGGTGAGATGCTCTCTTTGCACGTTCTGTTGTCTCTGCCTGTAATACCCCTCTTCCTCTTTGTGTTCCTGACTTCAAAACACATCTAACACATCTTCCAGGAAGCCTTCCTAGAATCAGTGTCCATCCTACGAGCTCCCATGGTGCCTACTCATAGCTTTATCAGTGAGCTTATCAAACTATAGTGTCTTCCTCTTCAGCATGTGAACTCATTGAGACTAGGACAGTGTCTTTCATGCCTGTGTCCCTTATACACTCTACAGTGCCTGACATATGGTAGGACTCAATATAACTGATTGAATAAATGATGGGTTGAATGGTAAATGGAGGGGCATCTTTCTTTACTCAATTCATAGGAACATATACTTGGTCCAGACTTCTGGGCCCATTTACAGAATGAAAAGTGGGAAGCCACTCTCTGTCCAAGGTCAGAATCATGGCCACCTGCCTTATATGTGGCCTTTGTCCTGCAGAGTCCTGTTGTGGTGAAAGCTGAGAGGGAAGGAAGCCATGTCACTAGCTTCTGTGGAGTTTTCCAAATGGTCTCCTCCCATGCCAACCACCCACTGCCACCACATCTCAGTGTGGGTGGACGGTAGGAAGACACCTCAGGAAGATAAACACTAAAGCAGGAGACCCCAGGAGGTCTCCAAACCACCCAAGTATTCCAAGAGAGGGCCAATCTTCCAGTAGATCATAGCCGCCACGTTGGGGTGGCCTGAGCCTTTCCTCCAGCGGGCAGTGCCTCAAATTCCAGCCCACTCCTGGCATCCACTCACCCTGCCCTGACCTCTGCAGAGCCCCCTTTGCCATCCCACCTCCCCAGCTGTGCCTCGAGGCCCGTACCTTGGAAGGCATCCTCGATCTCCTCGATGGTGGGCTCGGGCTGGTTCCGGAGCAGTGTGTACATGCTCATGACGATGCCGGGGGTGCAGAACCCGCACTGGGACCCGTGGCTTTTGGCAATTCTCTCCTAAAAGGGACAGATGACATGGAAACTTGTGTTGGCAAAACCCCTCCTGGGCTCCCTACATGGCTGAACTGCAGTCAGCCCATGTTGACAGACAGTGTGGAGTAGCAGTCACTCCACCAAGTCAAATCCTGGTGCCACCCCTCAGAAACTGTGACCTTGGCCAGGTTACCAAGCCTCTCTGAGCCATAGGTTCCTCGTCTGTATGATGAGCACCGTCCTACTATTTACCTCTAGAGCTGTGGCGAGGATTCAACGAGATAATTCACATAAAACTCCTGACATTACACCTGGCATGTAGTTATGGTCAACCAGTATCAGTTATTAGTAGCAAAGCTCCTTCAAGGAATAGCAATGACTACAGCCAGAAGGAGCTGCTCGCACATCCTTGAGCAGAGGAGGGAGCAGCCCCAGAGATTTAAGAGAGCTGTCCAAGTGGAAGACCTGTGTCCTGCTCTTGTAACTACACTATCCCACAATCCAACCCAATCAGCATATATTAACAACCATCTGAATACATTTTATTCCAAACAGAGTACTATTGAATACTTAAGTGAAGGAAGCCCTTGACGTCCACTGGGGACATAAGAATTGGGAAGTGTGTCATAGAGAATTTGCTATATGCATTGACTGTCACAGAATTGGCATTCAAACCTGCAAGATTTTGTCACAAGGAGATTCTCCATGTTCATTTTTTTTTTCTGCCTTTTGAGAGTCTCTCTTCGTACTTATGTTAGGTGAAATTGCTAGACTATTGTATCCCCAGTGCCTAGTATGTATAGTCATTCGTTTTATAAATATTTACTGAGAACCTGTTATGTGCCAGGCATGATAGAGGCCGTGGGCACAGAGCAGTGAAGAGAGACAAGGTCCCTGGTCTCACGAAGCTCATGTCCTAGTAGGGGCGATACTGACAAAAACAAACAGGAAAACGCCATGTGAAAGTGCTATGTAGAGAATTAGTACCAGATGACATGACCCAGAGTGACTAGTGGCTGCTTGGAGTGGTCAGAAATGGACGCTCTGGAAAGGTGACCTTTAAGTTAAATTTAATAACATGATTTGGATCAGGGACAAGTGTACTCCAGGCAGAAGAAACAGCAGATGCAAAGGCGCTGAGTACGACAAATACAAAAGCCTGGTGTGCTGGAGTTGCTGAAAGGCCAGCGTGGGTGTAACCCGCTGGGACAAGAGAAGTGGGCCGGGGGAACAGGCAGCAGCCAGATCATGCAGCTCTGCATACGCCAGGGTAGGGATCTGGATTCTATTCTGGGTGTGACGGGCAGCCATTAGGGGATTTTCAGCAGGACATGGTATGATCTAATTTGTGTTTTTAAAGAGTCACTCTAGCTGTTGGGTGGGACAGGGTTGTAGGAGGCAAGAGTAGAAACAGGAGACCAGGACACTATAGTGGTCATGGCAGGAGGGGGTGGTGGCCCCACTCAAGCAGCAATAGGGGAAATAGAGGGAAAATGAAGGTTTCATGGCAGGTTTTGGAGGTAGAGTAGACATTACTGGATTGAACGGGTGTGGTGTACAAAAGAAAGAATCATAGGTGACTCCTAGATTCTTGTCTT
Source organism: Diceros bicornis minor (assembly GCF_020826845.1). Taxonomy (NCBI): domain Eukaryota; kingdom Metazoa; phylum Chordata; class Mammalia; order Perissodactyla; family Rhinocerotidae; genus Diceros; species Diceros bicornis. The sequence continues at coordinate 51,699,364 of NC_080751.1, forward strand.
GAGCAATTGGGTGGATGCTTTTGCCATTGACTCAGAGGGAGGAAGACTGAGGAAGAAAGTTAGGGGGAAAATAGAGTTTTGTGATGTTTAAGATTAGACATCCATATAGTATGTCAAGTAAGCAGTTGGAAATAGTGAATATAACCTCTGAGGAGAAGGCAAAGCTGAAGATACAAACGTGAGTGCCATTCGCATGTAGATGGTATTAAACTCACCGAGGAGGAGAGTCAAGATGGAGCAGGGCAGGGGCCCAGGCCAGAGGGCACTGTAGCAATTAAGGGCTGAGCAGACGAGGAGCCAGCACAGGCTGTGAATATGGAGATAGGAGGAAAATGGGGAAAGCACAGTGTCACAGCAATTGAGAGAAAAAAATACATGGACAAGGAGAGGTGGAATTTTGCTTTATAGTTTATTTGGAGCCAAAATGAGTGCATCAAGAATAAGAATCTGTACCATTGGGAAGGGATGATTTAGCCTGATTATATGGATATGATCCCAGTGTTTAAACTGTTCATTCTTTCTTTCATCTATTTGCCTCAAAGAAAATTACAAGCCCTAATTCACCTTCTCATATCTCCCATAGATTGGGCAAGTTTAGTAATTTTCCCTTTTCCTGACTAAGAAATGAAGCTGTAGAGGTGAAGCAATACCACCCCCTCTGCTCTGACCTCCCACGATGGTCTAAGATGCTCCTCCCAAGCACTATAGTCACCTTGCTCAATCAGAGGCCCTGGCTCCAAGATTCACGTAAGGTGTCCAAGGAAGGTGTGATCTGAACATGCCGTCTCCTCGAATGGTCAATGGAGGGTTAAGACCTAGGCCTAGCCTTGGCACCTTCTGTGATTGGAATCTCCCAAAGACCCCTTACCTCAGTTTTCCCAGCACTGGGAACAATGGCCTTTCCTTCCCAGAGTGCTCTGCTCCCATTGTGCTCCATTCCACTTTGCCTAAGAGCCTCCTGATTCTGGCCACAAAACCTCCCAGGTGACTGCCCATTCTTGCCAGAAGCGTCCCTGATTTCAATCCGTTCCCAGGTGGCCTGACACCACCAGGGAGATAGCTGTAGTCAGACACTTGTATGTCTCTATGCTCTCGCTCAGCCCTTGCTAACCTCCAATTTAGTAAGGGTGGAGTCCACATTTGTATTATCTGCGGTGGGAGGCAACAGGTGCAATGGAATTACCATTCGAGGGAGCAGGGAGTAGGTGTGCTTTCTATCAAGGGGCACAGAGCATCTGGAATCTTGAATCTAGGAAGCAAGGGGAAGACGTTCCCCTGCCTCTCCTCCCTCCAGTTCTGGCGCAGGTGGACTGCCCTGGCCACCAGAGCCAGCTGACCTCTTGGTTCTCTCAGGCCATGCAGTGTTACATCCACCCCCACCACAGGAGGGAGCTTCAGGCTTGGGCGCCTCCTCTCTCTGCCTCAAAGCCCCTGAGGAGATGTGGAGGGGGCCGGCAGTGACATTCAGCCCGGGAACACAAACCAAGTCCTAAGCCTTGGCATGAGCCTCCCCTTCCCCTGGTTACCTGCACAGGATGCAGCCTCGACTTCGTGCTTCCTATTCCTTCCACAGTCGTCACGGCAACGTGGTGCAAGGAGCAAATGGGAGCCAGGCAGGCATTGGCAGGAAAGTGGCTGGAACCCCAGATTAAGGTCATTCCATTGTCCCCTCAGGTCATCAGAGTGAACCCGAGGGCAGGGCCTGGGAGACATGGTGACGCTTTGTGTCATTTCTCTTCGCTCGACATTACGTTCTTGTCTCTTCTACAAGTGTCCTCACCTTTCCATCCAAGACTCTGGGCTAGGAACAAAGGAAGCTCTCCCTCCAGGTGAGGCCTGAGCCCCTCCAGAGTCCTGTGGAGTTGGGCCTCACTGCACCCTAAGCCTCCGAGCTGGAGCAAGGGAGCTAGGGTCACTTTCACCAGGGTCTTACTCAGCCCGACCCCGGAGGCTGAATTTCTGGCCTGTTCCAGGTCCAGTACTTGCTCCTCTCTGTGCAGGGCCCTTCCTTAGCCTCTTCAACTTCAGAACTTACAGTCACTTTGGCTTCCCTGCTTTCACCCACCTCTATTTCCCCCATTCCTCTGTGGGGAGAAGCAAGGGGAAAATCCCCAGGGCACATGAGACACTAACTGCTTAGAGAGAGCTTGCTCGCTTCCGTTCCTTTATGCATCACTCATTCATGTATACAATCAACATCAGGTCGTGAGTGCCAACTACATGCCAGGTGCCCTGCTGAGGGCTGAGAAATAATGGTGAATAAGACAAAATCTCTGTTCTTCTATAGTTTGCAATCAACCCAAGAAAATAGAAGCCAGTGTGAAGATGCGATTTAAACATCTTATGGAAAGTACATCAGGAGGGCTGTGCACAGGGCACTATGGGACTGGCACAGACAAAGCACACCTAACCCAATCTTGGGAGATCAAGGAGGGCTTCCTGGAGGAGGTTATTTTTTGCCCAGTCCTAAAGAGCTAGTAAGAGTTAGCCAGGTGGAGAAGTCCTGGAAGAAAGGACATCCAAGACTTGGGAAACAGCTAGTACCAAGACCAAGAAGTTAGTGAGCACGAGCATTAGTAGTTCGCAATTGTCTCTGCGTGAATGGAGTGCTGGGCTCATGAAGAGAAAGAAAACTGGAGAGGAAAAGGCTGGACATATTGGGAAGGCCTTCACATGCTAAACAAAGAGATTGGATTTTATCCTGGGGGCAATGGACACCTATTGAAGGATTTCATGGGAGGTGAAATGAGTCTTAATTTTAGAAAGGTCACACGTGCACACACACGCAGGCACTCACTCACAAGCTGTCCCCTGCATCATAGTCCTCACAAGGGCAATCAGTCAGCAGGCAAAGGATACACAATCTTGTTCTGGAGACGATCGTACTTGGAAAACATCACGGTGCACGCCCCACAGCCCCCTTCTCCACAGCCCAGCTTGGTCCCGCTCAGCCCCACTGGATGGTCACGGGTTAAGGAAGAGGAACTCAGAGAAGAGTCTTTGCTGGGCTGCTGAGAAGTGCCTGGGCAGGGCTGCGAGTGTAGAGCCATCCACTGCCACACACAGGCTCGGTCCCCTCTCCCCAGGGAGGCAGCAGACCCATACGGCCTCCTAGTTCAGAGAGCCTGCACTGCACCCCAGGAAGGCAGGGAACGGACCATCTCCACTCTACAGAAGGGGAACGTCTTCAGAGTCCTATCAGGCAGCACCCAAGTGTCATCCCCTGGAACTTGAGTTCTAGGACTTGAACTTGACTGGGACTTGAGATCTGAAGATTTTCTTGGTGTCAGGGTATTCCCTCTGTGGTCCTCTAGGCCCCCAACACTGTGGTCTCACTGGGCAGGTCAATCAGGCACCTCAAAGACTGAGCATAGGAGGTGAATGAACCAGAGGTAAGGCCAGGATTCCAGGCTTGCTTCTGTGAGTGCTGAAGCAATTCTTTGTTGTCCCAAAATATGTCCCTGGAATAAGCCACCGGACATCCCTGAGTCTAGGAGCAAAAGGGTTTGTTGACAGAGGTCAGGATGAACATCCCCTGACAACAGACCCCTGGAAAGTTTCCAGTATATGTGGGAGGTTAAGATTGCGGCTCTAGGCTTCACTCCAGGCTTTAATTCTTGGCTTTACTCCAGGGGCAGCCCTCACGTCAACCCAGCTGGGCATGCAATGAAGTCACTCAGGCTACACAGAGACATCGATCTGTTCTGGGACTTGCTGGGTCCCGACTTTTCACCCTATACTTTTTGGGCTGATGAAGTGCGGGAACCAAAATCAGGGCTGGACCAGGAGCTTTTGAATACCCAGCCCATAGGATACGTGAACAGAAATTAAAATGAAGATATTTTTGAGATCAGGGACCAATACTGAAGTCATCTCTCACATATACTTGAAGAAATAACATAATACTTTGCATTTGAAAAGTGCCTAAGTAATAAGCCATTCAGAGATTATGGTGGCCACTTTCCCTGAGACACCTGGGCTCCATTGCTGCTTTTCCATCAGGCCTGCTGGCTTCTAAGCCATCCAGCTACCTACTGAGAACAGAGGGGGCTGAGGTCATTATTGTCTTGTCACTTCTCTCATTTTCAAAATAAAACTAACAATGCCATAGCATCTTATACTTGAACAGCCCTTACGGCCGTGGACCCGTTTCATCTTCACAATAACTTAGTCAGCAGTTGGGGCAGGAACTCCTATTTCCCCACAGATTAAAAAAAAAAGAAAAAATAATCTGAGACCCGAGAGCCAACGTGAGACCTGCAAGGTAGCACAGTCACTCGTGTCACCTTGAGTGTTAGGACCCAACATGGTCATCTGACTCCAGATGTGGGGGCTCCTCCTTCACCATGGGGCTGCCTCCTTCCAAACACATCTGGGGAGGGTACTTTCTATGTCCTAAGTCACTCTTTTCACTAGTCAGGATATGTGCAGTTATCAGCAGTTCAGTCCGGGGGCACGTGAAGATCAACGGTAGCAGCCCAAAGTCTAGCAAAGTCTTCTAGCCTGGGGACCTTCCTGGAAGCTGAGGTAGAAGGCAATGCTGTGCTCTTATCTCCTGCTGGAACTCCCACAAACGACTCTCAGCACAGGCGGCCACAAGCCACAAGGACTCACATTTATGTGCCAACTTTCAGTCTCGGATTTCATTTGAGAGCTCACCTTTAAACCAGACAATTGCTCTGATGAGGAACATCTGAAGCCTTTGGGCCTTCAAAACTTTGCTAGAAAACTAAATTGGTGTCAACAATCGCTGAGAACAAGCCTCTTCTTCCAGACCACAGGGAGATGGGCTGGAAATGGAGTTCCATGAGTCCCCTGATCCTACAGAGTGATTTCACCTCTACGAAAAAGCCACCACATTCCTGTGCTGTGAACCTCCAGACGTCCCCCCTCCAGGTTGAAACTCCAGGACAGAGTACACCAGAGCCAGCCACCATCTGATAGGAGGTGAACGACCAAGAGGTAAGTCCGTGGTTCCAGGCTCGCTTCTGTGAGTGTTGAAGCAATCCTTTGTTGTCCCAAAATATGTCCCTGGGATAAGACACCAGACATCCCTGCCTCTGGGAGCAAAAGGGTTTGTTGACAGGTCAGGATGAGTGTTACCTGACAACAGACCCCTGGAGAGTTTCCAGTTGTGTGGGAGGTTGAGATTGTGGCTCTAGGCTTTAGTCCAGGCTCTGCCAGCATCTTCCCAGGATACAAGAGGGAGAGGAAAGTCCCTTAACCCACGCAGGCCTCTGTCAAAAGGGCTTGCTGTAGGGACCAGTGAGATAACCTACACCATCACCTCGAGCTCCGCCTGTGTATAGTAAATGCCCATTAAATGTTAGCTCCTACTATATGGCCACTGTTGTTTTGTTCCAGGTGGCTGAAAGAACAAAAGGTATGGGGAATCTAACAGAAGCCCTCCCCGTGCTGAGAGAAGAGCTGCATCCCAGGTCCCCCTCAGGAGTCCCTTGCCCCATGCCTCCTGGTGCCCGCCATTTCCACAATGGATGGCACCTCTACACAGTTCCTCACCTCAGGCATCCCCTTCCCATCAAACACCTCTTCCCCTCACTTTCCTTCCTCCTCAGCAGAGCTAGAAACATTCCCCAGGAAGCCCATTTGTGTATTAGCAAAGATGTTAGCACAGATCTGCTGAGGAAGGTGCCTCTCCTCCTGAGAGGGAATGACTGTGAGTCTCTCCAGGGCTAATGAGGGCCTTTCAGAGCTGTTCATTTTACAGGCCCAGGATTAAACCTTGGCGTTACTAGAGTCTTAGCTGGAAGAGACCTTAAAGGACAATCCTCTCATTCGACGGCTGAGAATTTGAGACTCGGAGAGCTCAAATGACTTCCCAGGGTCACATAGCTGCTGAGTGACAGAGCTACAACTCCAACACAGGAGCCCAGAGCCCTAACCCAGTGCTCTCTCCTTCCCCTTCACGGCCTCCCCACCAGTCCCTAGAAAATGACACAAGGCCCAGAAAACAAGTCTCACTGCCTCCCTCTCCCCCGCCCCACTCCAAAGTCAGGATACACTTTCTTCTCAGGTAGGCCAAAAGGGTTGTTTCTGGATCTGCATTTTTCTCCACCACCTACAAAAACAAAAACAAAAGAAAAATATATCATAGATCTACTTAGCCACTGTTTTCCTCAAGAATTTCTAGAGTTAGCAGGGATGTGGAAACGTAGTATGAAAACTAAGGTGTTTTTCCTGACAATTCCGTAAGAATGATCATATTAACTACAAGCCACACTGTGTGGGTGCTGACATCCTTCAATTCTAAAATTCTAAGGTGGTGTTCAGCTCAGGACCCCCCACAGAGCGCTCAGGACCCCCCCACAGAGCACTCGGGTGTTACACCTGCCATGCTGAGCTGACCAAGGCAAAGCCCACTGCCAATCAAACATGTCCTCTCCTTTCCTGCCACTGGAGCACACCTGGTCCCCCAGCGGGGGACCGCTGGGAGCGACAGCATGCAGATCTCTGGCTTGGCCTCTTGGAGTGTGTCCTCTCAGCCAGTAGAGATCCAGTCTGTTGGAGCTCAGAGCAGAGTATTGTATGCACTGGGTTATCACAGTCAACAACATTAACATATGTCAGAAATGGAGGGGAAATCTCAAACCAAAGGTCCGCAAATGGAATGGTCAATCAGATGGAACAGAAGTTTGTCTACAAAGTGAAGTGCTGGTTCCCGATGCAAATCATCAAAGGAAATCAACGAAAACCTGCTTTACTACTGCTCACGTGTTAGCAAAGGTGAAAGGGTTTAGGTGTGGAATGATTAAGGGGAGAGAATTTGTGATAAGGGTTTCTTCAGAGAGAAGTGTACTACAAGTCTCACGTCTTTCTAAGGTCGGGAGGAGGAGGTGTTTGCCTCATACTTTGTGAGGGGGCTTCTACAATGCTATGTGTGAAGCTACCAATGCGGCCTTTGTGGTACAGGGGATGTGGTGGTCTGGCCTATCTAAACAGCTAGAGATAGGCTTACCAAACAAGCTGAAGAAGAAATGGTAGTGTTGGAATCGGAGTGCACTCCTGGACTGTGGCAGAGCAAAAGATGTGAAGTGTTGGCCATGGACACTAGTAGGCCATGCATGACAGAGAGCCGGCTTGGAGGTGTTTAAATCATTCTCAAGAAGACTGACTACAGGAGGTGATGGGATCTCCAACAGAGTTTGTGTGGAGTGGACCTCCCAAAGCTGGAGGTTGAGGGAGAGCAGCCAGCCTGAGAACAGCACATCCCCCAAGTCAAGAGATGTGCAACTGAACGTTCCCAGTGGTGGCGCGCCATCTTACAACAGCACCAATTAGCTGAGAACTTTCTTGCTACCCTCACCTCTCTGTCCTGAATTGAGACTGTGTTTGGTAAGCTAGAAATGACCATAGGATTTTTTATTGACTAAGAGTAATCAAAAAGGTCTTGAAACTGCCAGAATTTGCCCCTTGAATAAACTTTAAAGGAAAGTGGAAGATAAAATGAATTTTCTTTTACGATTACATCCCATGAGTCCAGTTCATTCAAAGTCCTGGTTACAAAATTCACACAAGGAGCCATTTCTTTTCTCTTGGAGAAGAAATCATAAATGCACAAGATGAAGATCCTTATCACCTTTCTTGTAGAGGCAGTTAGAGCGCTTAGCTCACCACCTCTCCGCAAGTTATTCCTTCCTTGAGTCCTGCAGCTCTGCTTTCATCACACTGGTTCCCTGCTCAGCACCCTCAACCACCTCCCACAAATTCAAGGTAACATCAAAGTTCCTCAGGCTGTCTTTCAAGGCCTTTTTCAATATGTCCCCAATCTTTATGTTCAGACTTTCCCCCTCCTACATCCTTGCCAAGCTGGTCTTCATACTCCAGTGAAAACACAGCTTATACCTTCTGACTCCTACGCCTCTGACCATTCCATTCCTCTTCCACATGCATCTTGACTTATCAGAAGGCCCCAAACATTTCCCTAGTAAAGGCTGTCCATATCACCCCAGCCACGAGCAGTCCACCCTCTCTTGAATTCCTATAGAGAATGGCTGTGCCACGCTCACGGCACGGCTGCAGGGTTTACCCCAGCAAACTTCACGGGACCCACTCTAATAGGATGCGAGTGGATGTTCCAAAGGAAAAACACTTTGTGGGGAAGTGAGTTTAGAAAATGCTAGGTTAAGCAGATTGCTCTGGTAAAACTTGAGCATCCAAACAAATAATGGCCAAAATGGGTTATAATCCATTAAATAAAATTAAAACTCATGAGGGGGCTGGCCGTGTGGCCTAGCGGTTAAGTTCGGCATGCTCTCCTTTCGCAGCCCAGGTTCGGCTCCCAGGTGCGGACCTACATCACTCATTGGTGGCCATGCTACAGCAGCGACCCACATACATACAAAATAGAGGAAGACTGGCACAGATTTTAGCTCAGGGCGAATCTTCCTCAAGCAAAAAGAGGAAGATTGACAACAGATGTTTGCACAGGGCGAATCTTCCTCAGCAAAAAAAAAAAAAAAAAAAAAATAAAAAATTAAAACTCATGAGTCCAAACTGATAATTAATAGATAAACAAATGGGAGAGAAGGGAAAGTTCTTTCTGACAGGAGAATGCCAACTAGTAAACATGGTTGGCCATCTTGTAATCAGCACAATAATTGATCCAGTCAAGAATTGTCAATGGATGCTAAAACTAGCAGGTGAAAGTTTGATAATCAAGATATTTACATAGTCTCAAAGTATCTTCTCACAGATTATTTATTAATTAGAAAGGGAAAAAGAGTAATCTCACAGTGGAGAAACGTGCTGGACACCACCTTGCCCACGTGATCCAAGTTCACCTCACAAATACAGGGACAACTGGCATCATGTGCCTCCTGACATAATACACTGAGGAAGACGCACCACTTCTCTGCAATGCAGACTCTGAGTCTCATTTTAAAAAAGCATGACACAAACTCAAAATGAGGGACATTCTAAAAAATAACTAGCTGGTTCTCTTAATGAACATCAATGTCACAAAATACAAGGAAAGCTAAGGAGCTGTTCCAGATCAAAGGAGACTAAAGAGACCTGACAACTAACTCCAAGGCATGATCCTGGATCCTGGGCTTGGGGGGGAATGTGATAAATGACGTTACTGGAAAAATTGGAATAATGTTGCATTAGGTTTATAGATCAGGTAACAGTAATATATCAATACTAAACTTCCTGATTTTTATCAATAGACTGTGGTTCTGTAAGAACGTCCTTATTCTTAGTTTGAGGGGTAAAAGGGCATGTCTGAAATTTACCCTCAAATGGTTCAGAAAGAAAATTTTATACTTCATACATTTATTTCTCAGTTTTTTAAACTTTGTATTTTAAATTAACAAAAAAATCTCTTTAGTAGAAGATTTCTCAGGGCTTTTAATATTCGTCCATTCATTCTGTCCATGTTAATTGGGTATCTACTTTGTGCCAGCACTGTGCTGAGTGGTTTAAGACTATCTAGGAAGAGTAACTCATGGGGATAGTTTTCTGTGAAATAGATTTTGTAACATATTACTTTGCCCAATCATAATCCACCTCTCTAACTAGTTCACAGGCTCGCTAAAGGCAGAAGCCTGGTCTTAGAGATCATATTCCTCCTGTGCATACATATCCCATAGGCTTAGGCCTGAGGAGGAGCTTGCTAAATGTGAGTGAGGGAGGGAAAGCCACTCTGAGCTTCTCTGTAGCTGATACCTGCTTCTTGTGGGGATCACTCCTGAGCACATTCAGCTGCACCCTGCCTGCCGAATCTTCCCAGAGTCTCCCAGGTGCCACAATCTCCACTAACCAGGAGTAACTGCTCAGAAACGCAAGGATCCTGCCCTTCAAAAGGCCTGTTGCTACAAAATGCCAAAATCCTGGTATCTCTTTCCCTTCAATTCTGACTCTAGATCAGAAGATGTGAAAACGGTAGTCACCATGGCCCATCACTGCCACGGAAGGCTCGTGAGGCATTTGATCGTCAGCACCTTATACCGTCTCCTGGCCCCCAGCTGGTGAAGACAGAGTCCTGGACAGTGGTCTGAAACAGGAAGAGTAGGAGGCTCACATTTAAGAGTGAGTCACCAATTCCAACAGCTTCTTTGGTAACTTCTTTGCACAACATCCGGTAACAAAAGATCTAGAATATCTTGGGAATAGAAATGGGAAACAAACACAGCTGCCCTTCTTTGGCTGGGGAATTCCTTTGCTTGGTCTTATTTTTCTAGTGCTGCTTTCACCTCCTCACTCGTTGCATTGCCTCCCCACTTTTCCAGCAGTTTCTCAAGAGGCCATATGTTTATAAATTACAACATGCACATTCATCACAGAAAATGGCAGTAGTAGAAGCCTCCAGAGATAGTAGGGTTTGATGTGATGATACCATCTAAAAATTTTCAATTGCTTTCCTAACGTGAAAAATAAAATACATGGAAAAACAATTTTCACCAAGCCCGATTTACCTTGAAACGCTCCTTTCCAGGTCCAGTGCATCACAGCAAACCATCCCTAAAGAAGGTCAGAACCTTGTCCTGTCACACACGAATTGACGGCTTAGTAAATAATCAAACCTTGGAGTGAGAGGTGGCCTTGGAAGTCATTGAAGCCAGCTTCTCACTAGATGTAAAAATTGCTTGAAAAACTCCACAGAAGATGCCTTTGTGTAAGTAACATCTCTAGAAAGACAATTCAGCAACTATTTCTTAAATCTCTGCAATGCAATTGCTGAATGCAGCAAAGTTGTTGGAAAAGTTGGATGTAAAATCTTACAACCACCAATATGGAAGCTTTGCCCTACCTCTTGGTTTGTTGCCAGATGCCAATCCTGAAAGGAAATTGGCTCAGAGAGACAACTCTGAACCCAAAAGAGCATGGCTGAGCCCATTCCCTGGGGCCTCCTGGTGGCACCACTCAAACTGAATCCAACAGCCTTTGGAGCACTGATGTTGCGATGGCTCACGGCGTTCCCTTGCTAGTCACTCAACACACACATAACAGTTTAAGCTCTACACATCCTATGAGGCACATTTCAGTTCTCGAAAATTACCTCAAAAGTCGTCCAGTTTCTCAGCTCAAAAGTGTCAATAGAGCAAAACAAATAAAACAGCCCTTCTCTGGGGGTTCCTTGGGCACATTCCTCACTCAACTGTCCACATGGCCGTTTACAATGTGCAACCATGGCTGCCTTTTTACCGTCCCTTTCATTCCCAACTAGGGAGCTGAAGTGGGTGGGACATGTCCACACCTCTGCAGTGGTGTAGGGAGAGCAAGAGGAGGATGGAGACAATGCAACAGGCTTGCACCCTCTCTTCCCGCACCTGCATTAAAATTTCCAAAGACTCTTACCCTCGCAGGGCTGCAAGGACTGGTACCCACGTCATAAGTCCTCCCTGCGCGACCCCAGCTTCCCCAGGTCCCTGTGCACCAATGAAGTTCATCCCAGTGGGCAATTTTTATCAAAGTAAGAGATTTGCAACATTTGTATGTAGAACTAAGTGAGAGGGTGGGGGAAACATGCCCTTCAAAAAAAAAAAATCGTGCTTTGCCCCAAGATGTTAGTGTATGTTCTCACACAAGTTAGCTATTATATTTACATACATGAACTATCAGAATCAAAGGCTGTGTACATCTTACATCCTGATATGAGCAAGAAAACACGTTCCTGTTCCTTCTCTCAGTAAAGAGAACAACAAGCCTTAGGATATAGATGATTAGACAAGAAATAGGGGCACGGTGGGTGACCTCCAATCTGACTGAGAACCCTGTCCCCCTTTCTCAGCTTTGTGCCAGGTCTCTGCTGCTGCAGAGTGGGTAGGCTTGGGGGAGCTCACAGACGCCTCTCTCCTGGCTTCCCTCCCCCTCACTCCTTTGCGCTTGAGTATCTCGACTGTGTTCTGCCCTGAGAAGGTCTTCTTTCCCCACCGTTACCCCAAATGCAGCAACACCTTTGAAGAGAGAGAGAGAGAGAAGGAAAGCAAGGACATGAAAGAGAGAAAACAAGAACAGCCCTCTTCCGGAGGACACACATCCCTTCCCAGGGAGCAGGGAAGCCAGACCAAAGGCCAGCTCCTGCTTACCTTTTTGCCATTGACAAAGAAAACCAACTCGTCTGCTGTCATTGTCGCCGGTTGGGGTCCCTCAACTCCAGATAGCCCACTGCCAAGAGGAATAGGCAGTTATTACTGCTCTGCAACTTGAAAAACTCCAATAAAATGAAACCAAGTCGGCCTATGGGAGGGAACCAGCTTAGAGCTTCCGGGAACAGAATGTTCCTGGCAAAAGTCACTGCTTTAAATAACCAAGTAAAAGGGAAACAAACACGGCAAATCACATCCCCAGAACTTGTGTCAAAGAGCACAGAGGGAGGCGCATGCAGATTTCAGCAAGGGGAGGGGTTCCTTGGTGTCAGGTGACCGTGGATCTTAGGCACTGCCCTCATGGAACCTGCTTCATCCTCCCATTTGCTGAAGACAGAGAAGGAGGAGGGGCCGTTGTCATAGTCAGGGCAATAGAGCTGATTCACACTCTCTACCTCTATGCTTATCGTTTTACCATTCAGGTTCACAGCAACCCTGACTCAGCACTTACGTGCAGGACTCCTTCTCCCGCAGCCTGGAGGAATATGGAGGTCCCAAGATGCAGAGCCCAGTGACCCAGACGCAAAACCTGGCATTTGACCTCAGTACATCACTTGTCACCTTCAGAACTCAGTTGTTTTCATTCTGTAGATGGGCATGCAAATGACACCAAAAGCAGAAGGCTGAGGGACAAATGATATATTTAGGAAGTGCTTTGTAAAATTGCAAAGAAGCAAAATAGTTATTATTGTAGTAAATGTATTCTCAACAACACAACAAAAATATTCCTAATAACAAACCATTTTTGAGGTTTTTCTTTCATTTGTTTCTCTCAGGAAAATGCCCTTGATAAGTTGTCAGAGCAACTCATAATAAAGATATTTCAAAATCCCAAATAAATTAAAATGCACATACCACATAGGCATAGACCAAGTTAACACAGAGCTGACAACATTCCCACATCCAAGATCCATTAAATCCCGGTGTTACACACACGCACATTGCCTCCCTGGCAGCACCCATGGGCTCTCTGTAGTCCAGCACCCAGCTGCCCCTCTCAGCTCAGACACACACACACAGGCCACTTCCCCTACCCGCCTGGCAGGCTACGGGCGGGGGAGAAAGGATGATTAGGCAGCTGTGCTTGGGACAGCAATAGCTTAGGGAAACTGAAGATTGCCAGGACAACCACGTTGTCAACACAATGCCCCTTTCCCACCACAGCCTTTATTTAAGCGGGAGATGAAATCTCACTTGCAGGGTGACCGATCATCCCAGTTTGGTCCCGATTATCCTGATTTTAGCACTGAATCCCTGGCAAATCCTTCAGTCCAGGGCAAACTGAGATGGTTGGTCACCACAAAACAATGGTTCTTAACTGGGGGCAGGGGAGGGGTGGGGAGATTCCCCACTCCCGGAGCCATTTGGCAATGTTTTATTGTCATGACTGAGGCGGTTTTCTACTGATGTCCAGCTGACAGAGGCCAGAGATGCTAGTAAACACCCTACAGTGCACAGGACAGCTGCTCACAACAAAGAATTATCTGGTGTAAAATGTTAACAGAGCCACGATTGAGAAACCGTACCCGAGAAGGAAGAAGAAGGAAGGAAGTGGGCAGAGGGAGAGGGTGGAGCCTGGATGGTGTTTTTGATGGGTAAATTCTCCCTGACCCTGCTCACACCTCTGTTTTCCTCTATTCACTGACCCACCCAGCTTTATAAGCTCTCTACTTTCTCTTAGCTGGTCTCTAGCCAATGTCCCAGGAGAGGAAAGAGCCATTGGCTTGAATATTAGCTCCACCGTTTCTGTGTGACTTTTGGCAAAAATCACTCTCTTGGCCTCAATATCCTCATCTACAAAATGCGGGTGACTATAGTGACTTAGTCAGAATCCACTCTGGTGAGGATTAAATGAGACCTGGGTTAGATGCGTTGCCTACAGTGGATGCTCAATATACACGTATTGATTCACCCTCCCACTTAGCCAATCTTCTGCCTCCTTCTCCTATCTGGAGGTGAAACTCCTCTCTCACTGTAGAGCAAATGAAAGTGAAATAAATTTCCAAAAAGGGCTTAGGTTGTCATTCAGATTTTATTTCTGTAATAACTAGTTTATTTCTGTCATACTGAGATTTAACAAAAACTTTGACTTAGCATGATTACTTCTTACTCAGCAAATATTTGTGACATTTCTTTCTCTGTAATTTTTTCAAAATGTTATAAATTAGGGGAAAACAGTCTAAAATAAGCATTTTTTTTCCCCAAGCTGACGACCTCCTGTATATACTTTCAATGTTGAGATGAATTCTCAACTCTAGGCTGAATTGATGGGATTTGATGGTCTTGGAATAGGCCACTATGACTTATAGTTTATTATATTAACCTACTCCATTTTCCTAAGGAATACCTTGGTTTATAATATGCACTGCATTGGCACATGAGGTCCCAAAGTCCGCAGAAAAGACAGATAAGCCCTGTGGCTTCCTGGACACAAGCGCCTTCCTCTTGGAACAACCCTTGCAGGAAATCACGAGATATAAGAAGAGTGAAAATGCTGCCAAAGCCAAGCTGTTATTTCCAGAAGAGTGAGCTCCCTCAGGGGGAAGCACTTCCTGGAGGAAGAGCATTCCAGGAAAGCTCTGGAGGGTTCTCTGAAGGCCTGGTCACGGCTGGGTCGAGAACTGTAGAGCCTTTCCTGTTTGGGCTGGTCTCTAGCAGCTCACGCCCTGGCTGGTCCCCGGCTCCCTGCAGAAGGCTCCCTGCAGAAGGCTTCCTGCAGAAGTCTCCCTGCCAGCCCTTAACCTGCCTCTGTGGCGGCACCTCTGGTCTGCTCACTCCCTCTTTTTGCTTCCAGATGTGCAGTTTTATCTGTGCCCTACTGGCATCCCTGTTCATTTTCTTCACTTACAACAAACTTTACTTGAAAAGAAAAAAAATAGCTTTTCTTTCAAAATATTCCACTTTTCAAATTTCTTTTTTTACCTAAGTTTGGGTTTTTTTTTTTTTTTTTTTTTGACTAAGACTGGTTTCCCTCCACATGCCCATTCTGGATGAAAGCATCACTGACCAGCACACAAGTCCTCCCTTGTTCTCCCAGACATCTAGATTATTAACTAGTCCTAATAATAGTTCTTGACACCTGAAGAGCATTTCTTTCACATAATGTGACTTTGTTTGACCCTCATTAAAGCCCTGTGAGAGGGTCAGGGAAGTTATTATTATCTTCCCTTTCCAGACAAAGATAATGAGGATCAGAGAGGTTGACTTGCCAACAGTCTCATAGCGAGTGAGCGACAGTTTGTACATGTCACCCCCTCCACAGCAGAGAAATAATCTCTTTGATGGTTCTTCTCTGACAATGAAGCATAAAACCCAGGATTGTCAGAATAGCACCCACGCCCTTTTCAATGTGGCTGAAATCCAGCCCTTTGGTTGACGACGTGTCTTTATCTCATGCCTGGATGGTGAGCCCCTGAGACCAGGAGGAGAACTCTTTACTGCTTATATCGCTGGTGACCAGCACAGAGCCAGATCTACAAGAAGGATCAAAAAATGCTTGTTGAGTTGATCCCACAATGCAATGAATGAGCTGAGTTTTCAGAAATATCTAAGTCTCTGCCTTTTACCAAATACAGAACTTTTTCCCATCATTCTATATATTCTTACCACCATTCAACTTCGCTCACCAGCTCTTTCCAACTAACCTTCTATTGATATTAGGTAACCAGCTAGTATTTCTCAGCACAAAGGCCACATTAGTCTATTACTACAGAGGAAATCAACCTTTGATTTTCTATACACATCTGGGAAGTAGATTCTTTTTGAATACAGAAGATGGGATTATCCAAAAGTGGACACAAAGTCAAAACTAAAACTTCAGACTGCGTCAGTACTGCAGGCAGACAAAAGCTCAAGGAGTAGAAAAGGCCCAGAAGCAAATTTAAACCCACTTTATCTGTTTGCATCTATTATGTTTTTCCATGTCTTTTGCACTCAATAAACTCTGTAACCTAGAGATCATTTGTGGTGATGACAATGTGGGCTCATCTAGACACAACGCAAGATCTCTCTTTCCAATCTGAGCTGCTCCAGCATAATTCAGGAAGCAGAGTCCTTACTTTGCTCACTCAAAGGATCAGCTCACTTGTGCTCTGTAAACAACATGGCCCAATGAGTAACCATTGGGGAAAATTATTTTTACAATTGTTTGCTCCCCCGATTCTCCTCAACTGACTTATTTTTCTTATTGTCATCTGAAATACTATACAGCATACTCACTCACATATTTATTGTCTGTGTCTCTGTACCCAATTGAATGTAAGTGTGGCAGAGATGTCTACTTGCCCACCAAATATTCATGTACTCCTTTAAAAAAGAGTTTCTGCTAGAAAGCCACTGACCAGCCAGTAGTGACATTTCCCAGCCCCCTTATATGTGGAAGGAGCCATATGATTGAGTTCTGGTGAATGTAATATGGGTGAATGTGATGTTCCCAATGTCCAGACTCCCATTGTCTCTCTCCCACTGGCTGATCACTAACATCAACGCCCAGGGTGACCTCGGAAGCCACACATTAAAGACCACAGAGCTTCCAGTGAGCCCAAGTGCTTAAAAAAATACAATGATCTGAGCGCTCCCCTCCCCCACCCTTGTTGCCTATCTGACTTTATAGGAGCAAGAGAAACTTGTATTGTGTTTACCCACTGAGATTTCTGGGTTTGTCAGTTACAGCATCTAGTATTACACCACAATACTCACTAATACAATAAGTTGACCAAGGGCAGAGACGTCTATTTGGTTTTATCAGTGCAAAACACTGCGTGGATATGGTAGACACAGTATTTATTCAAGAAATATTTGTTGAATAGTGAATGAATGAATGACAGCAATGACAGAATCTAGTTTTAGTTAAAGGCAAGGGTGCTTGGCACAGATGTCTGGCTTGGCGCACACGCAAATCTTCGTGTGCAAATGATGTCACCAAGGATCATGGACTCTTGAGCAGAAGACAACTGTGGTCTCAGCCTCAGGTCCTTGGCGTTAAGTGTCCCCATCCCCACAGTCTGTTAAAGGATAGGCTTCAGAACAACTTCCACACTAGGCAGTATTCACACATCCATTCATTTATCAACTTTAATGAGATTCTGCCATGTCTCAGGCACTGTGCTGGGCAATGATTAACTATAGAGTCAAAGTGACTTAAAGAACACCCTCATTGTACCTTATAAATAATCCATGACCCCTGAGCCCACATCACAGAAACTGAACCCAGAACATTACCTTCTCTCCCATATATCACCACTCCCCAGAGCAATGGCGTAGACTTCAGACTTATATACTGACGTCTTTAAAACAGTTATCATCTGAAAACTGGAGAGCTTCCTTCAGACCTCCCAGGGCTGCATCCCTAGTTTTATTACAGTAGCCTCTGGGAAGTCAGTTCCATTCCAGGAAGATCACCTGCTGTTCCCATTCTAAATTTGTCCTTGAACCAGAACTCTGCACAGAAACATAGTGTTGCTAAAGCTGTTATTTGCTTTGCTTTGCTTTTAAAATGGACAGAACCTTTACTGCAAAAAAAGAAAAAAATAAAGTTCCATTAAACTACTGTTTACATGCAGAGGCAAAATGGGAGTATAGTCCCCAAAGCAATCAGAGACAGAGCAAGCTAGCCACCTCAGACCTGTTCTCTAGAGTGTGTTCGGTTGTCCCAACACTCAAGGAGAGGAAAAGGAAACTGGAGTGGCTGTCTGTGTAGTCTTCCCTCCTGCACACGCCCCTCACTGTTGGTCTCGTCCGTGCCTGGCCGATGCTGTCCTCTGCTGATGGGACCTCCTCTTCCACCCTCGGTCACACTTTTGTAAGAAGTCTACTCCCTCTCTCCAGAGCCTCGAAGGCCAGTTGATCATTGGCATTTGTGCATTAATATTTGAGATTTTAGGCACTCATGAATAATCACAAAGTTTCATGACATAATATTTGCTATTTTTCTGGTGTGGATTTTATTTTATTTATTTATTTATTTATTTATTTATTTATTTATTTATTTATTTATTTATTTATTTTGTGAGGAAGATCAGCCCTGAGCTAAGATCCATGCCAATCCTCCTCTTTTTTTGCTAAGGAAAACTGGCCCTGGGCTAACATCCGTGCCCATCTTCCTCCACTTTATATGGGACACCGCCACAGCATGGTCTGACAAGCAGTGCATCGGTGCACGCCCGGGATCCAAACCCCAGGCCGCCAGCAGCGGAGCGCGCACACATAACCGCTACGCCACGGCCATGGGGCAGGCCCCTGAAGCATGAATTTTAATGTCGTGCTGCATCCACATCACAGCACACTGAGAAATTCTCATTGAGTGATTTAAGGGGATTGCTTATACTGTTAGCTTTATTTTAGTGCACTTGGTGATGGTTGGGGAAATTAAGACATGCACATTTCCTTACTGATCTAGCAAGGAAGCTCTTTTAGGAGAATATATAGTTCTACGAATGCTGCAATGGGAGGCCTCCGGTCCTGAGGCTAGTCTACCGGTCCAGGCTAAATCACCTGCATAGTGGGGGATATTTTGAAGAGGACAAAGATTTATGAAGATGCTAATATGTGCCAGGTCCGAGGCTAGGCATTCTATCTCGATCTCATTTATTTTCCACAACATCCCTGTGAGATAGCTATAATTTCTTCTTTCATATATGAGGAAGCTGTCTGGGCTCAGAGAAGTTAAGTAACTCACATGGCTGGTAAGGGAGACACAGGATTTGAACCCATTCTGATTCTAGAATCTTCTGACAGCAATAGAGAGCAGAGAATAGGTTTTCCTAGCTTGATGCCACTCAGAATGGTCCCTTTGCCCATTACAGCGATCAGAGGCAGGGGACAAGCCACTTCGTTGACAAAGGTCTCACAATGCTGAAAAGGTAGCAATAGCGAGAAACTTTGGCCTTCTAGACTCAGAGCGAGAAGAGGAGAGGGCGAAACAGCGAGGAGACTGACATGCAGTGTGGCAGAAGCAAGCTTGAGGCCCTTCAGGCCTGTCTTCTGAAAAACACACAGAGATGATTTATATCTCTGTTTCCACTCTTACAGTCTCTATAAAGTGTTTTGAGGACAGAGATCACTCAGTGAACAGAAATTGGGTATCTGACTACAAGAACCCTGGAAAATTCTGTGATCCCAAAGAAAATATAGAGTGTAAAAAAGTCATAGGGAGATAGAAGTACCAGACGGAGGGAGGGCCATACAATCCTAGCTGTCACCCATCTGACAAATTGGCTCCTTGGGGACTTAGAAAAAGGCCCTAGGTCCCAGCCTCACTCTGCCAGGAGAAGCAGATGAAATGGAACCTGTGAACTACGGCCACCTCTCCCCTAGAATTCCAGGCCAGGATGTGCAGAGCAGGGTGACGGCAGGAGCACTCTTGCAGGATCTACCCAGCACTTGGACTTGGACTTTTTTCTCTCAGGAGAACCAGGAAGCTTCTGGAAAGCAGTGTCCCTTGGCGACTTGGCAGCTTCCTGGAACAAGGAGGGAAGGTGAATCTGGGTGGGAAAGATTTTAACCCCCAGAAGTAACACCTGTGGGCCTGAGCAGAGGTATTGACGGACTTAGACATAAGCAGGCGAGAAGGAAGATGGAAGAGCCAAAGGGAGGAATAATAGGAGTGGATCCAGAGGATGATAAACATAATGGCAACCAAAGTTACCTCAGGAACCACTTCACGGACTCTTAGGTCCACCTTCATAGCCCTGTGATTCTTGGCTGTCTTCTATCTCCAGTTGAGTGACCAGACCAGATAGTTAATAGTCCTTAGTGACCTGGCAACTATGTTCTTTTAGTCTTGATCACTATCAGTGTTCTCACTATATTAAACGTTCTCTATTCATCATCTTTATCTTATTATCATCATTATTCTGAGAATCTCATAAGGAAGTAGGAACTGGGGTGACAAGAAGCTTATGAATGAATCACACAGCCCCAGTAGGCGCGTCTGGGTTAGCAGCTCCCAAGAAGAGCACGAAGCACCTTGCCTGGAGGCTAAATGGGAGAGCTTCAATAGTGGGTATGTAAGCAGAGCTGGTGAACTTGTTCAAAAAAAAAAATGTATATATATATGTGTGTGTGTATATATATATATATATATATATATATATATATATATATATATATATATTTACCCTAGGCAAAATCTCATCAGCCTCCCATGCCTTTGTTAAGAACAGAGGCCCCATTCAACTGGTCTAGAGAACTTTGGCAACCAAGCAATGGGTTGAGTTGAAGCCATGGAAAAAGTCCCAGTGTAAGTGACAAGAGACTCAGGTGGCAGCCAAGAATTTGCTCCTCTCTCTGACACTTTTGGCACAACACTTTCCCATCTGTAAAACTCCACGAGCTCTTCCAGCTCTGACATTTTAGGGTATAATGGCATGGGGCAATATGGCATTGGACTTTTTTTTTTGCATCCTTCTTTCCAAAGGCAAAGCCTCCTGGAGTATGTACTGGTCTTTTATATTCCTGTCCTCTGAGCCTCACCCATCTCTGAGCAAGCTGTGCCTTAGGCCACCCTCTATAGAAGTGGTCACTATAGGCCATTCCCACTTCTTGTCCAGCATCAGTGTAGCTGGAGTGCCAAAGAAAAGAAAATAATGGGAAGTCAAGGCAGATGATGGAAGTGCTCTAGTTTATTTTATGCTTTTCATTTTCATGTAACTGTTTGGACTAGTATTTCCTAAAATAGAGTATCCTTGAATCATCCTCTCATTAGTAAGCCTCTGAAATGTTCATAACATTTTTGTGGCATTATAAAATGTGTGGTCAGCCTGAGACTCTTGTCCACCAAAGAGTAGAGTGGACTCCCTTAAAAGATCCAGTGGGGGATGGAGGTGACAAGAAGTCTTACTGTTGGCAAGGTCTGGTTCTCCCGCAACCTCAGCCCAGTAACCTGAAAGCAGGACTCACCAAGGATAGGAGATGGCTCATCGCAGCCCCACCCTGAGGTCCAGACAAGAGGTGGCTCTGCCCTGGGTCTGCCCTTACAGGGCCCTGCCCTGGCCTCCCTGTGGTTACGCCCCACCCACTGGGCAAGAAACCCTTTGGGCCTAAGGAAAGTAACCACTCATAGCTTATGTCATTCCCTTTTATAGCATGCCCCACCTACGAGGGTTCCTGCCTAATGGCCCCCAGCTCACATCCAAGGCCCATTCTGGCCACTTCCCTTCATCTGTCCCCCGGAGGAGAGCTGTGCTGCTGGTATACCCACCCCTTGGTTCCTGATATGTGTGTGTGCCTCTAAATCCGCTGGGGGTTACTCCTGGGGACAGTGGGCATAGTTTGCATATCTGGGCTGCATTATCCACTCATCTGCTTGAGAGAGAACCGCCACAGAATGAGATAGAGCTGGGGATGGGAAGTCAACGCAGGGAGGGAGACAAGCTGCGGGGCAGGGGAGGGCGGTTCTCGGCAAAAAAAAGCAAAAAACTGTAAATTAAAACCTGTCCTTCCAGGTGATCATAAAGGTACATTTGTCAAGTGAAGAGCGTAGAACATTTTAATTTAACATTTTTTAAGTCAACTTACAACTTTTAAATGTGTAAACGTATAGCATATGGGCCTCCATTTGTTTCCTTGCCCTGCAAATGTTGCGAGTGGGTCTGGGAAAGTGGTGTGGTCCCAACAGCTTATGTGTATATTATTAAAGAGGAGGAAAAGTAGATGAGCGGTTATAAAGACTCACAGCTTTAAGGGAAAATCTCTCCTAAAACTCAAAACTGCACAGAAGGACCCAGAGTCTAGCACAAACCGCCTTGCCTCAGCATACACGGTTGTGCCATCAGGACCCACCTGGACCCAGCCCACCTTCCAGCCTCATTTCCAGCCACTTCACTCACACAACCCATCTTTTGGCCACAATAGACTACTCCTCAATCCCTGAACTCACCACCGCTTTTATGCCTCAATGTGTTGGCCCAGGTCATTCCCTCAGCCTATAACTCCCTTTCCCCACTTCTTCCCCTACTGAAATCCTTGAAAACTCAGCTTAAATGCAATCAACTTGTCAAAGCCCATAGCTTCAGACTCCCACACACAACCACACCCAGGAAAATTCACTGCTCCCTCATCTGTTTCCATTGTATGTTATATCTACCTCATATGACACAGAGACCAGATCTTACTTATTTTTGTATGCCCAGTAATGCAATGGTGGTCAATAAATATTTGCTCAGTGACCTCTGCTCAGCTGTAGAGGGCTGAAGGAAAGGCACTGAGTCTTCTCACATGGTTTACCTAAATCTGCTTCCCTCTATCCAGAAGCAAAAGTCATCTTAATCTCATGCTTATTCCCATCGTTACCCTTCTGCTTTCTCCCTCTTCACCATCATTGTCATCACGCTCTACGGTCTGTACAGTATCATGGTTCTTTTATATACATCAAGTCATGGTATCCTCATAAATACATAATATTATAAGCCCTATTTTGATCTTAAGAAATAGGTTCTGAGAGTGAGTGAGTGAAAGAGCTTGAACTTGAACCCCAGCTTTTAATTCCGGAGTCAGTGCTCCTTCTAGTCTCCAGGATCCCCAGGATTAGGACTTGAAAGCTCACATTGTTCTTAGGACTGAGAAGCTTGTGTAGAACTTGGTAACTGACCAGTGCAGAGATCTAATCAGCATTGGATTTGGACAAATAAGGAAGAGTCAAGGAGGAAACCCTCAACATTTAAAAAACAAAAAAGCAACAACCAACAATGAAAATCCAGGGATCAGAAAGCGAGTTCTGCTTAAGTAAACCCCAGTCAGCAGAAATGCTGACTTAAGTGAAATAGGGCTTTCCAGAAAACAACGGGTTATGTGGGAGTTCCTCATGATTTGGAACTCTGTGATGAGCAATGATTGCAGGGTGCTGTCTCAGGAGGAACATGTCAGAAGGGGTTGGGAAAGAAGGTTTGCTAAAGGGATGGAAATGGTCCAGAAATGGGCGAGTGAAGACTATAAGAAAGGGTGAGAAATGGACAGGTGGGAAAACTGGTCTGGGCAGAGGATGAGGAAGGAAGCCAGGAAGTAGCTCAAAGAAAGCCATCCCCAGGCAGAGGGAGGGTGATCAGTGCATATCTTCCCACCTCTGTGGCCTCATGGTTCCCAGTGGCATGATGCCAACCTAACTCACCACGCCAGGGGAGTCAGCTCTGGCAGGAGATGCCAGACCATGGGTTTGTCTGCCCCCACTCCACGAGAAGCCTTGGAAAGCTAAGATAAGCTCTTCTCACCTCCTTTCTGGAAAGGAGCAGCTGCCCTGCTGGGCTGCTGGAGCAGAGCCTCCCTTCCCCCCAGAGGGTCCCCCAGGGTCCTCTCTGCCCCCTCAGAAAGCAAAAGCCCCCACACTCAAGTCCCTTTCTGCTTGGACACAGGTAGGGAAGCTATTAGTCACTTTCACGGTGTGTAGGAAGCAGCATGGTGCTGTCCTCCCATTTGTAGAATGAGATAAGGAATAAGTTAATGCCTGTCTCCTGTCGGTAAAGCCCAGTTTTCCAAAGTGTAAGAATAGGGGGTGAGAAGCAGATATCAACTCTAAGAATCAGTAATTGGCATGACCTGAATTAAAGAGCCCAACTTTGTACCCATTTCACATGCCTAGCACCTGTCTTCTCCCTCAATAAGGGCCTGGAGATCCAGCCCTTTCCTACCAGCATCCACGGAAAGAAAGGGAAATGTCGGGGAGGAGGGCAGGAAGACACTGTTTCTGTACAAGCTTAACATAACACAAATATGCCATTCAAATTCCCACCAGGAACTTCCTGAAGGCCCGAGTGACCGCAGGTCCTGAAATGCCCAGCAGAGCCGCCACCTAACCATTAGTCACTTTCAGGAGCTGGTAGATCAGCTTAAGGCACATGGTAGCAGCCCGCGGGAGCAGTGGATGGCACTGTCTGAGATGTGGGTGCCTATGGCCGCCCCAGAATGTCGCCCTAATTATGGTGTTCTCTCAGACTTCAGAAGCCCACAATTACTTCTGAGAAGTGACCTGGGGAGAGGGCCTCTGCAGCTGACCATCTTCTCAGGAGCATTCCACTCTATTCAGATGGACATTAGGTGATGCCTCAGGTGTCTGAAGCATCCTCGAGGGAACTGTCTCTGCCAGTGACTCCAGCTGAGAGCTCTAAGAATCCCTCGTTTCCAACCTTAGCCCAGCACAGCTTGTGCTGGAGTCACCGACAGGAGTTGGAAAAGACGGTTTTGCTATTTTGCTTTTCAAAGCTTGCCCCTCTGGACTCCTACATCACACTTCTAAGAACTAATTTTTGTCACAAAGGAACCGTTTCCAGGAGACTGAAAAATGTCCCTTAACAGCAGGCCAGTCGGAAGAGCTTTCAAGGAAAAAGATCCTAGGGATGAGATTTAGAGGAGGAAACAGTGAGATCAGTAGTGGTCACTGCAGTAAGTGCACAATGCTCCTTCATTTCACTGGTGGGGAGCAACGCAGGGATGGGACTAAGTGGTCTCTAACATCCAGGACTTCAGGACCCTTACAGGTCAGTCCTGTCCAAGACAATGCTGAGCAGCCCAAAGCCTGCAGTTAGAACTTGGATGAGAGAGTCAAGGCACATTTGTATCAGGTGCCAAAGATCTTCTTCCAGGCAATCGCATGCTCTCTCTCTTTACCAAGTCATACATATCTAATCTTCTCCACATTTTGTTCCTGATTCTTCACTGCCCCACTGCATTTGGACCCAGAGTATGACTTCTGAAGCCTGGAGAGATATGACCAAGCTAAACTCGCCTGGAAGTGACACATGTGACTTCTGTTTGCATTTTGTCAGCAAAACCAGTCACATTGGCCACATCTAACTTCAAGGAAGTGAATCCGTCAGTCAGCTTAGGTTGAGTTAAATTGTGGCAAAGATCAACCCCCAAATCTCAATAGTTTATAGAAGCAGTAGTTTATTTCTCCCTCATGTGACACTCTATCTGCTAGGACCCAGGCTGAAGGAGCAGCCCCTGTCATGACAAAGCCATTCTCATGATAGATGGAAAAATTAGTTTGCAGATTGATGCAAAGGCTCTAATGCTCCTGGTCAGAAGTGGCATACCTCACTTCCAATATCAGAGAAATATAATCCTCCTAGATAGAGAGACACCATAGGTCACGTGAGCAAGCCTGATGGGAAACGGTCAGGAAGTATAATAGTCTCATCACATGGAGGGGCTGCAGATACTGGGAACAATAACTTAATCTAACACAGTAGGAGAATATAATCCTACCTAACTCAAAGTAGAGGAAGATGGGATATTAGCCAATGTCAGTATGTCTACCATTAGCAGCCTTGTAAATGTAAATACTGAGGGCCATAACATAGAACTTTGTAGGAGGAAATGATATATCCTGCCTGTATTAGGGATTAGAGGATTAGGGACAGTTACACAGAAAAACAAACAATTGTTTCTGGCCTGGAGATGCAGAACTTATCATTATCTACATTATACTCAACAATAAATTTATTCAACAAATATTTATTGAGTATCCACTGTGGCCCAGGAACAGTAATCACTGATATGCAGTGGCAAACAAAATGGGCCTGGTCTCTACCTCCATAGAGAATAAATATCTTTAGAGAAAACTGACATCAAACCAATACACACTCAAATAAATATATATTTACAAATTGGGCTGTTACACTGGAAAATACTGAGCTGTCAAGAGACAGGAAAACAGTCAGAAGTCCATACTGACTCAGAGTCAACCAGGAAAAGAGTGGTGGAAAGAATGTTCTAGGCAGAGCCAGCGGGTTGTACAAACTCCCTGAGATGGAAAAGAGTTTGGTATACTTGAGGTACTGATGGGAGGAGGGAAATCAGTGTAGTGAGCGAGTGGAAAAGCAGTTCAAGGGGAGGGTGGTGAGGAAAGCTAGATCATGCAAGGCCTTGAGACCGTGTGAAGAGTTGTAGATTGTGTTTTAAGTGAAATAAGCTATTGCTAGTTTTCAATGATGGGGTGGGGAGTTTATGTGTGAGCGTGAGACATTATCCTATGCTCATTTATTAAATCATTCTGGCTGCTACATGGAGAGAGGATTGAAGTGGGGCAAGAGTTGAAACAGGAAGGCCAGTTTGGAGGTCAGGCAGGAGTCAGACAAGAGATGATGGTGCCTTGGGTTAGATCTGTGGAGATGGATAGGGATATGTCTGTAATAATTTCAAGACATGTTTTAGAGATAGAATCAATAGCAATTTGTGATGAGTTAGAATGTGTGTTGGGGTGGGCGGGGAGGAGCAATGAATGAGAAGAAGGTAGCAGCAGGGAAGATGGAGTGCAGTTTACCCAGATGAGGAAGAATGATGAAGAGGTGGGAATGGGGGAATCAAATGTTTACTTTGGAACATGTTAATTTTGAGATTTCTGTGAGCCATCCAAGTTAGCAATATCAAATAAGTAATTGAATATAAGAGTCTGGAGACCAGAAGAAAGGTCTCAGCTACAAATATTTATTTAAGGGTCATAGTACAGAAAGTAATATGAAAATTCGTGGAATGGATAGGATGAGGATTTAAAGGGAGGAGAGAAGAGGGCCATGGATGGCTCCCTGAGGAACTCAAATATTAGAGTTCAGATGGGGAAAGGAAGTGCAAGAGTGCTGGCAAAGCAGTCTGAGAAGACCAGGGAGTTAGGAGAAAACAAGTGGGGGATGGTGTCCTGGAAGCCAAGAGAAGAAGCATGGTATTTCAAGAAAGCAGTGGGTAACAGCCTAGATTGCTCCAGAAAGGTCCAGCAAAAGGAGGACAGAGAAATCACCATTGGCTTTGGCAGCAAGAAGTGACATCCTAAGATCAGTTTCTATGGGGTGGAGGGGCCAGAGGCCAAAAGTGAGTTCACTGAAGAATGAATAAGAGATGAGGATATGACCCAGACAGCTCTTGGAAGAAGTGCAACTAAGTAGGGGAGCAAAGAATTGGGACAATAGCTGGAGATTAGAATGACAAGGGTGGTATATAAATGTTGAATATTTAGTGGATGGATCCAATAGGAAGGGTTAAAGAGAGTGAAGGCAGAAACCCTAAACAAGGAATGAACAGCCTGATAAGGCAAAAAGGAGTGGGATCCAGACCACAAATGGGGAGCCTGGCTCTGTGGAGGAGGATGCACACCTCTTCCCAGACACAAGAGAGGAGGAAAATTGAGTGGTAATGCCATCAGGTGTTTGAATTTGGTAGTGGGGAGAAACAGAGTTTCTGTATTATACACTGTTTGGGGTTTAAAAAAAATTAATATAAGGCAAGGCCATTAGCTGAGAGGAACACGGAATGGGATGAGTGCAGCTAGAAAACTGGAAAATGTACAAATGTTCCCTGAGGAGAGTATAAGAATGGGCTTATCTCAGCACTGAGGCTGGAAATCGTGAGCTTAGAGTAAGAGTGGTCATCACAGGACTGAAAAGTCGTATCAATCTACCCAGTTGTGGTATTTCTGCCCAGAAACACTCAGCCGCACAGAACAGGTAGTGGCTTGGTTTATGTAGGGTTGAGTCCCAACAGGCAAATGGAAGAGAAGGAAAAGAGGCTAAAGAGTTGAGAGTATTTACAAGGGAGGGATAATAATAACGGGCCACAGACTCACTTGGATAGAGAGAGAAGTGAAGAAACAAGAGCTGGTGGATACAGAAAAAGTGGTGGGGCCATCAAAGTGGAGAGCTTCACGTGGTCAAGAAGAATGTAGTCTGAGAATAGGATCTTTGAATTTGTGATTTAGGAATTAGTGCAATTTCTGGTGGTTACCTAGTAATAGAGTTCTTTCTTTCTTTTTAATTCACATACCATGAGATGTACAGATGGTAAGTTTACAGGTCAATGAATTTTGACAAATGAATTCACTCATTTTACCCACATTATTTCTATCATTCTAGAAAGTTCTTTAATGTCCCTTCCAATCAATCCCACCCTCTACCCTCCAACAGTGGCAACTACAGTTCTGATTTCTATCACTACAGATTACTTTTGTCTGTTTTAGAATTTCATATAAATGGAATCATACAGTATGCATTCTCTTGTATATGATTTCTTTCACTCAGCATAATGTTTTTGAGATTCACCCACGTTGTTGTGTGCTCTAGCAGCTCCTCTTCTTTATTGCTGAATGGTATTGCATTGTAAGAATATACTGCAATTTATTCATGCATTCTTCTATTAATAATACTTATTTTTTCCAGTTTTTGTCTATCTGAATAAAACTACTCTGAACGTTCACATACAAATCTTTACTGTGAATCTGTTCATTTTTCTTGGGTAAATAACCA
The DNA here is from genome assembly GCF_020826845.1 of Diceros bicornis minor. Taxonomy (NCBI): domain Eukaryota; kingdom Metazoa; phylum Chordata; class Mammalia; order Perissodactyla; family Rhinocerotidae; genus Diceros; species Diceros bicornis. The sequence continues at coordinate 51,727,697 of NC_080751.1, forward strand.
GTGGTAGAAATTCTGAATAGAATTCTAGAATAGATGTATGTTTAACTTCATAAGAAACTGCTAGATAGTTTTTCAAAGTGGGTGTAATATTTTATACTCCCCCTGGTAATGTATAAGCGTTGTAGCTACTCCACGTCTTGTCCAATATTTGTGTCAGTTTCTTCAATATTAACCATTTGAGTTGGTGTAAAGTGGTGTTTTATTGTGGTTTTAATTTTCACTTCCCTGATGACTAATGATGTTGAGCATCTTTTCATATGTGTATTGGGCATTTGTATATCTTCTTTTGTGAAGTGACTTTTATTTTCATTTTATTTATTTATTTTGTGAGGAAGATTAGCCCTGAGCTAACATCCGATGCCAATCCCCCTCTCTTTTTTTTGGTGAGGAAGATTGGCCCTGGGCTAACATCCATGCCCATCTTCCTCTACTTTATATGGGACACCTCCACAGCATGGCTTGACAAGCGGTGCGTCGGTGTGTGCCTGGGATCCGAACCTGCGAACCCTCGGGCTGCTGAAGCAGAGTGTGTGCACTTAACGGCTACGCCACTGGGCCAGCTCTGTGGAGTGTCTTTTAAATTGAGGTTTTGTCTTTGTATTATTAAGCTGTGGAAATTCTGTATATGTTCTGAGTTTAAGTATCTACTTGAAGTATACATACATCTCAAATACATTTTCCCAATCTGTGGCCTGCCTATTCACTTTCTTAGCGGCATCTTTTGATAAGATGTTTTCAATTTTGTTTCAGTCCAATTTATCAATTATTTTATGGTTAATGAATTTTGTTCTGTTTAAGAAAATTTTGCCTACTGCAAGGTAACAAAAATATTCTATGTTTTCTTATAGAAGCTTTAAAGTTTTAGCTTTTACATTTCTGTATATGATCCATATAAAATTAGTTTTTCTGTATGATATAAGTAGGGCTGAGATTCAGTTTTTCCATGTAGTAATCTAGCAGTTTCAGCACCATTTGTAAAATAACTTTCAAATCCCACTGAATTCCTTTGGCAACTTGTTAAAAATCAATTGACTCTACATGTGTGCGTCGATTTCTGGACTCTCTATTCTATCCCATTTATCTCTTTTTCTGTTCTTAAGCCCATGCCACATTATCTTAATTATTGTAGTTTATAAATCTTGAAGTTAGGAAGCAAAAATTGTTCTTTTTCAAAATTGTTTTGGCTATTCTACATCTTTTCTATTTTTGTGTAAGTGTTAAAATCAGCTTGTCAATTTCTACAAAAACTGGCTACTGGGATTCTGTTTGGGATTATATTTCCATAGAACAATTTGGGGATAATTAACATGTTAACAATATTGAGGCTTCTAATCCATGAACATGGTATATCTCCCCATTTATTTAGATCTTTAATTTCTCTCCACAATGTTACATAATTTTCAGTTAGTTAAATTATTCCTAAGTATTTCATATTTTTTATGTTATTATAGGTGGTAATGCTTTTCAAATTTCATTTTCCAATGCTTCATTGCTAATATATAGAAATACAATTGATTTTTGTATAATGACCGTGTATCCTTTGACATTGGTAAATTCACTTGTACTATTTTTTATTTGTCTGAGAATAAAACGTTTTAATTATTCACCTCCAATATTTTGACCATTTATTTCTCTTTTTTAATTTTTACCTTATTACATTGGTTATTATCTCCAAAGCAATGTTGAGTAGAAGTGGTGAGAGTAGACATCCTTGCCTTATTCCTGTTCTTAGGGGGACTAGAGTTATTTTTTATGTCTGTACTATTTCTCCCACTGAACACTAAGATCCTTCAGAGTAGGAATCATGACTTATTCATAGTTGTATTCTCCACCATGCCTGACATAGAAAAGTTTAACATTTAGGAAGAATTTAGTAAATACTTATTGATGTATTAAATCAATGACAGATGGTATAAATGTGTTGGGACCCCTGTTTTGAATCCTGGCCACATTTGGTGTGGCTTCATTTCTTAAAATGAAGTGGCAGCTCACAAACAGGCAGCCACTGATAAAATAACTTTTATTATTATTATTATTTTTTTGGTGAGGAAGATTAGCCCTGAGCTAACATCCGTTGCCAATCCTCCTCTTTGTGCTGAGGAAGATTGGCTAACATCCATGCCCAACTTCCTCTACTTTATATGTGGGACACCTGCCACAGCATAACTCGATAAGCAGTGTGTTAGTCTCTGCCCGGGATCTGAACCCATGAACCCAGGCCACCGAAGTGGAGCGCGCGAACCTAACCACTATGCTACCGGGTGGGCCCCCAAAATAACTTTTTTTTTTAAAAAAAAGAGTTAATAGTTTCAGCTTCTGAGTTTTATGCAAATATCCTGTTAGAATGTCTAGACACGTCCAGGGAAAAGTGACCATTTTGATCAGGATGCTAAGTAAGACACATTGCATTACCCTAACTCTGATCCTAAGCACACAAAGAACTGTTAAGAGTAGCCATAGCATTCAGATTCACCAACTGTGAGCCCCAAATATGCAAAACTATAAAGTTGGCTAAAAAGAATAAAAAACTGGAAAACTCGGATTTGTGGGAAAATAGGTTCATTCTTCTGATACTCATCCACAAAGTATTGTTATTAATCAGACTGTTATTAAAACTTTATTAGGTTCAGCAACAGCTGACGATTCAAAGACTTGTGCAAAATAACAAGTAATAATAAGTGCTACCAATTATTGAGAATTTATGCCTCTCATTGTGCTAAGAGCTTCAAGTACCGTAAGTCATGTCATCACCTACAATTGGAGATGGGCATTGAATCCCGTTTTATAGATGAGTAGATTGAGATTAAATTACCGCCCCTAATCATGCAGTTCCTATGTGCTACAGACAAGACCTAAATGAGACCTAAATCCAAAGTACGAGAACTACACCTCCAAATTCCACACTATGGTGAGGGGGTGTCCTGGTCACACTTCTCTATGCTGTCCTAGGACCTTGACTCTGATCCATGAGAGCAGGAGCCGCATGTGTGTGTCACCACTCTAACCCAAAGTCTAGAAGAGCGCCCAAAACTAAACAGGCATTCAGCCAAATTTTATAAGTGAAATGACATACTTTATCAGTTAATCCCAATCACAATCCTAATGTTGGTCTGTTTCACCTCTCAATAATTGAAATATTCCACTCTGATGCTGAATTTGCCCACTTCTCCTGGTAATTCTAGGTATCATCAATTTTTGCTTTATGTTTTTGAAACTGTTGAAGCATCTTTCTAGTGATTTAAACTTTCTAAATATTATGTAGAGATCACTTTACTCCTAAAGGTGCTTTTTCTCTTAAAGTCTATTTTTATCTCAAATTAATGTCTTGTCACCAGCTTTCTTTTGTTTAAGATTTGTGTTTTATCTTTTTCTATCATTTTCACTTTTAACTTTCCCATGTCTGTAAGTTTTCAGCATATCTTTTGTAAAAGCACATGGCTGAATCTTATTTTACTGTTTTCAAAACCATTCTAAGTCTATTTAACTAGCATATTTAAGTCATTCACATTTCATTGATTAAATATTTGGGCTTGTTCCTACCACTTTACTTTGTGCTTTCTTTTCTGTGATTCTTTTTTTCTGTTGTTTTGTTTTCTTTTTAATATTGAGTTTCTGGCATGTTTGTTCTCTTAGTCCGTTTCTTTCTCTTCTGGTTTGGAAGTTTTACAGTCCATTTCAATTTTTTAAATTGTTGTCCTTGAACATTACCATGTATCGGTGTTTTTAAAATTTTGCTTTGTTTCATTTTTAAATGTTTTGTTCTCTTCTGAAATAACTGAAGTTTTTAACTTCCACCTTCTCTAAGAACAATCTGTCAAAAACCTGGCAATTAAAGTGGCAGAACAACGGAACTGTTAAGAAAATGTTTTGTAGGTTTGAAATATAAACACTATATGCAAATTGCAAATACTTAGAGGAAATATCTAGACTTCAAAATCTTCATAAGGTAAAGAGAAATGTTAGCTTACCAAGAAAAAGGAAAATTACTCCTTTTATCTGAAAAAGGTGTTTTTTTACACTGGAAGGAAGTTGTGCAATCTAATCCAGCTCTTTATATTTTAGAGATGGAGAATATGCAATTTAGAAGGTAGGAAATAATTTGCCCAAAATGTTGATTTGTGGGCATGAGATACACAATGAGATAATTTCTTTTTCTGCAACTATTCCTGGATGGAGATGCAGGGAAAAAAATCCAAGCAGGAAATAATAATATGAAAGAAAGACCATTTCTTACATTAGCTTCTCCATCCAAGCAAGACTAGGAGACCACTTAGTCAGTCAGAGTAAAGGGAAGCCCCTGGCAGATAAAAAAGCCAGTTATGGGACAGTTACTGTCACCTGACTGATTTATATTTGCAAATCCCATGCTGCCACCAGGGTGACAGTGGTTGCCTCCATTATCAGCAAAATCTGAACAACTAATTTTCAAGCGAGTGTGTCAGAGGACCTATCTACAGGCAGAGAGCTTTTCCTTTATGGTCTCTTTATTGAACTAACAAAGCATAACAAATTAATTAATCTCTAATTGCTAATCACAAAGTCCACTAGGTATATCTATAAAGAATTGAGCTTCCAAAGTCCATGAAGAAAACCACTCTTTACTTTCCAGACACAATCTCCTATACAGATTGAAGAAAGATTTAAATAGTGCTTTCCAAATGGATATTTTGAAAAAATACCAGTTCTAATGTGTATTTAAGGGATCTCTGGAAAAGGTATTCTAGGGTCAAATACATGTGTGAAATACTAGATTAAACAAAGCATAATAATTTTCACTGCAGGCCTCCTCAGGGACTTTCCTGTGTTTAACTTGCTTTGTGTATGGAGGGTTCCCTAGCTGATTTGAACAAGAGAATCTTTTTCTCATGAGTGCTTTCATGGACCACATGTTGAAACACATGATTTAAAGAAATGCAAACTTTTGCAAACAGCACAATATCTTCCTCACTAAGCTTTTTTTGTGTGTGCTAAAATATACATAACATAAAATTTACCATTTTAACCATTTTTAAATGTACAGTTCAGTGGCATTAAGTAGATTCACCTAGCTGTGACACCATCACCAACATCCATCTCCAGAACTTTCTTCCTCTTGCATAACTGAAACTCTGCCCCATTAAACAATAACTCCTCATTCTCCCCTCCTCCTGGCCCCTGGCAGCCACCATTCTACTTTATGTCTCTATGAATCTGACTATTCTGGGTACCTCGTATAAGTGGAACCATGCAGTATGTTGTGACTGGCTTATTTCACTTAGCATAATGTCTTCAAAGTTCATCCATGTTGTATCATGTATCAGAATTTCCTTCATTTTTAAGGCCAAATAACATTTCATTGTATATGTATACCACATTTTGTTTATCCGTTTGTCCGTCAAGGGACACCTGAGTCGCTTTCACCTTTTGGCTTTTGTGAATAATGCTGCTATGACTCACTAAGCTTTACTTACCATAAACTTCACTCTGGTTCTATTCATGAAGTTGAAAAAACTTAGTCCAAAACTTTCCTTTCAACCACAAAATTCTTTCTGATGAATAAAGACTTCTGGCTCTGACTGAGACTCTTAAAAGCTTTAGATAGCCTGGTGTCAAAATTTGTCACGGACACTCTGCTCCATTCTTTCAGGGGAAGCATTTGGCAGCCACATGGAACCTTCCAGAGAGCACGTGTAGCTGTCTGACATTTCTAGACCCCTGCTCAGCTTTGTGCTCTTCCAGAACAAGAAGTCACTTATACTCCATGACTTCAAACCCAGATGGGAAATCCTTGGAAGCCTCATGTGGGCACCAGGCACGGAGCTGCACAACCTGATCTTGAGGATCTGTTTTTTCTAAATGGAAGAAAATATTCTCCTCTCAAGGGAAAGGGCCTTTCATCAAGTATTTAAAACCCTGCAATTAGCGTCTTTAGTGGGACAGAATTTTATTGCTCTCCATCAAAGGTCTTTTAAGACTTAAAGATCAAAGAGGAAGTACCATGTGTTCTGGAAAGTCGGAGAAGCATGAACTGGCACAACCTCCTGCTGTGTACAATGGGAAGAAAGGACAGGGAAGCTTTTAGGAATTAGTGGGAAACCATGTTGGCCAGTCAGACAACACAGTGTGGGAAGGAAAGAGTCTAGGAAACACTAGAGGAAATGCTTCCCTCTCCGGTTTCTAGAGAATTAAGTTATTAGCACCTTCCAAGAGATGAAGAGAATATTAAGTCAAAATATCTGCTCCAAGTGCAGGACACAGGGATCTAATTACACTGCCTTGTACTTGACAGCCTTCTCTTCCTTAAGCCAAACCTTGCAGCTCCTGGCTGCCCTGATCCTGGGTGCCCCACACTCTCTGGCCCACCCACATGGCCTGTCCTTGAGATTTAAATAAAGGTGGGTTGAACTTCATCCTGCATTTGATGAGAGCCCTCCCTCCACTACTATCACTGGGAATTCTGAGACTTATATTTCTCCTGGTTGTGGCTTGATCCAACTCCTCCTTTCACAGAATTCTGCAACATCTTCCCTCCTGCAGCTGTTTCTTCTCCACCTCGCCGCAACCCAGACCTGGAGCTCAGTCCCTTCCCCTTGTTTTCCCAAAGCACCACCACACAGGCAGCTGTGAAGAGGAGAGCTCTACTGAAGATCTTGGGAGAGTGGCAGTGCGGTCTGAACCCCCACACACTCCCAGGATTGAATACAGAACTTCTCACCTGCCTCCCCTTCTCAGCTGTGTGCATCCTGCTAGGTCCTCTCTCCAACACACCCTCTCTTTTCCTTAGACTATTCCTTGTGTCTTCAGTGGGAGGAGGAAGATGGAGGGGATGGGGGCTGTCCTCACTTTGTCCCTTCTTAGGTTGCCCTTGGACACTCAAAATTCTGCTTTCATTATTTGTACACAATGGTTTCGTCTTCTTTGATTGCTGCCAGCCAATCCAGAAAATTCTCCCAGGGCTACTCTTTCATGTCAAAAAATAGCATGATGAGATGTTTTGCTAAACATAGTCCTTTCAGTAAAAGCCAGAGTTTACTCTTCATTATCAATATTAAGCTGACTCTTCCTGATGAGAGCTGATCTTTGCTCAGATGTTGCACACTTTTCTAAAGACAGTGAGGGTTAGATAGAAATTAGGGCCAAGTCCTGGTAATGTGTCTTGCTGGCAGGTTGCCTAGAGAGGTGCAATCTATGTTCACATTGCAATTTCCTCATTGCCTGTGCACCTCCACGTCTCATCTCTGTGTCAGCACTTCCCAACTCTCTCTTGGAAGCCAGTTACGTTTTCCCATCAAGCATGGACTTCAAAGGGTGCTGATTGAGGGCTCTCACCTCTGTACCTAAGGCAAGGTTAAGATGCCAGGAGAAAAAGTGCTAATATTCACATCTTGATAACACACAGGATTGGCTTGAAAAAGAAGAGGTGCCATAAACCAAGTCTGGCAATCACAAAGAGAAATTCTACTCTTTTGATGTAGCCTGTAGGATTAAAATCCCACATGATAATTTCCAAAAGAATTTTCTTATTGATTCGTCTGAGCTCCTCTCCCTGCTCCTTGCAGTTCTTCACATTTTTAGGGCAAGTTCCACCAGATTGGCAGGCAGTGTGTATTAGAGCAGAGAGAAAAGAGCTTCTGCTCCAGGATGAGCAGATCTACTTGTTAGCACTGATCTCTTGGTTGTAGGATCCTTTCGGACTGACTTTGACACCTGCATGTGCTTGTCGGTTGGCCTCTCTGTCTTCATCATGTCTGGGTCTCTCAAACTTGCTTCTTCTTCTCCACCTGCAGCTACTCTCCCTGGAATGTCTCTCACCTGCCTGGAACCCATAGGCAACGCTGTTAGATGCTCACTCAGAGCTCTAGCAGTTCTTATTTTATACGCAATTCTGACAGGGCTTGTTACCTGATTGGGGAACCTACAGCAGATTAGTATTATTAGAGTAAAATAGGTAGTGGTTTGATAAAGACAGGCAGATCGCCAATAGCCACGAGTAACAAAGGACAAATGATTTTAAAGGAGGAAATTATAAATCCTAAGTGGGAAACATGGAACCAGAAAAACAAAGGAATGGAGGGCCATCTGGCTTAGAAACAAGTCAGTCTACACCCAAATGAACCCCAGAGAGTATCACTATATTGAAATATAGTACTATGGCTGTTTGTTGATGACTAAAAGTCAATAAGAAACAGCCAAATTAAGTTTGGTTTTCTCTCTTTAAGAAGGCAGGTAAGTAAACAATGTACTTTAGAATGATTTCTATTAAAGTATTAAATATTATTAAAATTATGCTCAAATCTGAGAGAGAAAAGAAAAAGAAAATGAATGCTTACTGAGTATGCAGCCATGTGCCAGATATTATGGCAGGTGTTTTGAATATGTAAATTGATTTCACTTAATTTAATCCTCAAAACAACCCTGACAGGTATATACTTTGGGCAGTTTTTCTCTAAGACCTTGGAAATTGGAGAAGTAAGTGCACCCTTTGAGATGTAAAGCCGAGAACGCACTATTTATGGAATGAAATAGAGATTTACAGCATCGCGTAAGAAGCAGAATTCCTCCCAGGTCTTCAGAATTTGGCTGAAACCTGACGGGAGATGTCAAGGATCAGAAGGAAGGTTGATCCGCCTTGAAAGCACAGAAAAGGAGTTGCTCAGGGACACCATTTTGGAGAGTCCACTCAAGCACTGTCCAGGGGAGAGGGTGCCCATGACTCTCGGTCAGTCCGGCCCAGGAGGCAAGTCCACCCCTGTGTGGCTCTTCCTTTGCCCCTGTTGCCTGCTCACTGAGCAGCCTTTGATAATTTGAATTGCCATGTGGCTTGACCCAAATTGACAGAAGTGCTAGTCAGGCTAATACCTGCATCTAGTCTTCTTAGCATTGCCTTCCTCATTGTAAATTATTAAATCAGCATTCTGATTTCATAAATTCTTCTCTTGAGAGCTTTGTTAGCAAGAGTCAGCCCAGCCACATCAATCCTAGTATATCGGATCTAGCTTACTGTCAGCTAAGGCCCGACCTGGACCTCAGTGTATTCACCAAGGTAAATGCCGTATTACATTGTGAGGCTTCTTCATGATGAGTCAGTTGGCTTTCCCAGGCAACACCCCTCACGCCTTCTATCAGTCTCATTCTTCATTATGGGAAATAGAAACTACTTGGAGAATTTTAAGCAAGAAGGAACATGACTAAGAGAATTGGGTCTTTTCAAAATCATTAGAAGGGCTTAAGGATCAGGACCAGTCCTGAACTGGTCCTCCTGGCATAATCCCCAGAAATATAGAACTGATCCACCAAGGGAACTACTCCTTTGAGACTGTCACTGCAGCCACAGAAGCAAAAAGCCACTACCCTGCCAACTGCCTCTCATGCTCAGAACATTGGAGAATGGACCCCCTAAACTGTAATCAGGGTTAGAAGTCAGGTCAAGAAGCTGTGGACACCCCCACCCCTTTTCTACCCCCAGGGAGCTGGAGACTGGACCCTGGAACCATCTGAAGGAATGCCATATGTTTCTACAACTTTCTTTCCAGGAAAATGGCCTCCATTTCACCTCTAACTTTCTAAAAGTCATACAAGTGTAGCTAATTGGTAGAATCAAATTCACATCCTGAAGTCTAGCTACACAGAAATCTGAGAAATACAGTTTTTATTCCTTCAGCCTCTCCAGCGAGAAGAATGTTGAAATGGAGGCTGAGTGACCCAATCCAGAGCATCCAGTACAGATGCTTTTATCCCCATTTTACAGATGAATTTTCCAAGAGCCAAAGAGGGCAGGCAACTTAAGCAAGTCCATACCTGGTAAGTGGAAAAACTGGAACTTAAATACATGTATTTAACTCATATTCTTTTTACTCAACCGCTCTTATACTCACTTATCTGGACAAATCACTTTCACCAAGACCCACCCCCTGAAGATGAGGTGCCTGCTGTGTTCAGGTACAATCCTCTGTGAAGTCTTGCCTCTTCCTGGCACCGCTACACATGTGCAGGACCCAGGAACGCAGAGGAGGAATAAGTGCACTGACGTCAGTGCTGTAACGATGCTGTGCCTCTTCCATGCACTCACTCATCTATGCTAACCCCACAAGTGTGTCTCTAACTTTGCACTCTGACGTCAGCTCTGTCCCCTTCTTCTGAGTCTCAACTCCTGCAAGTGTCCCAGCCATCCCACTCCCTGCTGTTCCCTCTAACCTCCATGAAACTTACTTACCGATTTCAGCTTAGCCTCTGGGTGTGTGTTACTCACATGCTCCTCCTTAGAATGACTGGCCTCCCATCCTCATCAGGACCAGCTTAGCTCCTATTCTTCCCCGCTTGAGGGCCACCTGCTAGCCTGTATAATATCAGTAGTACCTGCTAAGTGAGGTCAGAGTAGGCAGAGGCCAGATCTACCTAGCCTGTAACCATAGTAAGAAGTTGGCATTTTATTCTAAAATAAATTCTGTGTGTGGTTGTGGGTTTGGGTGTGGGTGTTTGTGTGTCTTTACAGGGATCAAAAATAGAAACATGGAGATGAGTTAAAAGTATATTGCACCAACTCTGGTAAGAAATAATGATGGTGTATGTAGTGAGTTGAATGATGACTCCTAAAAATATATGTCTACATCCTAAGCCCTGGAACCTGTGAGTGTGACCTTATTTTGAAAAAAAGGACTTTACAGATGTAATTAAGTTAAAGATCTCGAGATGAGACCATCCTGGATTGTCCAGGTACGTCCTAAGTCAAATGAGAAATCTCCTTATCAGAGACAGAAGAGGAGAAGACAAAGAGACAGAGGAGAAAGCCATGTGAAGACAGAGGCAGAGATTGGAATGATGCAGCTCCAAGCCAAGGAATACCTGGAACTACCAAAGCTGGAAGAAGCAAGAAAATATTTCTCCCTAGAGCCTTCAGAGGGAGTGTGGTCCTACCAACACCTTGATTTCATACATCTGGTCTCCAGAACTGTGAGAAAATAAATTTCTGTTGCTTTAAGCTACCTAGTTTGTGACAATTTGTTATGGCAACCCTAGAAAACTAATAAAGTATATTATTTATATATTGTTGAATAACAAATTATCCCCAAACTTAGCAGCTTCAAATAATAAACACATTATCTCACATATTTATTTTCCAGGAGTGACTTAGCTGGGTAATTCTGGTTCAGGGTTTCTCATTAAGTTACAATAAAGATGTCAGCTGGGGCTGATATTATCTGAAGACTTGAATGAGGCTGATGGATCCACTTCTAAGAGGGGTCACTCACATGGCTGATGACTGAAGACCTCGGTCCCTAAGCACATGGATTTCTCCAAAGGCATGCTTGAGTGTCCTCATGACATGGCAGCTGGCTTTTGCAATCGCTTCAATCATGTTATATTCATTAGAAGTGAGTCACTAAGTATAACCCACACTCAAGAAGAGGGGAATTAAGCTCCAACGTCTGAAAGAAGATAAACGATTTGTAAAAATATTGAAAAACGACCACAATGGCACAGACCAAGATGGTAAGAATGGAGATGAATGGAAAGATTTAGGATATATTTTGAAGATACAGTTGATGGATTATCAAGAGTATTGTATGTGAGGTCTGAAGGAAAGAAAAGAATTAAAATGACCCCAGCGTTTTGACCTGAGCAACTAGATGATGGTGAGACCACTTAATGAGAGATGAATGGGTTTGGAGGATGGGGAGATCGAGAGTTCTGCCCTGGATCCGTTACACTTACAATGCCTACTAAATATTCAAGTTTACTTATTGAGGAAACAGATAGATTTGCAAGATTGGAAACAAGGGGAGACATCAAAAATTGAGATATAAATTTAGGAGTCATCAGTGTAATGTGAGAAGGACACGAATTTGGAGGGTCAGGGTGGAATGCCATAAACTGAATGTTTGTGTCCCCGGAAAAATTCTTATTTTGAAACCTAATCCCCAGTGTAATGGTATTAAGAGGTGGGCCTTTGGTAGATGATTAGGTCATCAGGGCAGAGCCCTTATGAATGGGATTAGTGCCCTTATAAGGAGAGTTTCCTCGTCTCTTCCATCATATAAGGACACAACGACAAGATGGCCATCTGTGAACCAGGAAGTGGGCTTTCACCAGAAACTGAATGTGCCAGCACTTTGATCTTGAACTTCTCAGCCTCCAGAACTATGAGAAATAAGTGTTTGTTGTTTAAGCCACCCTGTTTACAGTATCTTTGTTATAGCAGCCTGGACGCACTAAGACAGAATATAAATGATATTTAAAATCATGCCATTATTTGAGATCACCTGAGAAATGAGAAGAAAAGAGATCTTAAGATTAGGTTCTGGGTAATTCCAGGATTTAGAGGTTAGGATGAGCAGGAGCCAAAAAGGAGACTAAGAAAGAGTGGCTAGAAAGCTTGCAGAAAAACCAATGTAGTGTGGTATCCTGGAATCAAGATGAAGATCTATTTCAAATATTGCTGCGAATTTAAGTCAGATAAGGAAGGAGAATTGACTGTTGATGATAACAAGATGGAAGACTTTGTTGACCTTCATCTGAGTGGTTTCAGTGGAGGGATGGACTGGAGGAAGTGGAGGAGAGAATGGAAAGTGAGGATGTGGAGAAGAAAGATATAGACAAGCCTTTCAAGGAGTGTTGCTATAAAGGGGAACAGGGACATGGGGCAGTAACTGGAGTTGGTGTGGGACCACGGAGGGTTTCTTAGAAGAGGGAGCCTTAGATAGAAGCGGGAGCTGTTCACACACTGTCACGTGGGGGAGACTACTGCAGGTTGGTGGGTAGTTTGGTGTGGGAAGATGAGGCAGTTCTGTTTGCATTGCTTCTATTTTCTCACTGAAATAAGAAGTAATGTCATCAGTGGAGAATGACCAGGGGCTTAGAAGTTGAAGGTTTGCAGAGGGTAGGAAGTGTGGATGAGTAGACTCAGAGTAAAACAGCGATTAATGATGGAAATGCAGTTAGGATGACTGAGGGCCCATCTGAAATGTGTGAACATGAATTTAGAGCAAGTCTGCAGAGTAGTGTGGAGGCCCAGAGACAGCTGAGAGTCAGACTTACACAGCGCTGGGGTTTGCCCGCTGTGTAATGGGGTGGGGAGAGGGCACAACAAGAGACTCACCAATGTGAACAAGGAGCTAATGATGTAGAGTGTTAATCACCGTCCACGGAACCAAGTGGGATAAGGAGGGAAGTGAGGGCCTGAGGGAGAGGATAGCAGGTGAAAAAGCAGTGGAGTCAATGGGTCTTGACATGGTTAGAGAATTGTTCTGGCAGGATTTTTGAGGTAGGTCAGAGGTAAGATTCTGGAAGAAAATCAATTCTTGTGATGACAGAGTTTGTTTGACTTAAGATACTCTAGGACAGCGATCAGCAAACAATGGCCTACAGACCAAATCTGGGCCACCATCTATTTTTGCAAATAAAGTTTTATTGGAAAGTAGCCATGCTCACTCATTCATGTATTGCCTGTGATGCTTTAGTGCTACGATGAAAGAGTTGAGTATTTGCCACAAAGACTGCAGGGCTGGCAGACCCTAAAATATTAGCTATCTGGCCCTTTACAGAAAATGTTTGCAGCCCCATGTTTCCAGGGGCAGAATCTGGCCCTTCCAATCCGCGATCCCATGGATGGAACCAGCCTTGAGCCATCCACGTTACCCCATCATAACACGAATGTGAGCAGACATGAGCCCAGAGGCCAACCCTCCCCTCTGGGGAACAGCCAGGACTGAGGGGAAGGGAAAGGCTGCAGATACACAGTGACCACCTGGGACTGGGAATTTTCAAGACCCAGAGGGAGCGGATGAGAACTGACACTTGATGACTGCTCTAGGGAGACTGGGCATATCTTGGGGCAAAGGTGTGTGCGTATGCGGGGTGTGCGTGTGTGGTATGAACCCAGAGTGTGGTGTGAAGGGGATAAAGGGAAGGGGCAGCAGAAATGGGGAGAGGAGAGCTAAGAACCCCTCTCTTGTGGAACCACCAGCCACCATTCCGCAAGGCCTGGCAAGGAACATTGAAGTGGGGAGAGCAGGACGAGGGACTCAGTGCCTGGATTCCTGCCGCCACCACCAGCAGCCCCACCCTGTAAAAGTTTACAGCACAGACCTAAGCTTTTCTACAAAGATCTACTCACAAGGTCCTGTATCAGGACCCCTCGAAGAGAGAGAGGGGAGAAACTGAGAGATGAATCAGTTTCTGATTTTTCTGACCCTGCATGGCTCACAGAGGTTCATTCTCCGTAAGCAAAATGAAGCAGCTTACCTGGTGCGTTACTCTGTCATTGCTTAATTCTCTCTCTTCCCTTCTGGGCTGTGAGCTCCAGGAGAGCAGGGTTGCAAGGATTTGCTCATCACTGCCTCTCCAGTGCCTTGCAAATGAATTTCAGAAAGGCAGTTGCCTCCTTCAGCTAGAGGGGTTTCACCACTTGGACCAAATAATAATAAAAACAAACGCTGGTACAGAACTAACCACGTGCCAGGCTCTGTTCTTCCTTTTACTTACATGTGTCATTAATCCTCACAACAACCCTATGAGGCAGGTACTATTATTATCCCCTATTTTACAAATGAGTAAAGATGAGGCACAGAGAGGTCAAGTAACATACCCCAGGTCACACAGCTACTTAGTGAAGGAGACGGGATTCTAATCCATGCAGCCTAGCTCCAGAGTCCAGCTTTTAGTCTCTACTCCAGACTGCCTCCTACCATGTACCATTCACTTCATTTACAAGATTTACTTAGGCATTTATAAAGTGCCTGGCAAGGGCCAAGCCCCAAGGGGTAGAAATAATTAGCCGAGTTCTTTACCCCTCTCCTTTATCTTCAAGAGGGAGACAGGGACCAGGAAATCACTGATGCCTCACCTGTTCCCATACCCAGGAGTATTCCCAGAAGACCTTGAGCCATATGTAGGCAAACCCCTCTCTAACGTTCTTCTAGGATCCATGACTCAAGTCCATATGGGGTACAAACACAAGTGGGGGAGTGGTCAGTCCTGGGAGAGGTGGGGCGTGGGGCGGGGCCTGGAAAGGCTGCATGGAAGGCTCAGGGTTGGAGTGAAGCTGCAGAGGTGAGTAGGTGTTTGCAGGGGGACGAGGAGAGAAAGGTCGCCAGCAGAGGCAGCGGTGCCCAGATGCGAGGGGCCTGGAAACGAGGGCCGAGTTCCCAGTGCTGCGGGAGGGGACCCGAGGGGCCGGCACTGCACCGCGTGTTCTCGGGAGACCCGGCCCTCGGCCGCCCCGAGCTGAGGCTGGGGCTCTCACCCTGTTCACGGGCCGTCACGACTGCGCTGGAAACTCAGCCCGGCCCCCTCGCTCCTGTTTGTGCCCCTTCGAGATTCCCCTCAGACTCCCCGACACAGCGGAGAGGCTGGTGCTGAGCGGTCAGGGTTCCCGGGCAGCCGGGAAAAGACAGCCAAACGGGAAGGGAAGGGCTGCTGAGCGCTCGGGTGTGGGATCCCAGCTCCCCGCTGAGGTCCACGCCGCTGACCTAGCTCTTCTCCTTTGCCAGACGCTGTGCTTAGTGCTGAGAAACCAGGTTCAAAATCGTTGCCTTCCGTCTTCCAGCCAATTTGTGTCTGGTGCTTTCTGAATTCCAGGTCCTGTGATGGGTACAGCGCGACCAAGAGGACACAGTCCTGGCCTTTCTGGAGTCTCTAATCCAGTAGGAAAGATGGACATTAAATAACTAATCTCACAAATATTTATGTTAAACTGGTGAAAAGTGCTACCATGAGAAGCACCGCAGCTCCTAACTTGGTGGATCCCAGCCTGAGTGAGCGACATGAAGCTGAGGCTTGACATATGAGAAGGAGTTGTCTGAGCCAAGAGGGAAGGGAAGAGCATTCTAGAGAAGGGAACAGCATGTGCAACACTTGTAGGAGGAAACTTGGCATGTTTGAGGAACCGGGAAAAGAGCAGCCTCACTGGAGCACAGAGAGGGAGGTGATGGATGGGGAAGATGGTGTTCAGAGCGGAGTGTGGGCCCTTTATCTCAGGGCGTATGATTGGATGTTAAAACAATTGCTCTAATTGCTGAGTGGAGGATGGTTTCAAGGGAACAAAGATGGAGTCCACTCTCTCCTCAAGACAGATCTCAGCACCTACCAGAGGAGACAGATCTGTTCCCCAGTCACCTCAGCACAGATCCGCCTTCTAATTAGCACTTATCACAGAGGGAGAAACAAAAATGTCGCCCAGAGGAAGCTGATCAAAGCCAGGCTGACTCTTGGAGAGACCATGCGCCTGCCTCCCCCAACTGAGACAGACAGGGAGGATGTATGCCGTCTCCCAGGAAGATTTCAACGCTCTCCTGCATAACTCGGCCCCTCCGGTGCCTAGCAAACCCTTGTCCAGATCCACTGAGGTGCGGTTACAATGTCTGCACAGGTTTTGTTTCTCTTTAGTGATGGTACGGCCCCTCCCTCTCTCCTCCTTCCACGAGGGAGTAGACCAAGGTGGCTTCTACATTTGTCACTGGAATTGCAGCAAGTTATTCCCGGTAAACAGGGCTTTAAGTATGAACTAAAGGTAGGAGAGATTTGTGGAAGGAAGGAGAAGGAAGGGGATGCTATTGTTACCTCTCAGATGGCCCCATATATGTGGTCATTGCCCTGTTCACAACAGTGGACTCAGTAGGCATCCAGCTTTGGTGGATTTTCTTTTAGATGATCGATAATGCCCCATTAGGGCATGTAGTTTGTTACTGGAAAGGAAATCTTCACCGAGCTATGCATATTTCCAGAGTCCCATCAAGTCAACTCTCATTTCTCAGTTTAAAAGTAAATGTTCTCCTGTCTGCCTCTCTCTTCTTCTCTCAGTGGGGCGGTAAGGTGGCATCACATACCAAAGGCAGTGTTAGGTCCGTCTGGATCTTCAGAGTGAAATATCTACAAAACAACAAAAAAGTTATATTGCTAAAACTGCCTGCTTTTGTAGATGAAGTTGAGCACACTATTGCTAAGGAAGTCTCCCTTTCTTTATTCTGTCTTGCCTAGGAATGGGGTTGAAGAAACAAACACCCACCACACCACAAACAAAAGTTCCCTTCCTTTCTCCTTCACTCTCCTTCCCTCTCTGTCTCCTTCCCTCCCTCCTCCCACCTATTCTCCCTTTCTCTCTCTCACTATGACTCTCTAAATGTGTGTGTGTGTGTGTTGTGTGTGTGTGTGCTCACATGTGATTAAGTTTGATCGACTTCCGACTCCTGGCTCCCTCCCATCTTTCCCACCTGTCTCATGAGCCTGGAATGCTCCTCTCCAGAAGCTTCTTCATCGCCACCTTATCAACCCCCCTATGCTGAGACCAGCATATTTCCCAGGTTTTAAATGGCCACCCCAGCGGTCATTGATTATAGGTGGCCCCAAACATTGAGGAATGCTATGGGATGGTCCATCAAACTAAACATTTACAGTACAGGTCCCAGCAAGAGCCTTTGCCCACACTCTGAATCAGGCGGAATCCCTGTGTGTCTGGAAGTTTTTCTGGCAACAGAAGCTTGTTTGCTTGAGGAATGGAGGTGCCACCTGGGCCTGAAGCTTTCCTAAGAGAAGGCAGACAACATGTAACCCAGTAAGAAAAGCCTCTGCACTAGGCATAGGGGCCAACTCAAAATCCCTGCAGATCCACCCTCCAGTACAGCTTTTGCAGCTTGTAACTGATTCTCGGGGAGAAACAGCAAATCATCAAAGAAAACCAAACCTCAAGGGACATTTTCAGAGAACTCTGTAAGATGTAGTGGCGTTGACTTTGGTATGGCAGGGACAGACAAACCCTTGGAGCTCGAGTGCTGAAAAGATGGTGGGGCCATCCCTGCCCTCCCACCTCCTTTTCAAAACTCTGTCAAGTGTGCACGCCTGCTGAATCTTTAAAACTCTTATTTCTGTAGATGCTGTAACAGCTGGGTGAACATTTAAGGAGCAAGCTAAGTATACCATCTCAAAATAGCTTCCCACAAATTATTTATTAATTACAAAGGGAAAAATAATAACTACAGTGGAGAAACCTGGAGGACACCACCTTAACCCAGTGATCAAATCAAACATCAGCGACAATGGACAGACCAGCATCCCGTGCTTCCGGTACGATGCACCAAGAGGACAGAACATCACTTTGGTGGTATTCTCATCAAAAATGCATCATCTGAATATAACCATAAGGAAACATCAGACAAACCCGAACTCAGAGACATCCTTGAAAACAACTTGTCTGTACCCTTCAAAAGTGTCAAGGTCGTGGAAGACACAGAAAGGCTAAGAAGCAGGTCCAGTATACAGCAGACTAAGGAGACATGACAACTACTTGCAGCGTGTGATCCTAGATTGGATCCTGGATTGGGGAAAAAAGGGCCATAATCAACATTATTGAGATAATTGGCACAAATGAATATGGATTGTGGATTATATCAAAGTTAAATTTCCTGAATTTGATCATTGTACTGTGATAATGTAAGAGAGAAGAACATCCTTATTCTTAGGAAATTTACACTGGAGTGTTTGGGAGTTAAAGCACATGATATGAACAATTTACTGTTAAACAGTTAAGAAAAATAATAATGTATGAGGAGAGGGGAGAAAGAAAATGGAACAAAAATTAAGAAGGAAAAGCTTATTCCGATTGCTATCTTTTTTGTATAGGTTTCAATTTGGGTTTTGATTTTGGTTTTGGTGTGCCTACTTTGCAGGTGCCTGAGCACGTGTACAATCTGCCTGTTGGAGTAATCCATCCAGGCGTCTGTGAACAGCAGCAGACAAGCCTTCTGCCCCTCTGACCTAGAACACACGTAGCTTTGTCAGTGCCAGGGTTACGGTGGGGCGAATGAGGCACTCACCTTGGGCATGACATTTAAGAGGGTACCAATGAAAATTCAGCAATCAACATAAGAACTAATGAAAATTCAGCAATCAACATAAAAACTATTTCTATGCAATATTTTTAAAAATCACAAGTAATGCAAAAAAAAATCAAAGATAAATAAAATATCAAAATTTTAAATAGGACAGCATCCAATCAGTGCCATGCCAAGCCATAGTTTTTAATAGTTAGATTTTTTTCCAGAAATAGACTTTGGAGACACAATTGATGACTTTGCTTCCATCAAAGCAAGGAAAGTAAAATTATAATAAATTCTTTTGGGGGGTATTAATAAAATATTTAAACTTAAAATAATGTTGTGAGTTTTAATGTACCTGCTTCAACTTTTCAACATTTGTTCAACTTTAACATTCTGGAAAAAAACATTAAAAGATAAGTAAAACTATGTTCATAAGGGTGCACAGTTTTCCTTAGGCCCCAGGCAACAATATGGCTCAGCGTGGTGCTGGGTTTGGTCAGTGAGGAAGAGTGTAACTCAGCATTGGCCCTCGGGACCCTGGGGGTGGCAGGGATAGAAGAAGACAGTTCAGAAGGCCCCAGAAGCTGTGGTTATGCCTCTTCATACAGCACTGAATGGAACCAGAGGAGGAGGGGAAGAAAGAGGTGAAAATTACAGAGAACTGAATGGACAGGCAAGACACGTGCAGAGGTGGAGCGGGTGCCTTCAGGAGGCTGATGGTCCAGTGTTGGAAAGTGAGAACAAGAGTCAGCAGAACTAGGTTTCACACAGATGGGACAATCAATTTACCATGTAGGACAGCAAGTAGAACAGGCCCACAAACGCCTAGCCTGCATCTGGTTTCCTGCCAGATGTGGGTGGTGTGTTGGCTTCTAAACAAAACATTTTCCTCTTGAACATCCTGCTCTGTGGGTGAAAAGGAGCAGGATGGTTTAGTCTCAGCAGGTTCTTTCCCCACCTTTCTGTCGCTTTCCCTTCCTACAAATTCCCACCACTCCCAGCTTCCTTCTCTTCTTTCATTGTAACCCTTCTCCGGCCTCCATATCTACATCCTTTATTCTATACGTGAGGAAAATGGCAATAGAGTGGGGGTCAGTGTATGCTCCCGTTGTGTGACTTAACAAAAGCGCCAACAAATTGGGACCTTATATTTAACTCCTTAACCAAGACTTTCCATGCTGTAGACTTGGAAAATCATCTACATGGGAATGGCAGGTGGAGACTGTCATGGAAATATAAGACCACAGACTTGGAATTTAAAAAACAAGACTCTTATTTGCAAAAACTGCTTTGCAGGAAGGAAGGTGGTGAGTGTTTACCAGCTTAGAGAATGGATTACCACACTCTGAACACATCAGTGTTTCTTTCCTACATAAATACAATCCAAGAATCCTCAGAGAATTTCCTTGAAGTCATCAGGGAAAGAGGCCCTGGGGGACAGGGGGTACGACCTCAGGATACTCAGCAGGATGCTAAGATTAGATTTTGCCATTATAAACTAGATACTTTGCAAATAGGCTATTTGAAATGGGTGCTATTAACACACATTCAAAAGAGGACACATATTTGCCCAGTAAATACTAAAGATCTATCAAGGTTCACAGTATTTGTCCAAGGGAGTAACACTGAAGCTCTATAAAGGAGTCAAAGTATTCTTCCAGGAGAGTAAAATGGTAAACATCTATATAAGAGTGAAAGCATTTGTTGAGAGGAAGAACACATTGAAGACTCTGTGTTGGTTGAGATTTTATCTTTTAGAATCAACTGGGACATGCCTGGGAAAATTGGAACGTAATGTCATGCTACACTTATACTACATTTAAGTGAGTTAGTTACTCTGACTCATTTACCAAGAAACACATTAGGTTGCCAGATTTGAGTTAGGCCAAGAGCAAGAGAAGACTCCACAACTAGTCCAATTAGTGAAAGCTGCTAGGGTTCTTGGGCCTTATAACCCAGAAGCTCCAGTGATGCTCACGGTGTCTGTGGCAGATAAAGATTCTGTATGGAGTCTCTGGAAAACCCCAGTAGCAGTACAGACCCCTAAGGTTTTGGAGCAAAGCCATGTCCATCCCTTCAAATGACTATTCTCCTTTGAGAAGCGGCTTCTGACACACTACTGAGCCCTAGTTGAGACTGAATGCCTGACCATGGAGCCCAAGGTACAATTCAATCACAGCAGCTCATATGAGCTGGGTATTAGCTAAATCCCAGTTTACAGCATTTGACCTGTACAGCAGCATGCCATAACTGAATAGAAATGGTCCTAAAACACAAGCAAGTTGGATGAACAGGTAGCTGAGTCTCCCGTGGCACCTCCTCCAGCTATATTGCTGCTGCAGTTGGAATCAGATCTGATTAAGTTTCCCAAAATGCACATTTTCCAAGACTTGTCTGCCTTCTGGACAGGGCATCAGGCAAGTTATGGAGGGATATGGAAGGAATCGCCATCCCTGCATCTTTCAAGTCTTGATGGTGGCACTAACTATTGCTATTCACTCAGGTATTGGTGGGGAGAGGAAGCCCCAGCAGCTTCCGCTTGGCCCTTCCTACGTTAATAGCCCTGGGTCCATAAGTCAGGGAACCAACGTGGTGATTCTGCCAGCTACCAGCGGCCTTATTCCATTCCTGCATTCAGGAACTTAGGAAATAACCCTGAGGTAAATTCAAAGACTCTCTAGGCCCACTGGGAGATGAATTTAGACTAAAACTCCATTTATCACTCAACCTCCATAAGCCCCCACTCTGGCAGACTATGGATGCATTTCAGGTCCCCAGGGATTAACATTAATTCTGATTTATTGTCTATAATTCCTAAAGACATCACTATTTCTTTTTCCTCAATTCACTGTCATCCTGATATACGGATTCATGCCCTTGGGGATATCTTGGAGGAATATTTATAGTATATAATTGTGGTAGTGTCACAGGCTCCTTCCTCAAGGAGAATCAGTTTCTTATTCATTCCAGAGGCTCCAAGTCTCTGAGCTGGCTTGAGCCTGGGATCAGGGTGACAGAACACAATTCTACCATGGTGACACAAGTTCAGTGCCTATCGTCCAGATCTTAAATGTTTCTGATTGTTTATTACTTTAGTTGTCTGCCCATCTATCATTCCTAAGGATACTGATCGAATAGCCACAATGGGTCACAACATTCAGATTGCTGCTTCACCCCTCCTGACCATTTCAACTGGGCCCATGTTGTCTCAGGCAGTTAAGTGCTGCCACTTGGTCTCAGCCACTCTGGGGGTGTATTGTAATGGCGGCATCTATCATTTTCATCCTCAGCCAGAGGGAGACAGACAGTGCAGAGCTTTATGGAATGATGCTGTTTCCCTCACCAATGCATTTCTCAATGCTTTGCGTCTTCCTGGGAACATAGTGGAATGTGGGAGGGTCACACCTGAAAAATTCATTCCAACCTTCCTCTCCCTCAGCCTTTGGATTCCTTCCTTCCCATTACACCAAAGAAATTATGGCACCTCAGCTTCATTGAATTAGCCCACTGTCGAGTCCAGTTTTCAGTTAACTAAACAAGCAAACTGATCGTAACCACTCCACCTGCTCAAGATAAACCAGAGATTTCAAAATGTATGGCAATTGCACCAATGTCATTAAATACAGTTGGATCCAAAATGATGCGCCATCATCCTTTGCAGTAAAGACTATATCAGTCAGGATTTCGTCAGAAAAATGGAAATCACTTTAGGTGTTTTCAGCACAATGGGATTTCATCCAGGAGATATTGTTTAAAAGTGTTAAAAGGACTAGAGGCCCCCAGTGGGGAGAGGGGGAGAGAAGTGCTGTTACCCAGAGATCAGGCACTGCAAGTAGTCAATACCCTCTGTGTTAGTCAGCTACAGCTGCCATGACAAGGTTAGAAAGCTACAGCAATCATCAAGAAGAGTCATCATGGCAGCTCGATCGGGATGATAGCTGTGGAGGTGGTTAGCAGAGGGATCTGTTGATGAATTGGATGTGGGGTGTAAGAGACGGAAGTTGTGGCTCCAAGATGGCTCAGTGGCGATTCTCAACAAAAAAGCCAGAGTGGGCCTTGATCCATCGATCTCTACTCTTCCTCTCCACACTCGCTTCCAGAGTGATCTCACTGAAATGTCAGGGATTTAAATGCCATTCATTTTGTTTTGTATACCTCCAGCTCTTATATCTAACTCATATACAATCTCTTCAGACTTGTATATTCAACTGTCTTCCCAAAAATTTCACTTAAATGGCTAATACATATATCAAAGATATTATATGCCAAACTGGTCTCCGTCCCTCTTCTACCTTCTTAAAAATGTTTCTCCTCTCATATTCCCCCATCATAGTTTCAATCAATTGCTCAGGCCAAAAGAAATCTTGGCATTATCCTTGACTTCTCTCTGTTCACACCTTACATCCAATCCACCAGCCAGGATATTAGCTCTACTTTCAAAATGTAATGTAAATCCAACCACTTCTCACTCTCTCCACCACGACCACTCTGGTTCCTGCCACCATCCTATCCCACCAGACCACTGCCCTAACCCCCTGGCTGGTTTGCTTAGTTCTATATTTGAGCCCTGATTGTCTATTCTCCGCAAAGTAAGCAGCGTCACTCTTTTAACACCTAAGTCAGATCATATCTGGCACTGTCCACTTCTTGCTGCTTAATGGATGGAACACACTGCCTTCTCCATCACTCACCATTGACATCTGGCTAAATCAAGGAAACACAACAGCCTTCCAAACACTCCAAAACCATCATAACATAAGCCTAGGCCTTCAGGGGGCTTGCCAGATCTCCTTGGGCCTCATATCTGATTCTCAGCCTTTTCAAATGATACTTGTTAGCCTGTCATCCTCACCTTAGCCCCTCAAGCCCCACTCTTCCCTTGCACCAATTTCACAACAAATCCCTGAAGCCAATGGGTCTTAATCCTTCAAACTTGTTTCTTCTCACTTTCCTTGTTGTCCAAGTAGTACAGAATAATAGAAAGAACATGGGTCTGGGAGTTAGCCAGGCAGTCTCTCAAAGCCGCAGATCTTTCATCAGTCGTATGGACACAATACTTACTTGTCAGAGTTTTACAACATTAAATGGGATAAAATGTACAAAATGCCTGGCTACAGTCAGTTCTCAATAAATGTCTCCATGCCCACTCGCTTCTCCCAATATCTACTTACTTTCCGTTTCTTCTGTTTTTACCTTTCTTTCTTCTTGAATAAAAAGTCAACTTTGTATACACTCAGCCAGAGGAGATCCTGCCAAAGGAAAATGGAAATGGAAGCAGATTGCCAAGCTGTCCTGACACTCTCAAATCCTAGTCTTAATGATGTGAAGTAAGACTCTCAGGTTAAAGCAGCAAATCGTGCCATTGGAGACAAACTTGGCTTGAGTTGAGGAGACCAGGTTTCACCCCCTCCTGTCCAGCCAGAATTACTGTAAGAGTGACCAGTTTCTTCTGTTGCCAGAGGTAATAAGTTCTTTGAAACATGGTGGCTCAGAGAGGGAAACTGAATGTGGAGCTGGTCTCATTGATAGGATTGTTAAATCTCAGCGCCTGCAGAAAAACTCCATTTTGTTGAAATATGAGTGTATTTGGCTCACACCACTTTTTTTATTTGTGTAATATAGCTTAGTAAAGTGAAAAAGACAAAAAATAGTATAGGTAGACCTTTTAAAGGAAACCTATTCTTAAAATGTGCCCCCATTTTGTGAGCGGAAAGGAGGGAGCAGTACATAAACTTTTGTAAGGGAATGAAGATCCCTGAAAAAATTACGTTCCTGGAGATCTTTATATGTGGAAAACTATGATCATGAATACAACCAGCAAACTGCTGGCAGACAAGGTGATTTGCGGCCCAGCTTTAGCAGAGCAGAGCCCTGCTTACACCTGCGAAATGTGGTCAGGGAACTGAAACGGAATAAACAGACCATCTATCACTTAGCAGCTGTTTTCTTCATTTACAATCTATTCTTTTGTATTATTTCTCCTTGATTTAATAATATAACAAATTTGTGCTTGGGGTTTTGAAAAACATCGTTTTCTGTGTTGTTTATAAAGAAGCGGTTGTTCAGGCTCAGGTGTGTGCCCTTGGTATCTCTGTTATGTGAAGCTGAGGCTACCAAACCATAACTTGATGTTTCCAAAGCCTGGCACCATCTCTTAGCTGGGGGCACAGCTTAGGAAGGAGCTGAATCTCCGAGAAAGGTGAATGACTGCCCAGCTTCCTGGGGGCTGACTCCACCCCCACTGGAATAATTCTGTGGTCTAGAAGAGTGACACATGGCTCCTATCAAAACTGACGACCTGAAGAGCTTTACTCAGCAACCACCCAAGTGACTCAAATAAATGGATCAGGAGAGTAGAAATCACTGAGCAAACTTGGGCAACTTGATCGATGAGCTCAGATGGGGTCTTACCATGGTCCTTGGACCAAATAGTCTCTAAACGTTAGACGAGCTATAACTACAAGCTGTAATAGATATATAGCTATATAAGCTATAAACTAATCAGGCAGCTCATTTGCCATGTTTATAATTAACTGTAGCAGGGCCAGAAAGCAGCTACCACAGATACTAAAAGGACCCAGTCTTCACTCATAGGGAACTTGACTTCATTTTCCTTTATTTAGAGGTGGAGCTGGAGCAATGTAAAGCCCACATTTCCTATACAATTGCAAGTTTATTTATATTTTTTGCACATGCAATGAATAATTCTGCAACATCTTTTAAAGAGCACCAGCATGTTTCCAGACAAATCTATGACACACCTTACTACAAGGTTTGTGCAGGTAATTAAAAAAAAAGCAAAGCATGCCAGATATCTTGCTGGAGATCAATAGGCAGTAGTGGAGACCATGGCCAACTGCACAATAGCTTGGCTGGCACATGCCTAGAATAAAAGTGGTAGCTGCCACTCGGCTCCCACTTATTGTTGTCATGTGGAAATTCAAGTTTCAAGAGTAGATTAACATCTGGATTGTTATTATTCATTTATTGTAAACACTCTTTATTTTAAACAAGCAAAATATTCCTGAGGCCCCGTGTTTTGCAAAGTCCAATTCAGCCAATCACTCCGACATTGCTGAGACCTCTGATGTTGGGGAGCACTTGAGGTCCCAGATTAGTCACTGGTGGTGACCACTGGAGGACACAGTATGAAAGGAGCATTATGAGTTCAACTTGGGGCAACCAAGCTTGGGAGACATTCTCCTGGGGAGTGCACCGATACTTAGGACGCAAAACGTAGAGGTGTGGAGACTGAGAATTAACAGCCCAAGAAGTAGGAAGAATATCCAGAGGGGAAAATCACAAACACCAAGAGAGAAGATGGGGTTAAAGAGTGGGTGGTCAGGTAAGTGAAAACCCACACGAGGGTAAAATCCCTTACTTGGTGCCTTAGTCAGTTTGGGCTGCTCTAACAAAAATACCATAGTCTAAGTGGTTTAAACAACAGAAACTTATTTCTCACAGTTCTGAAATATGGGAAGTCCCAGAATAAGGAGACAGCTGATTCAGTTCCTGGTCAGGACCCTCTTCCAGGTTATGTCCTCATGTGATGGAGACAGAGAGAGAGAGAGATACAGAGAGCGAGAGAGAGAGAGAGAGAGAGAGAGAGAGAGAGAGAGAGAGAGAGAGAGAGAGGAAACAAGCTCTCCCATGTCTTCTCTTATAAAGGCACTAATCCCCCATGAGGGCTCCACTCTCATGACCTAATCACCTCACAAAGGACTTGTCTCTGAATATCATCACACTGGGGATACGAACGAGAGAGGCTTGGCCATGTTTTTATTTTTAGAGAGAAAGCCACTAGAGAACAAGTGTTTGATGATAAAGATCACGTGGGGATGCTGATGCATCAAGTCCTTGTGGAGGCAGAGGAAAGGGGGACATCCTGTCACAGAGACAGGAGGACAGTGAGGGAGTAGTGCAGATAACTGAAGCAGTGGGAGGGAAGAAGCCAAATCCTAACCACTCCAGCAGGTTTCACTCTGCCTCTTGCTGGTTCGAGGTCACTGCTATAAATATGCCGTCTCTAAGTTGCCTAGTCTGTCCAGGATCCAAGAACTTGTATGTGCTCCCAACTCTCCACCCAAGAAGAAAATTAGAGGCCCTGAATATCAAACTGTAAGAAAGGAAGAAATTCACAATGTGAAGAATTGCAGTTGTGTTCTAGGCGTATTATTTGATATGATCAGAGCTAGAAGTGTCTCACAGTGTAGGAGACACACTGTTTGGGGTGGTTGGATACTGAAGATTGAAGGATCCTCTCTGGACTATGATGAAGTCATCAATAAAAGCAATGGGCCCGTGATTCCAATCCCACCAGTTTAGATTTTATGATAACTCTCCCAGCCTGAACTTTCTCTTTTTCGTGCTTTGCTCACTGTTTCCCTCCACCTACGCTCTTCACCCCACCCTGTGCCCAGGCTCTGCCTGATCCCTGGTAACCAGTTCAAGGCTTCGTGCTTTCTTTCCTACTGCTGGCGCCTGGTTTTGACATCTCTTCTTCTGATTCCTGAAGCATTTTCTTTGTGCCTTGTATTTTTTGTGTTGTGCCTTATGTTAGTTATTTGTATTCTTAAAATATTGTCCCAGTTACTCAATCAACACGTCTGATTCAAAGACTATGTCACATTCATCTCAATATTCTTAAGTATGTCACCTCGCACATGATAATCTGGTTACTTGGGAGACTGTGTAAAACACCTCTAACAGTGCTTGACACAGTAGGTTCTCCCTTATGGTTTGCCTTCCGTTTGGCCTGAATGGAAGGATGAATGTCTGGTGGATAAATGATTGTGTGGACCGACTGACAAAGGAAGAAACTCCGGCAACTTTACCTGCCCTTGGAGCACCCCAGTAAGCAGAATGCTGTGTACTTTACGAATCTCTTACCCCCTTTCTGCATATCTGTGGGGAACACTTGAGACCATCCCACTGAAGATCATTTTCAGTTGTGACAGCTAGCTGTCATTCTGTGGGAACTGGTTTAAGGTCATCCTGATAACGAACATCCAATACCTCTACGGTTCCAGTTTTTGGTTTCAAAGACCCCTGTGGCTATGTGTTTTCCACTTCAAACTTGCCAAATTGAGGAAAAGTCCCACAGACTGACTACTGCAGAAGAGGCAAGAATCCATTAGAGTTCAGAGAAGGCTTTCCTACTCATCACAGAGCTAGTTTTCATAGCTACTCTGTGAAATTTGGGCAAGTGTTAATTTCATTATACTATAAAGCTCAGATTAAATTCCATTCTGCCAAATTACGCATATTCATTATTTGAGTAGCCTTTCACTTTTCTCCAGATCACAAGCTAGTCTTATTCTTATTTGAACAGAGCTCCTCTTCTCTTGGCTTTGAAGTGGGGGAAAAACAGGGGTACGTGGAAGGGCTGAGGTATAAAGAAAGGGAATGAAAATACGCACTAACATACATGAGCCTACAGTTTATGGAATGCCAAATGTGCCAGACTCATGGTATCTATGTCACTTTGACCCTGATGACAGCCCTGTCATGCAAATATTGTGATCCTTACTTCATAGACGTGAAAACAGAAACTTAACCACATTGCTCAAGGTTCCATAGCTAAAAAGCAGCCCAGTTACGTTTTGAACCCAGGTCATCTTTTTCCAAAGCTTTACCCATGTTTCTACCTCATGAATGTAAATAGAACTCCCTTCCCTGTACTTTTATTAGATTGCAATATTTTCACCAAGTCCTTGGAATTTAGTCTTTTAAAAAACTCTCATACAATGTAGTTTTCTCATTTACTTTTTATCATGAACTATTTTTAACATAGCAACACTATAAAGAATAATAACCCAAGATATATCTATGTATTGACTGACAGCTTTAACAAATTCTGACAAATTGCCATTTTTGCTTTCAATCCTTTGTTTTAAAAAAATAAAACATTATTAATACAGTTGAAACCTCGAATATAACTCTTCCTGATCTCATTTTCCTCCTTCCATTCCCAGAGGCAATAATTACTCTGAAACTGGTTTCTATCATTTCTGTGTTTTTGTAGTTTTACTGCACATATATATATATGTTAATAAACCATTTTCTGTGGAATTTTTTAATTAAGTGAATGGTATCACACTTTATATAATATTCTACAAACTATATTTTTTGCTTAACATACTCTACATAATATTCCATAACCTATGTAGTTGAGATTTCTCTTTGCTTACACATGGAGTTCTAATTTCCTTATTTTAACTCTGTATATAGTTTCATTGCACAGAAACAAGTTATTAGTTACCCTGTTAATTAACATAGAAGTTGTTTCTAAATTTTGTGATTGCAAACAATGCTACCACAAGCACTCTTGTACATGTCTTCTTCTTTTTCTTTTTTGAAAAGAATAAAGGAAGAAAAACATTTCTCCCTGTGATGAGAACTCTTAGGATTTACTCTCTTAACTACTTTCCTATATATCATACAGCATTGTTACCTACAGTCATCATGTACGTTACATCCCCAATACTCGTTTATCTTATACCTGGAAGTTTGTACCTTTTGACCACCTTCCTCCAATTCCCCCTCTGCCTCAACACCCTGCCTCTGGTAACCACAAGTCTGATTTCTTTTTCTATGAGTTTGGGGTCTTCGTTGTTGTTGTTTGGGGGTTTTTTCAGACTCCACATATAAGCGAGATCATACGGTATTTGTCTTTCTCTTTCTGACTTATTTCACTTAGTATAATGCCTTCAAGTTCCATTCATGTTGTCACAAATGGTAGGATTTCCTTATTTTTTGGCTAATATTTCATTGTGTGTGAGTGTATATGTGTATACACTCCACATATACACACCACAACTTCTTTATCCATTTATCCATCAATGGACACTTACGTTGTTTCCATGTCTTGGCTATTGTATATAATGCTGCAATGAACATAGGGTTGTATATATCTTTTTGAATTAGTGTTTTTGTTTCCTTTGGATAAATACCCAGACATAGAATTGCTGGATCATATAGTAGTCCTATTTTTAATTTTTTGAGGACCTTTCATACTGTTTTCCATAGTGGCTGTACAATCCCACCAACAGTGCACAAGAGATCTCTTTTCTCTATATCCATGCCAGTATTTGTCATCTCTTGTCATTTTGATGACAGCTATTCTAACAGGCATGAGGTGATATCTCATCGTGGTTTTAGTTTGCATTTCCCTAATGACTAGTGATTTTGGGCATCTTTTCATGTACCTGTTGGCCTTTCATATATCTTCTTTGGAGAAATGTCTATTTAGGTCCTTTGGCCATTTTTTAATTGGGTTGGTATTTTGCTATTGAGTTTTATGAGTTCTTTATATGTTTGGGATATTAACCCCTTATCAGATATATGGTTTGCAAATATTTTTTTCCCCTTCTGTAGGTTGTCTTTTCACTTTGTTGATGGTTTCTTTTGCTATGCAAGAGCTTTTTAGTTTGATGTAGTTCCATTTCTTTATTTTTGATTTTGTTGCTTGTGCTTTAGGTGTCAGATCCAAAAAATCATTACCATGACACAGATCAAGGAGATTTGTTCCTATGTTTTCTTGTAGGAGTTTCATGGTTTCAGGTCTTACATTTAAATCTTTAATCCATTTCAAGTTAATTTTTGTGAGTGGTGTAAGATAGGGGTCCAGTTTCATTCTTTTACATGTGAATATCCGATTATCCCAGCACCATTTATTGAAGAGACTATCTTCTCTGCGTTGGGTATTTTTGCCTCCCTTGTCAAATATTAGTTGACTACGTATGCTTGGGTTTATTTCTATGCTCTCAATTCTGTTCCATTGGTCTATTTGTCTGTTTTTATGCCAGTACCATGCTGTTTGATGACTATAGCTTTATAATACAGCTTGAAATCAGGAAATATGATACCTCCTGCTTTTTTCTTCTTTCTCAGGATTTCTGTGGCTGTTCGGGATCTTTTGTGGTTCCATATAAATTTTAGGAATGTTTTTTCTACTTCTGTAAAAAATGCCATTGGAATCTTGATAGGGATTGCATTGAAACTATAGATACTTTTGGTAGTGTTGATACTTTAACATTAATTCTTCCAATCCATGAACGTGGGATACCTTTCCATTCATTTGTGTCTTTTTTGATTTGTTTCATCAATGTCTTGTAGTTTTCACCATAGGGATCTTTCACCTCCCTAGTTAAATTTATTCCTAAGTATTATATTGGTTTTGATACTATTGCAAATAGGATCAATTTCTTTATCTCTTTTTCAGAAATTTTGTTGTTAGTATATAGAAACACTACTGATTTTGTATGTTAATTTTGTATCCTGAAACTTCACTGAATTCATTGATTAGATCTAACAGTTTTTTGGCTGAGTCGTTAGGATTTTCTGAGTATAAAATCATGCCATCTGCAAATAGAGACAATTTTATTTTTTCCTTTCCAATTCTGATACCTTTTATTTCTTTTTCTTGCCTGATTGCTCTATGTACAGGTTTTCTTGAGTAGATGTGTGAGTTTCTCTAGATCAGGACACTGTTCAAAAGAAATATAATACAAGCCACATATGTATTTTAAATTTTCTGGTGGTGATATTAAAAAATAAAAAGAAATAGGTAAAAATTTAATTATAATACTATATTTTATTTAACCCAATATATACAAAATATTACCATTCCAATAAGTAATCAATACAAAATTATGAATCAGGTATTGTACATTCTTTTCCTTGTACTAAGTCTTTTAAATCTGATGTTTATTTTACACTTACATTACATCTCAATTTTTCAAGTGCTCAGATAGCTAAATGTAGCTAGATGTTACTGTAACAGAGAGCACAGCTGCAGGCTACATAACCAAAAGTAGAATTGTTGAATTGTAATGTAAGCAAAGTGACTTTACCAAGTATTGCAAAATTGCTCTTTAAGATGATTGTCCCAGTTTCACTCCCCACGGGAATGTATGAAAGTTTCCATTTATGCACATCCTTGCCAACAATTCAGTATTGGAAGATCTATTTTAATTTTTGGAAACATATTGGGTGTGAAATGTCTCATTTTTGTTTTGTTTTTCCCTGTTTAATAGTAAGATTGAGCCTCTAATCATATGTTAATTACCCATTCAGGTTTCTTCTTCCATAAATTGCCTTTTCAAGTTCCTTGTCGTTTGAAGATTATTGATTTGTAAAAGTTTTGTATATATTCTTGATTACTGTTCCTGATTGGATATATTTGTTGCAAATATGTTCTTTTAGTCTATGGCTTATCTTTTTACCTTCTCTGTGGTATATTTTTTCTACAGAAGCTTTTTTTGTTTAAAGTAAAGATCGTCAGTGCTATCAATTGTTTCCTTTCTTGCACTTTTCTTTTTTGGTGATTTTTAAAAAGAAATTCTTTTGAGAGAGAAGTCAAGATGGCGGTGTAAGCAGACCCTGAACTCACCTCCTCCTGTGGACACAGCCAATTTACAACTACTCATGGAGAAATTACCCCCAAGACAGAACTGAAAACTGGATCAGAGGAACTCCTGCAACAAACGACAATCGAGGTGGAAGAGGCAGAAATTCCCATCTGGAGAGGAAAAACGCCACCTTCACAAGCCACAGCACCCCACGGCCGCCTGGGAGCAGCCCAAAGGTACACAGCCCTCCCTGGAGGAGCGGGGCCTGAGCCGCGTAGCGCCCCCGCTGTAGGCATTTTGTGGATCCAGCACAATCGAGACGAGCGTCATAATATCTGACTTTGCCTGCTACTAAAACATTGGGGGGGTACCCCCAGAAAAGCTGGTTCACAAAGACATTAAGACCGGCTCTTATAGGGCACATGCAAACTCACCCGTTTCAGAAAGCAACCTAAAATCACCAGAAAGAAAGGTGCACAGTGCTTTGGTGAAAAGAGACTCACCTGATAGGCCCTGAGTGCATCTTGGTGAGAGGTGAGACCTCTCCAGGGAGTGGAACATTAGCAGCGGACGTTGCTGTGGCCTGCTGTGGGCGTGGTGACACAGACGCCATTGGAGTTCTCCCTGGGGCCTGCTAGCCCAGGTCTGCCCCACCCACTAGAGCACCGATTTAATCCAGTTTAACCAGAGCAGGCAGCCCATTCTAGACACTGGTCCCACCCAACAACAAGCCCTCAGGCAACTTGTGGGCCTGCATAGATGGTGACTGGATTCTCTGCAGCCTGGCGACTGAGCCCACTTCAGTGGGGCAGGGTGTGCACAAGGAGCAGGTTGAGAGTGTGGGGCGGTGGTGGAGTGTGTGGGGCTCCCCCCGTGGAGAGACTGGGTCCACTTCAGGAGGTCGGGGAGTGCACACGGGGCAGGACTGTGTTGACTGTGTGTGTGGGGACCTGTGGGCGGTGGGGCTTGTCAGCTGCAGAAGACTTGTGCTTCTCAAAGACCCACATAGGGGGTTTGCCCCACCTTCCAAAGCCTGAAACAATTGTGTGCTGCCGAGCCTGAGGCCAGCCCCACCCAGCTGCAATACTCAGACAGCTGACAAGAGACCTAAAGGCTGGAGGCTTATAGGAATTGTAAGCCCCTGAGCCTAACAACCTGCCACGCTGGGGGCCTACTCATTTAAAATTAATACTGCAACACAAATGTGGTATTAGAACTTGCAGCCAACTGTGCTGGGGCTCGCCACACTTGATAAAGAGACTGAAGGGCCCACAACAACTACAAGCAGCTGAGCATTACAACAGCTGGCCGGGAGCATAACTCGGCCTCCCTGGGTGCCTACAGGGAGACCAAACATGCCACAGCAGAAGGACAAACGTAGCCCACATAGGGGTCACCCCTGGAACAATGAGAACTGAGGGAAGCACACTGAAGGCCTCCCAAGCCATCACTTATATAAGGTCACCTATCCAAGAGCAGGAGACTTAGCTGACCTACCTAATACGTAGACACAAGCACAGGGAAAGAGGCAAAATGAGGAGGCAAAGGAATACATTCCAAGTAAGGGAACAGGCCAAAACCCCAGAAAAGGAACTAAGTGAAACAGAAATGAGCAACCTACCCAACAGAGAGTTCAAACAAACAATGTTAAGGATGCTCACTGATCTTGGGGGAAGAATAGATGAACTCAGTGAGAATGTCAACAAAGAAATGAAAGATATAAAAAAGAACCAATCAGAAATGAAGAATACAATACTGGAGATGAAAAATTCACTAGAGGGACTCAAAAGCAGAGTAGAGGATACAGAAGAATGGATCTGTGAGCTGGACGAAAGACTAGAAGAAATTACCCAAGGTGAACAGGTAAAAGAGAAAAGAATTAAAAAGAGTGAGGACAGTCTAAGGGACATCTGGGACAACATCAAACACACTAACATCCGTGTTATAGGTGTCACAGAAGGAGAAGAGTGAGACAAAGGGGCAGAGAATCTATTTGATGAAATAATAGATGAAAACTTCCCTAACCTAAGGAAGGAAACAGACATTCAGGTACAGGAAGCACAGAGAGCCCCAAATAAAATAAACCCAAAGAGGCCCACACCAAGACACATCATAATCAAAACGTCCAGAATTAAAGATAAAGAGAGAATCCTAAAAGTCGCAAGAGAAAGACAAGTTACATACAAAGGAAACCCCATAAGGCTATCAGCTGACTTCTCAGCAGAAACCTTACAGGTTAGAAGAGAGTGGCATGATATATTTAAAGTGCTAAAAGGAAAAAAACTTACAGCCAAGAATACTCAGCCCAGCAAGGTTATCATTCAAAATGGAAGGAGAGATCAAAAATTTCCCAGACAAGCAAAAATTAAAGGAGTTTGTCACCAAGAAACCAGTGCTATAAGAAATGTTAAAGGGACTGATTTAAGGGGAAAAGTGAAGACCACAAATAGGAAAAATTATCTATTTCCATGATAAGAGGGTAATGGATACAAATGCACAAAAAAGAGGTTAGATATATCAAAAACACAAAATGAAGGAGGAGGGGAGTTAAAGAGTAGAGCTTTCAGACAGACATCAAACTAAAGAGACCATCAATTCTGTATAGAAGGAGAAAGGAACAGAGAAGGACTACTAAAACACTGAGAAAAAAAAAAAGCTAAAAAATGGCAGCAAGTACATACTTATCAATAGCTACTTTAAATGTCGATGGACTAAATGCTCCAATTAAAAGGTATAGGTGGCTGATTGGATAAAACAACAAGACCCATATATATGCTGCATACAAGAGACACACTTCAGACCTAAAGACACTCACAAACTGAAAGTGAAGGGATGGAAAAAGATACTCCACGCAAATGGCAATGAAGAGAAAGCTGGGGTAGCAGTACTCATATCAGACAAAATAGACTTTAAAACAAAAACTGTAAAAAGAGACAAAGAAGGGCATTACATAACGATCAAGGGAATAATCCAACAAGAGGATATAACACTTGTAAATATCTACACACCCAATGTAGGTGCACCTAAATATATAAAGCAATTATTAACAGACATAAAAAGAGAAATAGACAGTAACACAATAATAGTAGGGGACTTTAACACTCCACTTACACCAACGGATAGATCATCCAAACAGAAGATCAATAAGGAAACATTGGCCTTAAATGACACACTAGAACAGATGGACCTAGTAGATATATACAGAGCATTCCATCCAAAAACCGAAGAATACACGTTCTTTTCAAATGCACATGGAACATTCTCCAGGATTGATCACATATTAGGCCACAAAACAAGTCTCCATAAATTTAAGAAGATTGAAATAATACCAAGCATCTTTTCTGACCACAACGGTTTGAAACTAGAAATCAACTATAGGAAGAAAATCAGAAAAGCCACAAACACATGAAGATGAAACAAAATGCTACTGAACAATGACTGGGTCAACAAAGAAATCAAAGAAGAAATCAAAAAATACCTGGAGACAAATGAAAATGAAAATACGACATGCTAGAATTTATGGGATACAGCAAAAGCGGTTCTAAGAGGGAAGTTTATAGCAATACAGGCCTATCTCAACAAACAAGAAAAATCTCAAATAAACAATCTAACAATGCACCTAAAGGAACTGGAAAAAGAAGAACAAACAAAGCCCCAAATCAGTAGAAGAAGGGAAATAATAAAAATCAGAGCAGAAATAAATGAAATAGAGACAAAAAAAGTAGAAAAAATTAATAAAACCAAGAGCTGGTTCTTTGAAAAGATCAACAAAATTGACAAACCTTTAGCTAGACTCAGCAAGAAAAAAAGAGAGAAGGCACATATAAGTAAAATCAGAAATGAAAGAGGAGAAATTACAACAGATACCTCAGAAATGCTAAAGATTATAAGAGAATACTATGAAAATCTATATGCCAACCAATTCGACAATCTGTAAGAAATGGATAAATTCTTAGAATCATACAACCTTCCAAAACTGGATCAAGAAGAAGTAGAGAATTTGAATAGACCAATCACCAGTAAGGAGATCGAAACAGTAATCAAAAACCTTCCCAAAAATAAAAGTCCAGGACCAGACGGCTTCCCTGGTGAATTCTACCAAACATTCAAAGAAGACTTAATACCTATCCTACTCAAACTCTTCCAACATACTGAGGAGGGGGGAGGCTCCCTAACTCACTCTACGAAGGCGACATTACTCTTATACCAAAACCAGACAAGGACAACACAAAAAAAGAAAATTACAGGCCAATATCACTGATGAACATCGAGGCAAAAATCCTCAACAAAATATTAGCACATCGCATACAACAATACGTTAAAAAGATTATACACCACGATCAAGTGGGATTTATTCCAGGTATGCAGGGATGGTTCAACATTAGCAAATCAATCAACATAATACACCACATTAATAAAATTAAGAATAAAAATCACATGATCATCTCAATAGGTGCAGAGAAAGCATTTGACAAGATACAGCATCCATTTATGATAAAAACTCTGAATAGAATGGGTATAGAAGGAAAGCACCTCAACATAATAAAGGCCATATATGACAGCTAATATCACCGTCAATGGTGAAAAACTGAAACTTATCCCTCTAAGAACAGGAACCAGACAAGGATGCCCACTCTCACCACTCCTATTTAACATAGTACTGGAAGTCCTAGCCAGAGCAATCAGGCAAGAGAAAGAAATAAAAGGGATCCAAATTGGAAAGGAAGAAGTGAAACTGTCACTATTTGCAGATGACATGATTTTATATATAGAAAACCCTAAAGAATCCACCAGAAAACTTTTAGAAGTAATAAACGAATATGGTAAAGTTGCAGGATACAACATCAACATACAAAAATCAGTTGCATTTCTATACACTAACAATGAAGTAACAGAAAGAGAAATTAAGAATACAAATCCATTTACAATTGCAACAAAAAGAATAAAATACCTAGGAATAAACTTAACCCAAGAGGTGAAAGATCTGTACACCGAAAACTATAAAATATTTCTGAAAGAAATTGAAGAAGACACAAAAAAATCGAAAGATATTCCGAGATCTTGGATTGGAAGAATTAACATAGTTAATATGTCCATACTTCCTAAAGCAATCTATAGATTCAATGCAATCCCTATCAAAGTCCCAACAACATTTTTCACAGAAATAGAACAAAGAATCCTAAAATTTACATGGAACAATAAAAGACCCCGAATAGCTAAAGGAATCCTGAGAAAAAAGAACAAAGCTGGAGGTATCACACTCCCTGATTTCAAAATATACTACAAAGCTGTAGTAACCAAAACAGCATGGTACTGGCACAAAAACAGACACACAGATCAATGGAATAGAATCAAAAGCCCAGAAATAAACCCACACATCTATGGACAGCTAATCTTTGACAAAGGAGTCAAGAACATACAATGCAGAACAGAAAGTCTCTTCAACAAATGGTGTTGGGAAAACTGGACAGCCACATGCAAAAAAATGAAAGTAGACCCTTACATTACACCATACACAAAAATTAACTCCAAATGGATTAAAGACTTGAATGTAAGACCTGAAACTGTGAAACTTCTAGAAGACAACATAGGCAGTACGCTCTTCGACATCGGTCTTAGCAACATATTTTCAAGCACCGTGTCTGACCGGGCAAGAGAAACAATAGAAAAAATAAACAAACGGGACTACATCAAACTAAAAAGCTTCTGCACAGCAAAGGAAACCATCAACAAAACGAAAAGACAACCTAACAATTGAGAGAAGATATTTGCAAACCATACATCTGATAAGGGCTTAATCTCCAAAATATATAAAGAACTCATGCATCTCAACAACAAAAAAACTAACAACCCAGTTAAAAAGTGGGCAAAAGACCTGAACAGACATTTCTCCAAGGAAGATATACAGATGGCCAACAGACACATGAAATGTTGTTCATAATCATTAACTATCAGGGAAATGCAAATCAAAGCTACAATGAGATATGACCTCACGCCCGTCAGAATGGCTATAATTAACAAGACAGGAAATAATATATGTTGGAGAGGATGTGGAGAGAAGGGAACTCTCATACACTGCTGGTAGGAGTGTAAACTGGTGCAGCCACTATGGAAAACAGTATGGAGATTCCTCAAAAAATCAAGGATAGAACTACCATATGATCCAGCTATTCCACTGCTGGGTATTTATCCAAAGAACTTGAAAACACCAATTTGTAAAGGTACATGCACCCCTGTGTTCATTGCAGCATTATTCACAATAGCCAAGACTTGGAAGCAACCTAAGTGCCCATCAAGGGACGAATGGATAAAGAAGCTGTGGTATATATAGACAATGGAATACTACTCAGCCATAAGAAATGATGAAATCCAGCCATTTGTGACAACATGGACAGACATTGAGGGTATTATGCAAAGTGAAATAAGTCAGAGGGAGAAGGTCAAATACTGTATGATTTCCTTCATTAAGTAGTAGATAATAACAACAATAAACAAACACATAGAGACAGAGATTGGATTGGTGGTTACCAGAGGGGAAGGGGGGAGGGAGGAGGGCGAAAGGGATAATTCGGCACATGTGTGTGGTGATAGGTTGTAATTAGTATTTGGGTGGTGAACATGATGTAATCTATGCAGAAATAGAAGTATAATGATGTACACCTGAAATTCATATGTTATAAACCAATGTTACTGCAATAAACAAAAAATAAAAAAAAATTAAAAAATTCTGTCATGTCTCAAAGTCATAAATATATTCTTCCATAGTTTCTTCTAAAAATTACCGTTTGCACATTTATGCCTTAATCTATCTGCAGTTTATTTTTTTGTATGAAGTGAGTTAGGAATCTAATTTTTTTCCCAAATAGACAAGTAGTCAATTGTCCCAAAAGAGTATTTTGAAGAAGTCATCACTTCCTCATTTATAAAAACTGCCATTTCTTTTTTCTGTTATAGACAGATAGATAGTCACACATCACTATCATTATCATTACCATCATTTTTATGAATTTGTTGTTTGTTCCTGGTCTACATTCTATTCTAATAGCCTAGTTTTTTCTCGTCAAGTCAATAGCATGCTTACCTTAATATCTGTACCTTCAAAATTAGGTTTATTTCTGCTTAGAAAAGCCTCCTAAACTTGTTCATCTTCAAGACTTTGTTCTTATTGGCCTTTTTATGTTTGTTTCCTATGAAGTTTAGAATCAGCTTGTAAAGTTCTACAAAATACCCTGTTGGGATTTTTATCAGAAATGCACTGAATTTATGAAGTGATGTGTGAACACTTGACCTATTTGTACTTTTTAGTCATCTCTTCTAGGAAAACAGTATATCTCTTCGTTTATTCAGGCATTGTTTGGACTTCAATATGTTTTGTAAGATTCTCTATAAAGGGGTTGTACATCTTCCACTTTTGAGGAGATTTATCCCTAAATACCTTTTAGGTTTTGTTGCTCCTTTGAATGGCATATTTTTCTATTACATATTGCTTATTTCTATTATTAATTATCACATTTAAATCTTTTAACCAACAAACTTGCTTAATTCTTTTATTTCTACTTATTTGCTTTTAAATGCTTTTGAATTTTCTATGTAAATAATAACATATTGGTAAATAAAGATGATTTTATATTTTTCATGTCAATTCTCATATCTTATATATTTTCTCATCTCATTTTATTGACTATGACCTCTAATACTGTATGGAAATGTAAAGGTAAGCACATTTTTCTCATTCCTGAGTTTTAGCTATTAGGTATGATGCTTGCTGTAGTATTGGAAGGACATTATTAGTCAAGTTGAGAGAGGAATTCCTTTTATTCCATAGGCAAACATTTTATTTGAGGTTTCTGTACCTATACTTCTAAGTTGACTATTTATAATTTTGATATTAAGGTTACTCCAGCCACATAATATGAGCTGTGTAGCTTTGCATTTGAAATAATTTGCATCAGATAAGAATCATCTGTCTCTGGAAGGGTCAGTAACACCTGGCTGCAAATCTTTCTGAGTGCGGTATCCTTTGAGTGTGGCAATTTTTAAGTAGCAATTCGTTTTAATAACTGTCATTACTAGTAAACAGACTCTGGCCACTACAAACAAAGTAAGCTTTTCCATCTGAGTCTCAGTTTCATCATCTGTGCCTACGCCTAAGGTCAATATTACTATTAACGTATTCAGTCTTTCTTCTTTTTCTTTGTGAGGAAGATCAGCCCTGAGCTAACATCCATGCCAATCCTCCTCTTTTTGCTGAGGAAGACTGGCCCCGAGCTAACATTCATGCCCATCTTTCTCCACTTTATATGGGATGCTGCCACAGCATAGCCTGACAAGCGGTGTGTCCGTGCGCGCCCGGGATCCGAAACTGGGCCGCCAGCAGCGGAGTGTACTCACTTCACTGCTACACCACCGGGCCGGCCCAGTCTTCTTTCTTCTTAAGACAATTTTGGTTTATTTTTTTTTTTAGAAAAAATGAATTTTCATGTTTATTGATATATAAATTTTTGTTATTTATCATATTGCTTTTTCTACCTGTAATTATGTCTCTCTTTTTCTTATTAAAAAACTGTATATGCCTTTTTTCCCCCCACAATCAGTCTTGCTTAAGGTTTGTTTAGTTTTTCTCTTCAAATAAGTGATTTTTAGTATGCTGAGCCTTTCTAAATTTGGTTTATTTTCATAATTTGTTACTTTCTGTCTTTATTGTTTCCGTGCTTCTATGTCCTCACAAGGACTTATACACAAATATTAACAGTAGCCTTATTTGTAGTAGCCAAAATCTGGAAATAATCCCAACGACCACTAACAAGTGAATGAATAACAACATTCATGTATCAGGGTACATTCATTCCATGAGATGTTACTGTGTAGAAAACAAAAAAACTGTTAGTACACACGCACCATGGCTATAACTCAAAAACATCATGTTGAGTGAAAAAAGAGTACTTTATGGTTCTATCCATATAAAATTTTAGAAAAGATAAACTAATCAATAGTGACAAAAACACATCAGTGATTGTCTGAATTGGAGATGAGGGTGGGATTATTATTGAGTGGAGAAGGGTAGAAGAGTGATGGAAATATACTATACACCTTGCTGTATATACTATATCTGGGCTATGGTGGTAGTTACATAGGTGCATAAAATTTTAAAACTCATCAAACTGTACAGTTAAAAATGGGTATATTTTATTGGGTGTAAATTATACCTTCATAAGCTTGTTTTTTTTTTTTTATAATTTTATTTATTTATTTTTTCCCCCCAAAAGCCCCAGTAGATAGTTGTACGTCATAGTTGCACATCCTTCTAGTTGCTGTATGTGGGACGCGGCCTCAGCATGGCCAGAGAAGCAGTGCATCGGTGCGCGCCTGGGATCCGAACCCGGGCCACCAGCAGCAGAGCGTGCGCACTTAACCGCTAAGCCACGGGGCCGGCCCTTCATACGCTTGTTTTTAAAAAATTTATTTTATTTTTTTATTGTGGTAATACTGGTTTATAACATTATATAAATTTCAACCATATGTCATTATATTTAGCTTTCTGTGTAGATTACATCAGGTTCACCACCCAAAGACTAATTACAATCCATCACCATACACGTGTCTAATCACCCCTTTCACACTCTTCCCTCCTCCCTTCCCCTCTGGTAACCACCAATCCAATCTCTGTCTCTATGTGTTTGTTTGTTGTTGTTTTTATCTCCTATTTATGAGTGAGATCATATGGTATTTGACTTTCTTCCTCTGACTTCTTTTGCTTAGCATAATGCCCTCAAGGTCCATCCATGTTGTCACAAATGGCCAGATTTCATCCTTTTTTTATGGCTGAGTAGTATTTCATTGTTTATATATACCACATCTTCTCTACCCATTCATCCTTTGATGGGCACCAAGGTTTCTTCCAAGTCTTGGCTATTGTGAATAATGCTGCAGTGGACGTACAGGTGCACATATCTTTACACATTTCTGTGTTCACATTCTTTGGATAAATACCCAGTAGTGGAATAGCTGG
Source organism: Diceros bicornis minor (assembly GCF_020826845.1). Lineage (NCBI taxonomy): Eukaryota > Metazoa > Chordata > Mammalia > Perissodactyla > Rhinocerotidae > Diceros > Diceros bicornis. Next base: position 51,769,846 of record NC_080751.1, read on the forward strand.
ATCATATAGTAGTTCTATTCTTAACTGTTTGAGGAATTTTCATACTGTTTTCCATAGTGGCTGCACCAGTTTGCACGCCCACCAGCAGTGTGTGAGAGTTCCCTTCTCTCCACATCCTCTCCAACACTTATTATTTCCTGTCTTGTGAATTACAACCACTCTGATGGGCATGAGGTGAAATCTCATTGTAGTTTTGATGTGCATTTCCCTGATAATTAGTGATGTTGAACATCTTTTCATGTGCCTATTGACCATCTGTATATCTTCTTTGGAGAAATGTCTGTTCAGATCTTTTGCCTATTTTTTAATTTGGTTGTTTGTTTTTTTGTTGTTGAGATGTGTGCATTCTTTATATATTTTGGAGATTAACTCTTTATCCAATATGTGGTTTGCAAACATCTTCTCCCTATTGTTAGGTTGTCTTTTTGTTTTGTTGATGGTTTCCTTTGCTGCACAGAAGCATTTTAATTTGATGTAGTCCCATTTGTTTATTTTTTCTATTGTTTCCCTTACCAAGTCAGACATGGTACTTGAAAATGTGCTGCTAAGACTGACGTTGAAGAGCATACTGGTTATGTTTTCTTCTAGAAGTTTTATGGTCTTACATTCAAGTCTTTAATTCTTTTTGAGTTAATTTTTGTGTGTGATGTAAGATAATAGTCTACTTTCATTCTTTTGCATGTGGCTGTCCAGTTTTCCCAACACAATTTATTGAAGAGATTTTCCTTTCTCCATTGTGTGCTCTTGGCTCCTTTGTCAAAAATTACCTGTCCATAGCTGTGTGGGTTTATTTATGATTATTGATGAGCAGTGTGTAGGTCCATGCCCCAGATCTGAACCTGTGTACCCCAGGCTACAGAAGCGGAGTGCACAAACTCAACCACTTTGCCACCAGGCCAACCCCCCAGGTAGAGTATTCTTGGCTGTACGTTTTCTCCTTTCAGCACTTTAAATATATTGTGCCACACCCTTCTAACCTCTAAGGTTTCTGCTGAGAAGTCAGCTGATAGCCTTATGGGGTTTCCTTTGTATGTAACTTGCTGTCTTTCTCTTGTGGCCTTTAGGATTCTCTCTGTATCTTTAACTCTTGACATTTTAATTATAATATGTCTTGTTGTGGGTCTCTTTGGGTTTATCTTGTTTGATGCTCTCTGTTTTTCCTGTACCTGGATGTTGGTTTCCTTCCTTAGGTTAGGAAAGTTTTCAGCTATTATTTCTTCAAATAGATTCTCTGCCCCTTTGTCTCTCTCTTCTCCTTCTGGGACACCTATAACATGGATGGTAGTATGCTTGATGTCCCAGAGGTCTCTTAGATTGTCCCCATTCTTCTTAATTCTTTTTTCTTTTATCTGTTCAGCTTGGGTGATTTCCTCTAGTTTTTCATCCAGCTCGAAGATCCATTCTTCTGTATCATCTACTCTGCTGTTGAGTTCCCCTAGTGAATTTTTCATTTCCCATATTGTATTCTTCATTTCTGATTGGTTCTGTTTTATGTTTTCTAATTCTTTGTTGAAGTTCTCACTGAGTTCATCCATTCTTCTCCCAAAGTCAGTGAGCAACGTTATGACTATTAGTTTGTACTCATTTTCAGGTAGATTGTTTATCTCTGTTTCATTTAGTTCTTTTTCTGTGGTTTTGTCCTGTTCCCTTCCTTGGAACATAGTCCTATGTCTCCTCATTTTGCCTCTTTCTCTGTGCTTATATCTATATATTAGGTAGGTCAGCTACATCTCCTGATCTTAGTGGTGGACTTGTGTAAGAGATGTCTTATGAGGTCTAGTAGTGTGCTTCCCTCTAGTCAGCAGTTCCAAATGTTCCAGGAGTGTCCCCTCTGTGGGCTACGTGTGTCCTTCTGTTATGGCAGGGTTGCTCTTGCTACAGGTGTTTGGGAGCAAAGGCTGCCCCCTCCCTGGCCGGCTGGTTGCAATGCTCAGCTGTGTGTGGCTGTTATGGTCCTTTCAGTCACTTTATCAGTTGTGGGGAGACCTGGCACAGTTGGCTGCAAGGTCTAATAGTCCATTCCTGTTGCAGTTTTTCTGTCAAGTGAGTAGGCCCCCAGAGTGACTGGTTGCTAGGCTCAGAGGCTTACAATTGCTGTAGGCGTCTGGTCTGCAAGGCTGTTTTCAGCTCTTTCACGATTGCAGCTGAGTGGGTCTGGCCCCAGGCATGGAGCACCCAATTGTTTCAGGCTTGGAGGATGTGGCCAATCCCCTATGTTGCTGTTTAAGAAGCAAAAGTCTGCTGCAGCTGACAAGCCCCACTGCCCACACTCCTGCCTGGTGCGTACACCCCGACCCACTGAAGTGGACCCAGTTGTACCCCTGCAGGGGCCCCATACAATCCACTAATGCAGGCTCACCCCTGGAGCATGCCCTGCCTCACAGAGGTGGACCCAGTCATCCAGCCGCAGAGGTTCCAGGCAAACCACATATGTGGGCCCACAAGTTGCCTGAGGGCTTGCTGTTGGGTGGGGCCAGTCCCTAGGGCAGGCTGCCTGCACTGGCTGAGCTGGATTAAATTGGTGCTCTAGTGGGTGGGGCAGACCCTCAGCTAACAGGCCAGGAGAAGAACTCCAATGGCTTCTGCCAGTGTCTGTGTCAGCACTCCTGAACTCAGTCATATAATGGCTGCTGCCAATGTCTCAGTCCCCTGGGAGGTGGTCCCAGTGTGGGGAGGTCTCACCTCTTACTGAGATTTGCCCAAAGCCTATCAAGTGAGTCTCTTTTCACTAAAGGACTGTGCACCTTTCTTTCTGGTGATTTTAGGTTGTTGTCCAAAACTGGTAAATTTGTGCATGGGCCCTTTAAGAGGAGGCTTTTTTTCCCTTATGTCTGATAGCTTTTCTGGGGGTATTCCTCACTGTTGTTAATAGCCAGCAAAGCCAGATATTATGACACTTGTCTCAGTTGTACTGAGTCCAAAAGCTGCTTATTGTGGTAACGCTTCCCCGCTCAGATCCCCCATTCCTCCACAGAAGGCTTCACACCTTAGGATTGCTTCTGGCTGGCTGTGAAGGGTTGTGGCTGGAAGGTGGCTTTTTTCTCTCCAGAAAGAAATTTCTACCTCCTCCACCTCAGTCAGCACTGTCCCTTGTTGTAGGGTTCTTTTTATCCAGTTTTCAGTTCTCTCTCAGGTAAAATTGTTCCAAGCGTAGTTGTAAATTTGTTGTGTCCATGGGAGGAGGTGAGTTCAGAGTCCACCTATGCCACCATCTTGACACCACCCTCCATAAGCTTGCTTTTTTAAAATACTATTAGATACCATTTCTAACCCACTGAAATGGTTAATATTAAAAAGACTGACAATACAAATGTTGTGAGGATGTGGAGCAATTAGAACTCTCATACATTGTTGTGTGAGTGTAAAATGGTACATTAACTTTGGAAAACTCTTTGGCAGTTTCTAGTAAAGATAAACATAGACCTACCTTATTACCTAGAAATTCTACTTCTATGTACATACCTGAGAGAAATGCAAACATATGTCCACAAAAAGTCTATTCCAAAAATATCCATAGCAGCTTTTTTCACAATAGCAAACAATGGAAACAACTCAAATGTCCATCAACAAGTGAAAGGAGATAAATAAATTGTGGTATATTCATACCATGAAATGCCACTCATTAAAAAAATAATGAATTACTGATACACACAAGATCATGGATGAATCTGCATGTATATCTGTATCCTGTGTGAGTCGGTGTTAGCGGGCTGCAACTGATAGTCACATGTTCGGCAGCCTTGGATACCAGCCCTCTATTTCTAGCCATGTCTCCTGGGTTTTCGGTATTCTTCTTCTTGTGAGCCCTGTTTTTGGCTGACTTGTAAGATCATTCTGGTATTTCCTCTTGTTTGGAAACTCCCTACCCTGTCCCCTGACCAGATGGGAAGTATGGACACTGGGTAAGAAGGTACATACACATAAATTGACTCAGATGACCTCTGAGCCAGACCTTAGCAGGAAAACCCCTTCCTCCTTTAGTCTTTGATTTACCCTTCCTTGACTTTACGTCTCTTCACCTTTCCTCACCTGGGAGGCTGAGAAGAGAGAGTGGCTCAGGACAAGAGGATCAAAATGCCCCTGTACTTGCTTTTGGTGTCAGCATTAGCCCAGTCTGATGCTGAGTGGTCAGTCAGATCACAAAGTATTTGAGAAAAAAACTGCAAAAATCAATACACTGTTTTTGCCTGGAGTTTTTCCTCTGCACAACTCCCTGGAGAGCCTGTGGTATCCATAGTGACTAACCCTGGGGGATCCTGGGAGGCGGAAAAAGTTCAGCTCAGTTGAACAAACAGCTGACATGGGAATTGATTCTCCCTCCCCAGACTCGAGTTCACTTTTACAGCAGTTCAGGCACCACGAGGACAAAAACAGCCTGACAAGTGTCTGACAGCAGTCCAACCTTCTTCCCCAAGCATTTTCTTCCTCTTGCCTATTGCAGGAGACATCAGCCTAAGCAACCTCTTGCCCATTCAAAAGGCCATAACTGGCTCTCCTGAAGAGGATCAGTTAGCAAACCAGCATTAGATTATTCTCCTTTATTCCAGGCTGCAGCAGGGTGAGGCATTCATTAGTAAAATGGATAAAGTCAAATTAAATATCCTTTAACAAAATGGATAAGTCAAAGGAAAGAATTGGATGATCAATTAGCTGTGCTACTGATTATGATTTTCTTTGCACAAAATATGGGATGGGCTCTGTTTCTGGTATTGAAGATCAACTTAATAGAAAGAAGCCTGAAAGGGATTATGTTGAATTTCCCTTTATTAGATCCCTTGGCTCCAAAGCCCTCTGTTTTCCATCTAAGCTCCAATGTTTGTTTGCTGAAGGAGAAAGACTTCAGTAAGCCATGAAGGGCCCTTTAAATCTCCATTACCTCCTGGTGGCAACATTCTAACCAGATGAGGCAGGCAAGTTACTTGGTACAGAGATAAGCTTGAGAGGCAAGAGGCCAGGCATGGTTTCAGGTTCTCAATGAAGGAGGAGATGTAACAACTGAAAGCTTATAGAATAGAGACAATGTGTTGAGAGAACACACATCACCCTACCCACTACTCCATCAGGCACATCCTTGGTTAGATACCTACGTTTCCAGGAAAAAGAAGTTCTGCAGTTTACACTGTGGGAGGCAGATTAGAAACCGGTCCACCATAGGCATGAGATCTACACATGGTGAACTGAGGAGTGTTTGCAGGAAAGTGTTTATGAATTTGCACATTCTCGGAGGGAATTCCTTCAAAAATTTGCCTTATGTTGACACCTAGATTTTAGAGTTGAGTTCAAAGCTGATGGGTATAGGTTTAGCCTGAATCCAACTGAACCTGAGAACATGGATCTTCGCAGATTTGAGGATAAGAAAAAGAGAATAGCAAAGAGTGCAGGGAACAAGAGGGAGTTGAGGGAATTCTGGAAGAACCTATCAACTCAACAGCAGTTACTGATCCCTGTGCACTTAACATAGTGCTTTCTCCTAAAAGGATTAAGAAGTGTGAGACGTGGGCCTGGGCCACAGAGGGGACCAGACATGCACCCATAAAATCATGAAGAAACATCCTAGGGAGCACATAATTCAGGACCAAGTTGTGTGGGACCACTGGGAAATGCATGACTAGCCAATCAGCCAAGGAAGTGAGTCTGTGGCCTTCCTCCAGAGGTCAGGGGAACTTGTAGGAAGGGAGTAAGACATGAGCAGGATCCTGAAGAAGAATTTGGATCAGCTGAGGAGGAGAAAAGGAGAGGGGGACACTTTCCTGGTGTCAGTGGAAAAGGAACAAAAGCTCAGAGCAGAGATTCAGTGCAGAATGTTCATGGGAGAAGAAGGAAGTGGAAAAAGAGTGGAGATGGGGTTCATAAGATTAAAGCCAGCCTGAGAGGGTTTTGTAAACTGGTGACTTGTTTGATTTCATGTTTTAGGAAATACAAAGCTTTATTAGTAAATCTATCAATTCAGCCATTGTCACTGACCCTGGCACTCCGGGACCAGAGGGAGCCAAGTGAGGCTAAGGAGGCACTTGCCTCCAGTGCAAAATTTAAGGGTGCACCAAAAGACTCAGTAATCAAGATAATATTCTAATGTTGCATTTAAAAGACAAATTAATGTGAAAAAAAATCCATGGTGACCAATATATTGAGGATCAGTAACAGTGGTGTGCTGAGCCATATTAAAGCCTAAGACAAAAGCAAAAATAACTAATAGCAATCTTGTCCTCTTTTGGGAAACTCATGACATGTATTAGCATAGTAAAGCCTTTGAAAAATACTGTAGAAAAGAACATGTTCAACTTTGTTTAACTCTGCAGATCCCAAATATATTTAACCACACGACCTTTTCTCAAGCAATATCGCATGTAACTGTAGAATAGTTTTCAGAACAAGCTGATATAGTCTAGCTTGTTTTTTTTGACTGATAAAGAAACCAAGGCATTGAACGTCAGCAAGATCTTTCTAGTCAACTAGGAGTAAATCGATGAAAAATGTTATAAATGTTTGAGTTATTTTCTTCATTAATAAGTGTGGTATAATGAACAGTTTTTAACCTTTATTTCATTATTTTTACAGACTTTAGGTCATTATGATTGTTAATTCATCAAGGACTGTGTGTGAATATGATTGTATAAGTTGTAAGGAAGTGGGAAACATCTGTGCTGATGTTAAGGTAAAATAATACCCTTAGTTTCTGCTTACGGTATGAGGAAATGAACACCTAAAACCCTGATCTTGCTGCAAATAAGAGTTAAAAAATCTAGACAAAATACAAAAACAACTATCTGAGACACTGCAAACAGAATAACAGCAGGCAATATTTGGAGGAGAGTTGAAATCTGCACCAAGGAACACAGTAGAACACAAGAAGTTCTTGTTTTTTGTGGCTTTCCTCTGAAAGCAGTAACTTGAAGATGGATCAAAAGAAAGTATATGATCTGACAGGAAAAAGTGACCAGAGCCTCATGGATGTATGGAACATTTCAAAAGGTCTAACACATGTGTCAAAGAAGGAGAAGAGAAAGGGAAGAGAGCAAAGTATTTGAAGAAATAATGGCCAGAAACTTCCAAAATTTGGCTAATGTTTTAAATTTACAGAATCTGTAGTTCCATGAACCCCAAACAGGATAAACTTAAAGAGAACCATACCTAGGCATATCATGCTCAAGCAGGTAAAAACCAAAGGTGAAGAGAAAATCATGATTTCTGAGAAAATGACACACTACGTTCAACAACTATTTGAATGATCACAACTTCTTATCAGAAACCAAGGAGGCCAGCACACAGGGAAACAAACACAGCTTGTTTAAAGCACTGACAGAAAAAAACAAAACAAAACTGTTAACTAGGAATTTTGTATCCCACAAAAATGTCTTTCAAGAATGAATGTGAAACATTGATATCTCCAAATGGTGGAAAACTGAGAGTATTCATTGTGACCACACTTGCATGATCGGAAATGTTACAGTGAATTCTTTAGGCTGAAGGGAAATGATTCAACAGGAAATCTTCGGAAAGAGTAATATGGAGATATGTATACCAGACTGTTTCTTCTATTAATTTCTTTATAATGCTGTTTAAAGACAAACTTTTAACATCACCTTATAGAGTTTACTATGTATGTAGATGTAATACATATAACTACAACATAAAGCATGGTGGGGGCACAGATGACCCTATACAGTTGCAAGGATTATATATGTATAAAGTGGTATAAGATTAACTCTAAGTTATTAACTCTAAGATTAACTCCAAGACTATGAAAAGCTAAGGATGTACATTGTAATTCCTAAAACATTAACTAAAATATAATATAAAGAAGTATAGTGAGCAATCCAATGTGTAACATTAAAAAGGAATTCTAAAATGTATATAAATAAGGCAAAAGAAGCCACAAAAGAGATAATAGAGGAACAGTGTACAGAGGAAATAAACGAAATAAATTAAAGTTGGTAGAACTAAATCTAATCATATTAATGATGTCATTAAATGCTAATGGACTAAACATGCCACAGACTATCAGAATGAAGTTTTTAAAAAGGGAAGATTAAACGTATGTTGTCTACAACAGACATATTTCAAATACAAAGCCATAGAAAGATTCAAAGTAAATACATGTGAAAAGACACACCATGTAAATAGACAGTATACAAAAGCTGGAATGGCTATACTAATATCAGATAAAACAGACTCTCAGATAAAGAAGAGTACTGTCAAAGATAAAGAGAGACATTTCATAATGTTAATATTATCTATTGACATTTTAGCTCAATTAATTAAGAAAGTATAACTATATATGTATATATACACACACACCTAACAGCCTCAAAATACAAGAAGTGGAAATTGATAGAATTAAAACATAAATAAGCATAATACATAACCCTACTACATAACCATAGTAGGAGAATTTAACACTCCTCTCTTAGTAGACCAAAAAAAATCTGTAAAAAATAGAGTCCTCTATTGATCATTTTCATTTCGTTTCTACTTGTAAAACACTATAGTCGACTGTGGCAGAATACACATTCTTTTCAACTGCATGTGGATCATTTACAAGCATAGATCATATGTTAGACCATAACAACAGTTTTAATAAATTTAGAAGGATTCAATCTATACAAAGTATGTTCTCTTACCACAATGGAAACAACTTAGAAATCAATAACAGAAAGATATCTGGAAATTTTCTAACTATTGGATAACAAAATAAAACACTTCTAAGTAATCCAGGGATCAAAGAAGAAAACAGAAAGGAAATAAAATATTTGAACTGAATGATAATGAATACACAACATATCAAAATTTTTGGGATGCAGTTAACGCATTGCTTAGAGAGAAATTTATAGCATTAAGTACTTAGAAAAAAAGAAAGGTCTCACATACGTAATCTAAGGTTCTACTTTTAAAAATAAAAAAAAGTAAAATAGAGTTCAAAACAAATAGAGTTCAAGATTTGTAAAACAGTGTCAGTTACAATAATATCCAAAAATGGGCTACTTAGGAATAAATCCTACAAAATATGTACACGATCTCTATGCAGAAAACTACAACACACTGAGAAAAGAAATCCAGGAAGACCTAAGTAAATGGAGAGACATACAATATTCAAGGATTGGATGACTCAATCTTATTAAGATGTCAGTTCTCTTCAGGTTGAGCCAGAGTCACAACGCAATACAAAACATAATCTCAAAAAGTCTCTTTTGTAGATAATAATAAATTTATGATTCTAAAATTTATATAGAAATGCAAAGGAATTACAACAGCCAAAACAATTTTGAAAAAGTTGGAGCACTCACACTACTTGACGTCAAAACTTATCAATCTAAAGTTATCAAGATGGTGTGGTATTGATAAAAAGATAGACACACAGATCAGTGAAACAATAGAGAGGGCAGAAATTCCCACAAATATAGTCAACAGGTTTTTTGGCAAATGTGCAAAAGCAAATCAATGGAGAAGAAATATTCTTTTCAACAAATGATGCTGGAACACTTGGGTATTCATATGCAAAAAAAATTAACCTCAACCCATACCTCACATCTTACAAAAAATTAACTCAAAATGGATTATAGACCTAAACGAAAAATGTAAAGCTATAAAATGTATAGAAGTAAACCGGAAAAAAATCTTTGTAACCATGGGTTAGGCAAAGAATTCTTAGATATGATACCAGAAGTATGTTCCATAAAAGAAAAAATAAATTAGACTCCATCAAAATTAAATTTTTTTATTTGTTAAAGACAATCTAAAAAGAATGAAAAGGCAAGTCACAGACTGGTATTTTCAATACATATATTTGACAAAGCACTTGTATTCAAAATACATAAATAACTCTCCAAACTCAACAATAAGAAATCAACCTAATTGTTTTTTTTTTTTGATTTTTTGTTTATTGCAGTAACATTGGTTTATAACATTGTAAAAATTTCAGGTGTACATCATTATACTTCTATTTCTGCATAGATTACATCATGTTCACCACCAAAATACTAATTACAACCCATCACCACACACATGTACCGAATTATCCCTTTCACCCTCCTCCCTCCCCCCTTCCCCTCTGGTAACCACCAATCCAATCTCTGTCCCTATGTGTTTATTTATTGTTGTTATTATCTACTACTTAATGAAGGAAATCATAAGATATACAGATGGCCAACAGACACATGAAAAGATGTTCAAAATCACTAACTATCAGGGAAATGCAAATCAAAACTACAATGAGATATCACCTCACGCCCGTCAGAATGGCTATAATTAACAAGACAGGAGACAACATGTGTTGGAGAGGATGTGGAGAGAAGGGAACTCTCATACACTGCTGGTGGGAGTGCAAACTGGTGCAGCCACTATGGAAAACAGTATGGAGATTCCTCAAAAAATCAAGGATAGAACTACCATATGATCCAGCTATTCCACTGTTGGATATTTATCCAAAGAACTTGAAAACATCAATTTGTAAAGGTACATGCACCCCTGTGTTCATTGCAGCGTTATTCACAATAGCCAAGACTTGCAAGCAACCTAAGTGCCCATCAAGGGACGAATGGATAAAGAAGATGTGGTATATATAGACAATGGAATACTACTCAGCCATAAGAAACGATGAAATCCAGCCATTTGTGACAACGTGAATGGACATTGAGGGTATAATGCAAAGTGAAATAAGTCAGAGGGAGAAGGTCAACCTAATTGTTTTAAAAAGCAAAAGATTCAAACAATTTACCAATAAGGAAATACAAATGGCACACAAGCATGTGAGAAAATACTCACCATCATTAGTTATTAAGGAAATGCAAATTTAAAACATTAAAAAATTACTACTATATACCTATTAGAATTGCTTTAAAAATACTGACAATACCAAGTGCTGGGAAAGATGCAGAGCTGGAGCTCTCATACCTTGTTGACAGGAATGCAAAATGATGCAGTCACTTTGGAAAAGCAGTTTGGCAGTTTCTTGTAAAAGCATGCACACCATAATCCAGCAAGCCCATGCCTATGTATCTACCCAAAAGAAATGAAACTTACGTTCACGCAAAAATTATGCATAAATGTTTATAGAAGCTTTATTTATAATTCTCAAAAACTAGGAACAGCCCAAATATCCATCAACATGTGAAAAGGTAAATAAAATGTGATGTACTTTGGCAAATTGAATGCAATATTACTTGGCAATAATAGGGAATGGATTACCAATACACAAAATCACCCAGGTGACTCTCAGGACTGTGACGCTGAGTGAAGGAATCCACATGCAATAGAGTATGTACTGTATGACTCCACTTAGGTACAATGCAAACTAACCTACAGCGAAGAAAAGCAAATCAGTGGTTGCTGTGACCAAGGGTAGAGGGAAGAATGAACTGCAAAGAGTCATCAGGAATCTTTCAAGGGTGAGGAAATATTCAGCATCATGATTGGAGTGGTAGTTTCACAAGTGTATATAACTGTCAACCTCACGGTATTGCACACTTCAAACAGATGCAGTTTATTGTAAATAAATGATTTCTCATCAAGTTGTTAAGGAAAAGACATCTCTAATATCATTTTGCTTCCTTATGATGTTCTTCTTTCTCCTAAAAACGAATGAAGCAGGAAAAACATTTGTCTAATAAAGTGATTTGCATAATCAAGTAACTAATATATCATCTTTCTAGAGTCTGTTCTCATCTACCACAGTTTTTCTATCTTTTTTCCTTCACCAGCTCCCCTCAATGCAAGTGGTCTAAGTGTTTTGGAGCACTAGCCCCACTCCTGCAGACAGAAAGTTCTGTAGCTACTGCCCAGAATTTGGTGCTCCAGGAGATAGTTTTCCTTGAATTGAGCTAAACTTGAATCCTTCATTCTTCCATTCACTCACATCCAGGCTCAGTCTCCGAGCTCAATGCCACTGGATTATTGATGCCTTGGGAGATCCTACGCAGGGCCGATTCCCATAAACCACCTGAGACTATAGGCCAGTTTGGCCCAGGAAAACTTGTCAACCAGGGATTTTGTCTTCAATGCCTGGCACTTAGAGTCACAAACTTAGAAGGAGACTTAGAGAACACTGGACCAAACCCTGGCTTCCATTCAACATGACCTTCCCCAACAACTCATCTGCCAGATTCTTCTTGAACAGTCCAATGATGGAGAACTCACAGCCAGGGTCATTGTCTTCGTTATGGTTGATCAAATTTCTCTCTCTTTAAGTTTACTCCTTTCTGGCCTCTCTCCCTAGCCCATGGGGGGCCCAGAGCTCTCAGCCCAACCTCTAATTGTCCACACCCCCTTCTACACATCTAGGCAGTCCCCACCAGAGGACACTCCAAGCCCTGCTCAGTGTCTCCCCTCTGCAGGCACCTCCTCTGTTTGCATTTCTTCGCCCTGCTCTCTGCCCTGTGAAAAGGTGTCAACCACACAAACCAGTCCCTGCCAAGAGATATTTCATTGTCATTTCAAGGCACTTGGTGCTTTAACCCAACTAAAAGCAGGTAGATATCTAGGAGTAGAATTGCTGGGTTATATGGTAACCCTAGATTTAACTTTTCCAGGAATTGCTAAATTGTTTTCCAAAGATGCTGTACTGTTTTATGTTCCCACCAGCAATGTGTGAGGGTTCTGATTTCTTCACATCCTCATCAACCCTTGTTATTGTCTGTCTTTTCAATTATAGTCATTCTCATGGGTGTGAAGTAGTATCTCATTGTGGTTTTGATTTGCATTTTCCCTAAAGATTAAGGATGTTGAGCATCTTCTTAGGTCCTTGTTGGACATTTGTGTATCTTCTGTGAAAAAATGTCTATTCAAATCCCTTGTCCATTTTTAATTGGGTTATTTGTCTTTTTGCTATTGAGTTGTAAGAGTTCTTTATACATTCTGGACCTAAGTCCCTTATCAGATATATGATTTGCAAATATTTTCTCCCACTCAGTGGGTTGCTGTTTTACTTTCTTGGCGGTGTCCTTTGAAGTACAAAAGTTTTAAATTTTTATAAAGTCCAACTTACCAATCTTCTCTTTTATTGTTTGTGCTTTTGGTGTCATATCTAAGAAATCATTGCCTAATCCAACATCGCAAAGATTTATTCTTGTGTTTGCTGTATGAGTTTTATAATTTTAGCTCTTACATTTAGCTTTATGATTCACTTTGAGTTAACTTTTGTTTATTGTGTGAGATAGGGGTTCAAATCCATTTTCCTGCATGTGGGTATCCAGTTGTTTCAATACAGATTTGCTTAATGAATGAAAAGTGTGATATGACTTGTCTTCAGAGATCACCAGGCATCTAGGTTTTTCCTACAGTTCTTATAGGCTAAAGGAAAATAATGAATCTATTAAACTGGTCTAGGACAGGGAAAATTTGCTTTTACCTAACATATTTCTAAGGCTTTTAGAAAAGAAAAGAGAGTGCATTAGAACTGTTGACAAAGTGTGATGGCATTTCAGCCACATTAGGCTCTGCCAACTATTCTGCTAGTAGCCACCTAGGGGATGGGGAGGGTTAGAGTATTCCTAGCACCTGTAGGTTCGGGACGAGGAATGCCTCATTTGGGAGAAGAATAAACTTCAGCTGAATTGAGCAGACCAGATAAGGATTAGACAGAGCCCCCAGCGACGAAATGACTACTGTATAGAAGGCTACAAAGCTTACTGTCGTCTTTCAAATTTTTCTATTCCAAATTTTCAACTGCAGACAGTCCCCGACTTATAGTGGTTTGATTTACAGTGTTTCAACTGTACAACGGTGCAAAAGTGATACTCGTTCAGTAGAAATCCTACTTCAGATTCTGAATTTTGATCTTTTCCTGGGCTAGTGATATGCAGTACGATACTCTCTCATGATGCTGGGCAGCAGCTAAGAGCTGCAGCTCCCAGTCAGCCACCAGTCACGGGGGTAAATAACCGACACACTTACGACCATTCTGTACCACACCACCCTTCTGTTGTCTGCTTTCAGTACAGTAGCCAATAAGTTACACGAGATATTCAACACTTTATTATAAAATAGGCTTTGTGTTAGATGGTTTTGCCCAACTGTAGGCTAATGTAAGTGTTTTGGGCACATTTAAGGTAGGCTAGGCTAAGCTATGATGTTCAGTAGGTTAGGGGTATTAAATGCATTTTCAACTTACAATATTTTCAACTTACGATGAGTTTATCTGGATATAACTCCATTTTAAGTCAAGGAAGATCTATAAATATATTGGGAGTTTTGCTCTTCTTTAAAATCCATCTCTAGTTTTATAATGGACAGAACAAGGGCCCCATTTATGTTACTGCCTCTGTGAACCCTTCCCAGACTCCTCCAGATACCTTTGCCCTCAGAATTCTAGCTGCCCTGGCTTTCCCAAATCCTCAACTCTGTCTTCTCAACTCAGAGAGACCGTCAGCCTCTGTTTGGGTGACCTTCCCTGGGCTGTGCCTGGAAACCTTCTCTAGTCAATCAGCTGAGGAGATTGTGGGCTCACCGTGTTTAGTTTCCCTTCACTCAGGAATCACTGTCGTGCACTGTCTATGGTTCAACATCCCAACATTGTTTCATATATTTCTCTGGTGTTTTAGTTGTAAACACAGACCTGATTGCTACATTATGACCAGTTGTGGACCTCCCATGTCACAAATTTTGATATGTCATGTTTTTAATTTTTATTTGATTCAAAATATTTTCTAATTTATCTTGTGATTTCTTCTTTGACATATCGATTATTTGAAACTGTATAGACAATGGGCACAGAGAGGAGTGTTGAAATTTGACTACAGTTATGGACTTGTTTATTTCTCCTTTCAGTTATATAAGCTTTTGCCTTCTATGTCAGTTTATATCTCCTGTTTTAATTGTTGCTCTAAAGTTTATACAATATACATCTGTAACTTACAATTTACTTTAAAATTTATACCTCTATATATACTGTAAGAATCTTACATTAATGAATTAATTAACAAAATAAATTAATGCATTCATGAATGAATTAACAAAATTGAATTGATTTTATGGTATTTGCTTTCTAGTCAATGCTGAAAAAAAAATCCCTATATAAAATATATCCCTAGAAATATATCCTATAAAAAGGGGCCCCTGGAATAAAGGAAAACAAACCCCACAAAAAGGGACCACCCGGGTGTTTGCTTGTTCCTCTGGATGCTCTTGTCTCCCCACTGGCCTCACAGAACTTGGATTCTGAACACACTTCTTGGAACATTTCCTTCACCTCTTTCTCGTAAGTGTTTCTCCTGCACAGACTTAAAACCATCTTTATGAGGTGAGTGGACAGAAATTCAATTAAATTATTTATTGTGAGGCACAACCATATGGCTTGTGTTTAAAGAAACTCAGCTTCTTCCCTTATGAAAAAGGAGCTCTAAGCAAAGCTTATTTTCTCTCTGTCAGAGGGACTTCTTTCCCTGGGAGGATAAGGGAAGGATCAGGCTTCTGCAACGTGGACACAAGGAAAAGGGAAGAAGCCCACTCTGTCAGGGAGAGGGCTCCTCTTCAGGCCCTTTGTCTCTTCATTGCCAACCTTCCCCCACCCCACCCCTGCCGCACAACTCCGTACTTTCCTCCACTTTCCTTCTCTGTCCTTCTCCTCCTCCCAGCCAGTCAGCTGTGTGGGAGAGGATATTGGATATCCTTCATCAAGACTCTGACTACACTGTGAAAAGCCCAAACACTGAACCGAAAAAGGTTAGGACAAAAGGAACTAACACAGCTTAGTACATACGTTCACCTTCCCCAACAATGTGTTTCATTCACCCAAATCCCAAGCTATGGTTGGTGGAAGGAAATGAGACACAACACAAATAACATAGGACCTTTTAAGAACACAGCTCAGTGGACTTATAGAGAGAAGGAGCAAATCTCTTACCTGGAAATTAAATCTACTCCATGGCTGTTGCATCATCTAAGAATCCACATTACCTTCTGGCCCCACGCCTCTTTTATGGGATAATGTAGATGCCGTAAAACAATCAGCAGCCTTCTCCAGAAGGTTTTGCTTTACACTTCTCCTTACCCTGCTTGTTTGCCATGCCTGGACCTCAGCCCACAACCTATTGGAGAATCAGAAGACCAGGCAAGAAAGAAAGTGACTCTTCCTGAGTTCATGCCTTCACGTGCCAAGAGCTTTCCCCCTTGCATCTTGGTGAGAGTGCCATGAGTTTACCATAAACAGTCAAGACAGCTATTGCAAAATTACAGGGCAGTAAACTCATAGGTTTATTTATTTGTCCCTGAAAGGATTTAAACCACCTTAATCAGTACTTAATTGCAAATTTCTCATTAGAGGTCTTTTCTCCTTCAGAATACAGCAAAGCCAGTGTTGCCCCTTACAAAGGTAAGTGTTGGGGACAAAGGGAATTTATGACTTGAAACCTTTTCCATACTGAACACAAATGTCATCTCTACTACACCGAGTTCTCTACTACTCCTTCGTTTTATCAAATAGGCTCATGATAAGGACAGCAGCCTGATCCTCCCCACAGAGTGATGGAAACAGAATCCACGCAGTGGGCGTGATGATCGGTGGATATCTGAATTGTGGCACAGCACTTCAGCTCTGGCTACCTTTCTTCTGTGTGAATTTTTCAGAAATCTAAACGGCAGCCCCTAAAAGGCAAGAATCTTCACTAATTCAACAATATCTTCCTACTCCTTACTATATTTCATATTGTAACCGCTCAATAAATGATCGGAGAGTGAATGAGTGTGTTCAGGCCTTAAATTCACATCCAGCTGTGTAGGCTTAACTGGCTCTCTCTTAAAAAAGCTTGCTGTGCCTTCAGAAGAAAAAAAGACTTCTGATCCTTAAAGGGACAAGCTAAGATGCCTACTCTGACCAGCGATGTGAACTTGGGAGGCATTTTAACTCTATGGGTTTCAGTGTCTCCATCTATAATATGAAAGGATGGGACTAGCTGATGTCTTAAATGTGCTTAGGCTCTTAAGTTCTGAACACAAGCAAAACACCACAACAACTTCTAGAAGATCGGTGGGAGAACATTCCCTCCATGAATGTCTCAGCAAGAGCAGGACCGAGTATCTCGTTAGCTAAGCCACTGTCATATTTTAGCCCCTAATTTAGAAAACTGCTCCACAGAAACCTAAATCAACGGTATATTTTTTTTGCATTCTAGTTTTAGGAGAAAAGGGGAATATGTTTAGGGATGAGCACACCTTCAGACCTTTATTGTACTCAGTCTGCTTACATATTCTAGCCCTACACGAGAAAGCAGGTTGAAAACAATGGCCCCAAAACACTGAGAACACCTCAGTTATCAAGGGAAGATTTGGGATTACATAAATTTATTCTACATTATATTTACATTAAGAATGTCCACGATCATGTTAACTTGAAATGACAATAGAATTTAAAAATTTCCAAATATGTAAGTTACCTTATTAAATCAGGGCTGGCCTAAGTAAATGTCTAGAGAGCACCCTCTAGTGGCAAAAATTGCAGTTGCTGAATAGCGATTTTGTCGGGAAATTGCTGGGCAAATAGTAGCTGCCATTTATTGAGCACTTCTTCTATTTCAAGGACCGGCCTGGGTGTTTCACAAGGTACTAAGATAAAGGATTTCATAAAGGTAGTTTTCAATGTCATAGAGAGAACTGGAAGTCTTTTATTTCACAGAGCCCAAGCTGTACCTTAAGAGTTATGTCACTGAGTGTGTTTCCCCGCTGTGTCTTCCTGGACGCTGGGGTGGGGTCCAGCCTCAGCACATTCTCCTGCACCTTTATTCCACCTGCTTGGAGTTCTGAGCTGCGGTGGAGACACTCTATAAGTCATATTTCTCTTTTATTTTCAGCTCAGAGCCCCTAATTTCAAGTTGGCAAAATGAAGGGAGACGAGAAAAAAGCAAGCAATACTAAAAAAAGAAAAAGGAAAAAAAACAGGAATAAAAAGGGAAAAGATACAGCCCAACACCTTATAATAATTTTAATGATTCCAAAGATCTTTTAATTCAAACAAAATTACTTAACACCCATGATTCGAGAGGCATTTAATAAACAGCAAAACACTTATTCACATGATTATAAGTTGTTTTTTTCAGTGATTCACATCCTCCTCAGATCTTTCGAGTGTCCTATGTGTCTTATATAGTGAATTTCTGTTCTGAGCACCTCATCTGAGAAAACTGGTGCTCACTTCCCAAAAGGGCTTGCTACATATTACCAACACTTGCCACAAAGCGAGACCTGAGGAGACAAATATCTTTGTACATTCTGATCATGAGTGTTCCTTCCTTAGAGAGCCCGGTGTCCCAGCACCCGCGCCAGGGTGACCCCTCCACAGAGGGTGCAGATTCTAATGCGTACCAGCTGATCAGCCCCCGTTCTTAGCAGGCTCTGTGGGCCCAGATCCTCCAACTTTTTAAGGGACATTAGAATGTAGAAGCCTCCTAATTTTTAAATTTTGGAAACTTTGAATGTAAAAAAAAAAAAGAAGATCAAACTACGTGTGAAACACTCTCTGAGCTGGATGCGTCCCTCCGGTCACAGTTTTCTGCCTCTGCCCTTGGGATCTTAGACGACTGATGTTCAAAGGAGGAGATGCCCTCCTGACCAGATCCCGAGGACTGGGGTGAAGAATTCCAGAAGAGAAGAGTTGCTGGGGGCTCCTGATGTGCTTCACTGTCGTTGTCACTGATGCCTCGTCGAGGCAGGAAGCACATGCTCTTACTCATTAGTCCCCCTATTTGATACTCTCTCATTATTTGGATATTTCCACCAGTTTCCAAGAACATGAGAGTTTGCAGCGTCTACTGTAAAACACTTTTTTATTCTCTCAGTAGCATCCAGAGTCATGTCTTTTTCTTTGTGGTCATTAAAGCCTGACCTTCGGTAAAATCCACACCAGTTTTCTGGGTTAAGCTACGCTGTCTCTAACAGGGATTCTGAAATCTACAGGAAGACAGAGGCACTGAGACAATGCAGAAATTCGAAATGGGACCAGTGCATTGTTGTATTTTCAGCAAATGAGGAGAGGGCTCCTTTCTTAAAAGTCATTTCACATATTTCATAATTAACTAAGGAAAAGGAAGATGTGACTGGGTTTTCATTTGGGAGTAGATTTGCTCTGGGTCTGTGCAGCTTCAGAGTTTAATTCTCTGCTAATCTGTATAAGTGTAAGTTATGTACCTCAAATAAATTCTACGAGCACTGCCCTCAACCCCATATTTTCTCGACTATAGAGCTGTCTTACATTGATATAGAGCAGGTATAAAGCCACATGTACTTGGATCCCCCGAAGAAAAAAATACATAGTGAAGTTTTGCACTTACTAGGAGGATAGCTAAGAAGCAAATGTCTCTGTGTGGAAAAGGGCCTTGGTGATGTTTCAGTGGGAGATCAGGATAGAGACCCTGGGAGGCTGGGAGTAAACACTAAGTGGGCACCACCCAGAATCTCCAGGCAAGCTGTCGGAAAACAGGAGGCCTACTATTCTATACACACAGCTGAATTTTAAATGCTACAAGTGCCCGGCTAGCTCAGTCGGGAGAGTGTGAGTCTCTTAAGGTTACAAGTTCAGCAGCTCGATGGTTTTCAACAGTATTGTGAGAGCTATGTTCCATTTTCACTTGGTTTCTTTAAAAGATGAATGGAATGAGGGCTTTCCGAGATTTGGGGTAGTCCTCAAACACCTTGAGGTAGAACCTAAAAGACAAGAAAGGAATAATTATAAGTATAATCAAGCAGTGGTCAACAGGTGATGTTTGCTGTGTCTGAAATCCCCGTACAAATCAACCTGCGGTCACCCAGGGCCTGACTCTGCCAGAGGGTCGTTTGTCCACCTTCTGTCATGCTCCTGCCTCCTGTCTCTTATCAGTGTTGAAGCTTCGTGTTGGGAAATAAAAAGTAATAGCCAGAGGACAGTGGTGACGGTTGCACAACATTAGGAATGAACCTAATGCCGCTGAATTACTTAAAGTCATTAAAATGGTAAATTTCATGTAATGAATACTTTACCACAATAAAAAAAATAAGAAATGCAGAAAGAAGTACTCAATGGATTCAGTTGAGAATTACAGGGAACCAGAGACCCCAAAGACTATGTGCAAGGTTAACCTCAGAGAACCGGCAATGTTCCCAGAAAATACCCCTTTATGAGGCCTGGGAATGCCAAGAAAATTTTACCTCATATCATACGTTGAATTGTGTCCGCCCAAAATAGATGCTGAAGTCCTAACCCCCAGTACCTAAGAATGTGATCTTACTTTGGAAACAGGGTCATTGCAGATATAATTCATTAAGCTAAGAGGCACACAGGAGAGAAGGCCACGTGAAGACAGAGCAGAGACTGGAGTGATGCAGCTATAAGCCAAAGACACCAAGGTTTGCCGGCCACCACCAGAAACTGGGGAGAGAGAAGGAGGGAGTCTTCCCTAGAGCCATCAGAGAGAGCACAGCCCGCCTACACTTGATTTCAGACTCCTGCCTCCAGAACTGTGAGAGTTGTTTTAAGCCACTCAGTTTGTAGACATCTGTTTCGGCAGCCCTGGAAGACTAACACATCTTGTGAAAAGGCTTTCTCCTTAAGTGACCAGGCTGTCCTCTTAACTAGTTGAAGCTGGCAGCTGTCTAGTAATAATCAAGATGATACACTCTGTTAAAGTACCTTAGTTTGAACTGGGGACAAATAGTGATAATATGTTACAAGAGGTGGCTGGCTTTAGGTGCTATGATTTGAGAGATCTGGTGAGCTGCCTCTCACCCCGTTAGCCCTGTAGAAAAGATGCCCCCTGACCCTCCCTCTGGAGCAGCCCGACATAACAGGATAGGGCCTCAGCTTGGATTTT
Source organism: Diceros bicornis minor (assembly GCF_020826845.1). Lineage (NCBI taxonomy): Eukaryota > Metazoa > Chordata > Mammalia > Perissodactyla > Rhinocerotidae > Diceros > Diceros bicornis. Next base: position 51,790,614 of record NC_080751.1, read on the forward strand.
GTTGTTGCTCCAGCTGGAATCCTCTGGTGAAATTGCTGTCTCTCCCCTGACCAAGCCCAGTTGAGTCCTTGCTTCTCAGGGTCCCTCCAAATGCTGGCTGCTGCCCTCTTCTCCCCCACGCCCTCTCTGCCTCTGGTGGGCAACAGACCCTGCCTGAAGTGGGGAGAACTCTTACGCTGACTCTCTTCCAGGCTGGGGACCCTCTGTCACCTTCCCATCAAGTTTAGGAGGTAGCAGGACTAGCTCATGAGGAGAGCTGTTGTTTCATTCATTTCTGACAGGTCTCTGCATAAATTCCACTCCGAGGAAAAGAATCCATTCTTAGTTTAACCTTTAAAACTATGAACTTAATCATTAGCTGGACAAAATACCTATGCAGGAGCTTAAGGGGCTCCTTTCAGTCCTGGTTTCAATCCGTTCCCCCTTGACATGTTCTCTCTCTGTCTCCAGTAATCAGGGGCTTTCTCTTTCCTCCAGCCACAGAAGGCATTGGAGAGAAAGGATCTGAAATTCACATTTAAAGCCTGATAAAAACTTAGTATCTTACCCTTTTTCTTCCAGGGAGACTTTTAGTTAACTCTTTTGTCCACACCCCACCCCAGGCAGAGGGTTGGGAGGGAGGTGGGAGGTGGAAAGCTTTAGGCTGGACCTTCAGAGAGGCCCTAAACCGCTGCAATTCCTGGTGTTCCCCAGGTGATGGGACAGCCCTGACGCTGTGCCACACGAGTGGCTGCTCACCCTACCTTCCCAGGAAGCCGGCAATGACCTTGGTTATGATTTATGGAAGGTGAGGGTAGAGGAGGAGTACCAAAATAAGCCCTGGTATTCCGCAGATTCTAGAAAAATAATCCAAGAGTCTCCAGGGCTCTGTGATTACCTGAGCTGTTAGCACCAAGCTTAGAATTAAAAATAGCAGCCACACCAGGCACAGGGCTAGTGCTTTGTCCCGGTGGTTCTCTATCCTGGCTGTACCTCAGAACTATCTGTGAAGCTTTGGAAAGTGGCATCCATGGAACACACGTGGAGAAATGTGGCGGAAGTGCATTGAACTGAAGCACGGAAATGGAAGCTACTTCCTGTTCCTCTTGACTCTTCCGAGTAGCCCACTGCCAACCAGAAGCCATTGCTAGGTGAGCCTGCTAGGAGGGCACAGAGGCTGGGTCAACTAACTCAGGTGGACACAAGGCACTTCTCTCTGGGAAGATTTCTTCAAGAAGGCGGCACGGTGGCTTCCCAAGTCACTTCGGGTGCCTCTGTCTACACAGGTTTATTTTTGCTTATAGAAAAAAAATTGTTACTGCTACTGTCATCCAGCTAAATTCCAACTTCAGTGAAAGCCTACGAAGTCAGAATTTACCAGTGTGGATTATTGTCACCTTACCTTATAAAAATAAATGTCTTAGGTTTCTACATCTGACTCAGGGTGCTAAAAGCCCTTTTCGAGAAGAATGCTACGTGGATGCTGCCACTTTGATTGACAAGTTTACCTATGGTGGTGTAAAGCTCGTAGCCCAAGGACACAAAGTGAGAAAAACGCAAATGCCAGTGCTGGGAGGGACCAAGAGGCCAGGGCGTAGCTGTTCCATTCAATGATCTCACCAAGGAAATTGGCTCCTGAAATGTAGGTAAACAAGCCCCCTGCGGGCAGAAGAATCAGCAAGTCAATCATCAGAACTGGGTCATTGTGACATTAAAACCTCTCTGCTTTCTTCCAAATTATGTAAAGGCAGCTAGATCAAACGTGGGGCTGGAGACTACCTTCACAGTCATCGACGTCTGGTGGAATATTCTTGGGTAGAAAAGAGAACAAAGCAACAGCAGCTTGTCACCCTCAGAACATTCTGGAAGCGTGAGGATTGGCCCCAATTGCTTGATGGGCCCCATCCAAATCTCTAACCACTGCTGGACCGCTGGATCTGGACAGGACAAGGATGAGGTGCAAGAGGTCTGGTTTCTGTTTTGTTCTAGTAAGTAATGTTTCTAGGCCACCTCTCACCTGCCCACTCCTTGCCTGGACACCCACACGGCCGGTCAGCATCCTTCCTGTTCACAGCTACACAAAGTGAAACAACTTGATAACGTGAAAATAATAAAAACCTGAATTGATGTGAGAAGAATTAGATTCTCCCTTGGCATTTGCCCTCCCATCTCTGCAGAGCAGTACACTGTTCAAGTTTAAAGTAGGGAGTAGGAGCTGCCGGGTTTTGCCCTGCTGGAGGCTGGCAAGGCCTGTTTCCACTTATTTTAAAAATTTCTTTCATATCCAACCATGTATTGCTGACCTCAAAACTGTGTCTAGAAATCAACACATTTCTAATAGATATAGTAAATCTATGTATATAGTAAATATATCTACACTCAAAATTTCTGCCCCACACTAAACTGGGAAAGCTTCTCCGAAACAAAATAGTTTCTTTCCATAATTATATAAAGGATATTTTGTTTTTAAATCATTCTCTAACATAGCTCAATAATTGGAAACTAACTTTGGCAATTTAGCTTTTAAGAGCTTTCTGTGCTCTTCTTTATTTATCTAGTTACTGAGTAAAGATTTAAAAAATTGAAACCGCTTAAAGTCATCTTCCTTAAGGATGACATTATATCAGCAGTCCCCAACCTGCGATTCCCCAGACTCCAGGGGGAACCACTGACCTACCGCGAAGTGTCTATAAATCGTCTATGAATAAAGCAAATGGTATATCTCAACATACAGTATTATTTTTGTTTGATGGAGATACTGTTAGGATGTTAGCAACATTTAAATTCATTTAAATGGGTTAGTCAATTCAAAGTAGCTTTGTCGTCATTTCCTTAATCAATGGATATTTATCTGCACAAATAGAATGTTGTAATTCAGGAAATTTTTTTAAAGCTTTTTTTTTTATTGTGAAATTTTCGTTGTACATTATTGTTTATCAGTCACCATATAAGTGCATCCCTCCACCCCTTGTGCCCACCCCCCATTCCCCTAGCCCCTGGTAACAAGCAAACAATTCTATCTGTCCCTGTGTTGGTTTGTCTTCCACATATGAGTGAAATCATGCAGTGTTTGTCTTTCTCGTTCTGGCTTGTTTCACTTAACATAATACCCTCCAGGTCCATCCATGTTGTTGCAAATGGGACTATTTTGTCTTTTGTTATGGCTGAGTAGTATCCTTGGTATATATATACCACATCTTCTTTATCCATTCATCAGTAGAGGGACACTTGGGTTGCTTCCATGTCTTGGCTGTAGTGAATAATGCTGCGATGAACACAGGGGTGCATAAGCCTCTTTGCATTGTTGATTTCAGGTTCGTTGGGTAGATACCCAGTAGTGGGATAGCTGGATCATAAGGTATCCCTATTTTTAATTTTTTGAGGAATCTCCATACTGTTTTCTATAGAGGCTGCACCAATTTGCATTCCCACCAGCAGTGGATTAGGGTTCCCATTTCTCCACAGCCTCTCCAGCATTTGTTGCCTTTCGTCTTGGTGATTATAGCCGTTCTAATGGGTGTAAGATGATATCTTAGTGTGGTTTTGGTTTGCATTTCCCTGATGATTGGTGATGTTGAACATCTTTTCATGTGCCTATTGGCCATCTGTATATCTTCTTTGGAGAAGTGTTCATTTCCTCTGCCCATTTTTTGATTGGGTTGTTTGTTTTTTTGTTATTCAGTTGTGTGAGTTCCTTATATATTATGGAGATTAATCCCTTGTCAGATGTATGGTTTGCAAATATTTTTTCCCAGCTGGTGGGTTCCCTATTCATTTTGATCCTGGTTTCATTTGCCTTGTAGAAGCTCTTTAATCTGATGAAGTCCCACTTGTTTCTTTTTTCTTCTGTTTCCCTTGTCTGAGTAGACATGGAATTCTAAAATATCCCTTTATGGCTGATGACGAGTAGTGTACTACCTATATTTTGCTCCAGGAGTTTTATAGTTTCAGGTCTTACCTTCAGGTCTTTGATCCATTTTGAGTTAATTTTTGATCCATTTTGAGTTAATTTTTGTGTATGGTGAAAGAAGATGGTATACTTTCATTCTTTTGCAAGTGGCTGTCCAGTTTTCCCAGCACCATTTATTGAAGAGACTTTCCTTTCTCCACTGTATGTCCTTAGCTCCTTTGTCAAAGATTAGCTGCCCATAGATATGAGGTTTTATTTCTGGACTTTCAATTCTATTCCATTGATCTGTGTGTTTGTTTTTGTACCAATACGATGCTGTTTTAATTACTATCACTTTGTAGTATGTTCTGAAGTCAGGGATTGTGATTCCTCCAGCCTTGTTCTTCTTTTTCAGTATTGCTTTAGCTATTTGGGGTCTTTTGTTGCCCCATATGAATGTTAGTATTCTGTGTTCTATTTCTGTGAAGAATGTCCTTGGGGTTCTGATTGGGATTGCATTGAATCTGTAGATTTCTTTCTGTAGTATGGACATTTTAACAATGTTTATTCTTCCAATCCAAGTGCATGGAATCTTTTTCCATTTCTTTATGTCATCATTGATTTCACTCAGTAATGTCTTATAGTTTTCATTGTATAGGTCTTTCACTCCCTTGGTTAAATTTACTTCTAGATATTTTATTCTTTTTGTTGCAATTATAAATGGGATTGTCATCTTGAGTTCTCTTTCTGTTAGTTTGTTGTTGGTATATAGAAATGCAACTGATTTCTGTAAGTTGATTTTGTACCCTGCCACTTGGCTGTAGTTGTTGATTATTTCTAATAGTTTTCCAATGGATTCTTTAGGGTTTTCTATATATAAGATCGTGTCATCTGCAAACAACGAGAGTTTCACTTCTTCATTGCCTATTTGGATTCCTTTTATTCCTTTTTCTTGCCTGATTGCTCTGGCCAGAACCTCTAGTACCGTGTTGAATAAAAGTGGCAACTGTGGGCACACTTGTCTTGTCCCTGTTTTCAGAAGGATGGCTTTCAGTTTTTCCCCATTGAGTATAATGTTGGCTGTGGGTTTGTTGTATATGGCCTTTATTATGTTAAGGTGCTTTCCTTCTATACCCATTTTGTTGACAGTTTTTATCATAAATGGATATTGGATCTTGTCAAAAGCCTTCTCTGCCTCTATTGAGATGATCATATGGTTTTTATTCCTTGTTTACTGAATGTGGTGTATCACATTGATTGATTTGTGGATGTTGAACATCTCTGTGTCCCTGGTATAAATCCCACTTGATCATGATGTATGATCTTTTTAATGTATTGCTGTGTTCAGTCTGCCAATATTTTGTTGAGGATTTTTGCATCTATGTTCATCGGGGATATTGGTCTGTAGTTTTCCTTCTTAGTACTGTTCTTGCCTGGCTTTGGTATCAGGGTGATATTGGCTTCATAGAATGTGTTGGGAAGTGTTCCATCTTCCTCTATTTTTTGGAATAGTTTGAGAAGGATAGGTGTTAAGTCTTCTTTGAACGTTTGGTAAAATTCTCCAAAGAAGCCATCTGGTCCTGGACTGTTATTTTTGGGGAGGTTTTTGCTTACTGTTTCAATCTCTTTACTTGTGATTGGTCTATTCAGGTTCTCTATTTCTTCTTGATTCAGTTTTGGGAGGTTGTATGAGTCTAGGAATTTATCAATTTCTTCTAGCTTGTCCAATTTGTTGGAATATAGTTTTTCATAGTATTCTCTTATAATCTTTTGTATTTCTGAGGTGTCTGCTGTAATTTCCTCTTTTTCATTTCCAATTTTATTTATTTGAGCCTTCTCTCTTTTTTTCTTGGTGAGACCGGCTAAGAGTTTGTCAATTTTGTTTATTTTCTCAAAGAACCAGCTCTTTGTTTCATTGATCCTTTCTACTGTTTTTTTAAATTTCAATTTCATTTATTTCTGCTCTGTTTTTTATTGTTTCCCTCCTTCTGCTGACTTTAAGATTTGTTTGTTCTTTCTTTTCTAATTCTGTTAGGTACAGTTTGAGGTTGCTTATTTGGGCTTTTTCTTGTTTGTTAAGGTCGGCCTGTATTGCTATGAGTTTCCCTCTCAGAACTGCTTTTGCTGCATCCCATATGAGTTGGTACAGTATATTTTCATTTTCATTTGTCTCCCATTATGCTTTGATTTCTCCTTTAATTTCATCAATTATCCATTGGTGGTTTAATAGCATGTTGTTGAGTCTCCACTGCTTTGTCATTTTCTTGGTTTTTTCCTTGTAGTTGATTTCTAACATCATGGCATTATGGTCTGAAAAGATGCTTGTTATGATTTCAATCTTCTTAAATTTATATAAGCACGCCTTGTTTCCCAACATATGGTCTATCCTTGAGAATGTTCCATGCGTGCTTGAGAAGAATGTGTAATCTGCTGTGTTTGGATGGAGTGCTCTGTATATGTCTATTAAGTCCACCTCATCTAGTTTTTCATTTAAGCCCATTATTTCCTTATTTATTTTATGTCTGGATGATCTGTGCATTGATGAGAGTGGGGTGTTAAGATCCCCTACTACTATTATGTTGTTGTTAATATCTCCTTTTAGGTTTGTTAATAGTTGCTTTGTGTACCTTGGAGCTCCTGTATTGGGTGCATATATATTTAAAAGTGATATGTCTTCTTGGTGGAGTGTCCCTTTTATCATTATATATTGCTCCTCTTTGTCTCTCATTACCTGTTTTATCTTGAAGTCAATTTTGTCTGATATAAGTATGGCAATACCTGCTTTCTTTTGTTTGCCATTAGCTTGGAGTATTGTCTTCCATCCTTTCACTCTGAGCCTGTGTTTGTCCTTAGAGCTGAGATGTGTTTCCTGGAGGCAGCATATTGTTGGGTCTTGTTTTTTAATCCATCCTACCACTCTGTGTCTTTTGATTGGAGAGTTCGGTCCATTTACTTTTAGGGTAATTATTGATATATGGGGGCTTGTTGTTGTTATTTTATCACTCTTTTTCCGGTTCTTTTGCATTTCTTTTGTTTCTCATCCCATGTGTTTCAGACTACCAATTTAGCTTGGTAGTTCTGTATGGGGGTTCTCTTAGTTTTGTCTTTCTTTATCGTGTGTGATTCTGTTCTGATTATTTGGTTAGTGGTTACCATGAGGTTTGTATAAAAAATCTCGTGGATGTGATAGTCCATTTTTTGATGGCCCCTTATTCCCTTAGACTAAGCCAATTCAATCCCTTTCCTCTTCCCCTTCTATGTTATTGTTGTCACATCTTATTCCTTCTTGTGTTGTGAGCTCATGTTTAACATGATGAGGTTATATTTATGCTTGGTGCTTACCTTCCCTTGATCTTTGGTTTTATATTTAAGTGTTTGCTAATCTATTTTGGTAGAGGACTGCAATTTTTCTGGTTTTGTTGACCTATTTTCCTCCTTGTTAAAAACTTTGAATCCCCTTTTCCTTTTTTTCCTCAGGGATGAGTGCCTTCTTGAGCACTTTTTGTAGTGGGGGTCTTGTGGCAATGAACTTCCTTAGCTTTTGTTTATCTGGGATAGTTATTATTTCTTCATCATATCAGAAGGATATTTTTGCTGGATAGAGTATTCTTGGCTGAAAGTTTTTGTCCTTCTGAATTTTGAATATATCATTCCACTCTCTCTTAGCCTGTAAAATTTCTGTCGAGAAATCAGCTGAGAGCCTAATAGGAAATCTTTTGTATGTTATTTTTCTTTGTCTAGCTACCCTTAGTATTTTTTCTTTGTTGTTGACTTTTGCCAGCTTTACTACTATATGCCTTGGAGAGGGTCTTTTTGTGTTGATATATTTAGGAGATCTATTTCATTCACTGGTATTTCCAGCTTCTTCCCCAGGTTTGGAAGTTCTCAGATATTATTTCTTTGAACAAGTTCTCTGCTCCTTTTTCCCTCTCTTCTCCCTCTGGAATACCTATAATCTTTATATTGGATTTCCTAATTGAGTCGGATATTTCTTGGAGAGTTTCTTCATTTCTTTTTAGTCTTAGTTCTCTTTCCTCCTCCATCTGGAGCATTTCTGCATTGCGGTCCTCAATATTGCTAATTCTTTCCTCCATGTTGTCAGCTCTGATGCTTAAGTCTTCCAGCTTTGTCTTTATCTCCTCTATTGTGTTTTTCATCTGTAAGATTTCTGATTGTTTTTTTTTTTTTAGTTTCAATCTCTTTTGTGAAGAAACTCCTGATTTCATTGAATTGTCTGCCTGTGTTTTCTGGTATTTCACTAAGCTTTTTTATGATGGCTATTTTGAATTCTCTGTCGTTAAGGTTATACATTTCTGTGCTTTCCAGGTTGACTTCTGGGTGCTTGTCATTTTCCTTTTGGTCTGGAGATTTAATATATTTTTGCATGGTGCCTGTCAGTGTTGGCTTGCTTTTCCTCATAGTGAAAATATATGGTTGCAGTTTCCTCTTGCTGCCGCTGGGTGGAGTTCAAGGACTGTGTATTCTGGCCCACCTCAATCCATGGGCACTCTCCTCAGCCCCTGGCTGATCTTAGGTGTGGCTGAGTGGAGGCTGCTGGGGGGAAAGTGTGGGAACAGCTGGAGCTGGAGCTTGGGGACAGCTGAGATTGGAGCGCAGCTAGGCCAAAGCAGTGGGGCTCAGGTGAAGGTGGGTTGAAGCAGTTGCAGTTGAAGTGCCACTGGGCCAAAGAAGCTGGAACTGGAATGCACTGGGCAGAAGGAGGAAGAGCTGGAATACCACTGGGCCAAAGATGCTGGAACTGGAGTGCATAGAGCCATTAAGGAGGAGCTGGCGCACAGCTGGGCCAAAGAAGCTGGAACTGGAGTGTGGTGGGTTGAAGTTGCTGGTGCTAAGTCAGCTGGAGCCTGAGTACAGACCAAGCCAAAAATGCTGGAACCAGGGGTGGGGGGACAGTCAAGCCAAAGGAGCTGGGAGCGGGGCACAGTCCAGCTGAAGGATCTGGGACCGTGGCATAGGGAAACCAAGGAAGCTGGGGCTGTGGCTTGCTCCAGCCAGAGCAGCTGAGGCTGTGGCATGGTGGGCCCTGAGCTGCCACTGCATCTGGTGTGGGGGCACAGGCTCACCTCGGTGCTGGTCAGGCCCGGGCACCTGGGGGCCACTGCCTGTGGAGGTGGGGCGGTCACGCTGCCCCTGCTAGTGGGGAATGGCACCTGGGGCCACTGCCTCTGGGGATGGGGCTGAGCTGAGGCGCTGCTGTGCTGAAGTGCCAGTAGGGCGGGCTGGGTGGGGGAGGGGTGCTTACTTTCGCCTCCCCAATCTCAGAGGTTTCTCGCCTTGCTGTCGCTCTCTACTCTCTGAGGGGCTATCTTGTTGAAACTACCCTTGCAACAGTTCCACTCCCTCCTTAGGGGGATCCCTTTGGGCTGTGAGGGGTCTTGGAGAGGGCCAGTTTTCATGCAGCAAGCTGCCCCTCCCAGTACTCTAAGAGCGTGTGGTCTCAGTCTCTGGGTCGCACTCCTTGGGGAAGGAAAGGAGCTCCTCTTACCTCCTTCCACTTCGTCTGTGGATTCCAGCACCTCTGTCCGCAGGTGTATGGCTGCCTGGGTGCGTCAGATGTCCCCTGTGTTGTGTGAATAGCTTCTGTTGGAATATGAATGTCCTTTTTGTTGTGTCTTAGAGGGGGAGAGTTCAACGGGGGAAGTTCACTGTGCCATGATGCTGACGTCTCAGGATATTTTTTAATGTAAATAAAAGGTTGTATTTACATCAAAAAGAGTGGAAGCCATTGATCTACACAAACACCCACCCAAAAGAGTGAAGGAGTACTTGGACTGGCTCATCCCACCTACTTGTATTTGTCAACCTCACACCCCAGTTTCTGGGGAATGGTTAGAGTTTCAAATATTCTGTGTGTTTAACTCTGAAAATGCACTTGTACTTATAACACCTCCCACCTTAATTTTTTTTTTTTTTTTTTTTTTTTTTGTGAGGAGATCAGCCCTGAGCTAACATCCGCCAATCCTCCTCTTTTTTTGCTGAGGAAGACGGCCCTGGGCTAACATCGGTGCCTATCTTCCTCCACTTTATATGGGACGCCGCCACAGCATGGCTTACCAAGCAGTACTTCAGTGCACGCCCGGGATCCGAGCCAGCGAACCCCGGGCCGCCGCAGCGGAGCGCGCGCACTTAACCGCTTGCGCCACCGGGCCGGCCCCCCACCTTAATTTTTGATTAGGTAAATGTGTTTCTCCATCCCTTTAAGAATATACAAGTGGCAGGAAATACACAAGTACTACCCATGACTACTCACTAGATAAGTCTAGATCAGTGGGACGAATTTGTTGTTCAAGCATGATTCAGATTTATTTGCTAATCTAGGAAGGATTGATACTCTGTGTATACACGACAGTTAACTTTTTGTGTCAACTTGACAGGGCCATGGGGTGCCCAGATATTTGGTTAAACCTGTTTCTAGTGTGTCCATGAGGGTGTTTCTAGATGAGATAAACATCTGAATCAATAGACTGAGCAAAGCAGATTACCCTCCCCAATGTGGGTGGGCCTTGTCCAATCCATCGAAGGCCTGAATAGAACAAAAAATTGGAGTAGGGGAGAATTCACTCTCTCTGCCTGACTGTTTTCAAGCTGGGACATCAGTCTTCTCTTACACTCAGACTGAACTTACATCACCTGCTCTCCTGAGTTTCCAACTTGCAGATGGCAGATCCCAGGACTTTTCAGCTTCCATAATCATGTGAGCCAATTCCTTATATTAAATCTCTTCATGTATCTATATCTTTATCTATATCACCTATATTTATATCCTATTGGTTCTGTTTCTCTGGAGAACCTTAATACAGCACATGATAATCTTACCTACTGCAACTAGGTGGCAGCCTATTTCCACTCTACCCCAAGCCTTGCATTTCCCCCCACCTTCAGGGTATTCTGATCTTGCACCTTCCTGAGGGCTCTTGTAGCTCTCTTGAACTTCCAGGTGCAGATCAGAAATGCAAATGTGTTGTGGGGTAGGATGGAATGTGGAAGAGAAGCCAGGGGCTATATTTTTAGTTAATGGTTTAGGAATTACAATATACATCCTTAGCTTTTCATAGTCTTGGAGTCAATCTTAGAGTTAACAACAGAGTTAATCTTATACTACTCCACACATATATAATCCTTACAACTGTATAGGTCCATCCATTTTTGCCCCCACCACACTTTATGTTGTAGTTATATGTATTACATTTACTTGCATAGTAAACTCTATATGGTGATGTTAAAAGTTTGTCTTTAAACAGCATTATAAAGAAATTAAGAGAAGAAACAGTCTGGTATACATATCTCCATATTAACTCTTTCCTAAGATTTCCTGTGGAATCATTTCCCTTCATCCTAAAGAACTCACTATAACATTTCTGGTCGTGCGAGTGTGGTCACAATGAATACTTTCAGTTTTCCATTATTTGGAGATATCTATGTTACACATTCATTCTTGAAAGACATTTTTGTGGGATACAAAATTCCTAGTTAACAGTTTTGTTTTGTTTTGTTCTGTCAGTGCTTTAAATAAGATGTTTCCCTGTGTGCTGGCCTCCTTGGTTTCTGATAAGAAGTTGTGATCATTCAAATAGTTGTTGAACGTAGTGTGTCATTTTCTCAGAAATCACAATTTCATGATTTTCTCTTTATCTTTGGCTCTGTTTGAGCATGATATCCCCAGGTATGGTTCTTTTCAAGTCTGTCATGTTTGGGGTTCATGGAACTAGAGAATCTGTAAATTTAAGTCATTAACCAAATTTCAGAAGTTTCTGGCCATTATTCCTTCAAACGCTTTGTCTGCCCTCTTCCATTTCTCTTCTCCTTCTTTGACTACGTTGACACGTGTTAGACCTTTTGAAATGTTCCATACATCCATGAGACTCTGGTCACTTTTTTCCTGTCAGATCATATACTTTCTTTTGATCCATCTTCAAGTCACTGCTTTCAGAGGAAAGCCACAAAAAAATGAGAACTCCTTGTGTTCCACTGTGTTCCTTGTTGCAGATTTCAACTCTCCAAAAGTTGTCTTCTTTTATTCTGTTTCCAGTGTCTCAGGTAGTTGTTTTTGTATTTTATACAGATTTTATAACTCTTATTTGCAGCAAGATCAGAGTTTTAGGTATTCATTTCCTCCTACAGTAAGCAGAAACTAAAGGTATTATTTTACCTTGATGTTAGCACAGATGTAACCCAATTCCTTACAACTTATACAATCATATTCACAGACAGTCCTTGATGAATTAACAATCATCATGACCTAAAGTCTGTAAAAATAATGAAAGAAAGCTTAAAAACTGTTCATTATACCACATTTATTGATGAAGAAAGAAACTCATACATTTACAACAATTTTCATCGATTTACTTCTAGTTAACTAGAAAGATCTTGCTGACTTTCAATGCCTTGGGTTTTTTTGTTTTTTTGTTTTTTTTCTGTGAGGAAGATCAGCCCTGAGCTAACATCCATGCTAATCCTCCTCTTTTTACTGAGGAAGACCGGCTCTGAGCTAACATCTATTGCCAATCCTCCTCCTTTTTTTCCCCCAAAGCCCCAGTAGATAGTTGTACGTCATAGTTGCACATCCTTCTACTTGCTGTATGTGGGACGCGGCCTCAGCATGGCCGGAGAAGCGGTGCGTCGGTGCGCAGCTGGGATCCAAACCCGGGCCGCCAGCAGCAGAGCGCACGCACCCAACCACTAAGCCACGGGGCCGGCCTGTTGGTTTTTTTTTTTATCAGTCAAAAAAAAAGCCAGATTATCCTAGCTTGTCTTGAAAACTATTCTACAGTTACATGTGATACTGCTTAAGAAAAGTTTATGTGGTTAAATATATTTGGGATCTGTAGAGTTAAACAAAGTTGACTAGAGTTCTTTTCTACATCATTTTTCAAAGGCTTTTCTATGCTAATGTGTGTCATGAGTTTCCCAGAAGAGGACAAGAGTGATATAAATTATTTTTGCTTTTGTCTTAGGCTTTAATATGGCTCAGCACGCCACTGTTACTGATCCTTGATATTTTTCTCACCATGGATTTTTTAACATTAATTTACCTTTTAACTCTGGTGTTACAATATTATTCATCTTGATTACTGAGATTTAAGGTGCCCCCTTAAATTTTGCACTTGAGGCAAGTGCCTCCTTAGCCTCCCTTGTCTCCCTCTGGTCCCAGAGTGCCAGTGTCAGTGACAATGGCTGAATTGATAGATTTACTAGTAAAGCTTTGTATTTCCTAAAACATGAAATCAAGCAAGTCATCAGCTTACAAGACCCGCTCTGGCTTAGCTCTTCTCTTAGGGACTCATCTCCACTATTTCTCTACTTCCTTTTTGTCCCATGATCATTCTGCACTCAATCTCCCCTCCAAGCTTTTGTTCCTCTTCCACTCAAACCAGGAATGTATCCTCCCCCCCATTTCTTCTCCTCAGCTGATCCAAATTCTTCTTCAGGATCCTGCTCATGTCTCACTCCACACCTACAAGTTCCCCTGACCTCTGGAGGAAGGCCACAGACTCGCTCCTTTTGCTGATTTGTTATTCATGCATTTCCCAGTGGTCCCACACAACTTGGTCCTGAATTAGGTGCTGCCTAGGATGTTCCTTGATCATTTTATGGGTTCATGTCTTGTCCCCTCTGTGGTACAAGCCCACGTGTCACACTTCGGAATCCTTTTAGCACAAAGCATTATGTTAAGTGTACAGTGCTTAGTAACTGCTGTTGATTTGATAGGTTGCTCAGAATTCCCTCAACTTCTTCTTGTTCGCTGCACTCATTGATCTTCTCTTTTTCTTATTCATAAATCTGTGAAGATCCATTATTTCAGGTTCGCTTGGATTCAGGCTAAACCTATACCCATCAGCTTTAAAGTTAACTCTAAATTCTAGGTGTCAACATAAGGCAAATCTTTGAAGGAATTCCCTCTGAGAATGTGCAAATTCATAAACACTTTCCTGCAAACACTCCTCAGCCCAGCACTTGAAGATCTAATGCCTAGGGTAGACCGGTTTCTAATCTGCCTCCCACAGTGTAAACTGCAGAACTTCTCTTTCCTGGAAATGTAGGTATCTAACCAAGGATATGCCTGATGGAGTAGAGGGTAGGGTGGTGTGTGTTCTCTCAACATGTTCCCTCTATTCTATAAGCTATCAGTTACATCTCCTCCTTCACTGAGAACCTAAAACCATCCCTGGCTTCTTGCCTCTCAAACTTATCTCTGGACAAGTAACTTGCCTGCCTCATCTGGTTAGAATGTTGCCATCAGGAGGCAATGGATGTTTAAGGGCTCTTCACGGCTTACTGAAGGCTTTCTCCTTTAGCAAACAAACATCTAAATCTTAGATGGAAAACAAAGGGCTCTGGAACCAAGGGATCTAATAAAGAGAAATCTCACATAATCTCTCTCAGGCTTCTTTCTATTAAGTTGGTCTTCAATAGCAGAAACAGAGCCCATATTTTGTGCCAAGATAATCATAATCAATAGGGCAGCTAATCGATTCTCCAAGTCTTTCCTTTGACTCATGCATTTTATTAAGGGATATTTAATTTGACTCTGTCCATTTTATTAATGAGTGCCTCACCCTGTTGCAGCCTGGAATAAAGGAGAATAGTTCAATGCTGGTTTGCTAATTGATCCTCTTCAGAGAAGCCAGATTAGGGCCTTTTGAATGCTTAGACCAATGTCTCCTGGGATGGGCAAGAGGAAGAAAATGCTTGGGGAAGAAGGTTGGACTGTTGTCAGATGCCTGTCATACGGTTTTTGTCCTCATGGTGCTTGTATTTTCTTTAAAAGTAAACACGAGTCTGGGGAATGAGAATCAGTTCCCAAGTCAGCTGTTTGTTCAACTGAGCTGACCTTTTGCCGCCTCCCAGGATCCCCCAGAGTTAGTCACTATGGACACCACAGGCTCTCCAGGGAGCTGTGCAGAGGAAAAACTCCAGGAAAAAACACTGTATTGATTTTTGCAGTTTTTTTTTCCTCAAGTACTTGGTGACCTGGCTGACCACTCAGCTTCAGACTGGGCTAATGCTGACACCAAAAGCAGGTAGAGGGACCTTTTGATCCTCTTGTCCTGGGCCACTCTCTCTTCTCAGCCTCCCAGGTGAGGAAAGGTGAAGAGAAGTAAAGTCAAGGAAGGGTAAATCAAAGACTAAAGGAGGAAGGGGTTTTCCTGCTAAGGTCTGGCTCAGAGGTTACCTAAGTCAATTTATATGTATGTGCCTTCTTACCTGGTGTCCAGACTTCCCAGCAGGTCAGGGGACAGTGTAGAGTGTTTCCAAACAAGAGAATCTTACAAGTCAGCCAAAAAGCTGGGCTGACAAGATGATGAATACCAAAACCCAGGAGAGATGGGTACGAATGGAGGGCAGGTATCCAAGGCTGCTGCGCATATGACTGACCAGTTGCAGCCCGCTAACACAGACCACACAGGATACAGATATATGTACAGATTCATCCATGGTCTTGTGTGTATCAGTAATTCATTATTTTTTCAGTGAGTAGTATTTCATGGTATGAATATTCCACAATTTATTTATCTCCTTTCACTTGTTGATGGGCATTTGGATTGTTTCCATTTTTTGCTGTTGTGAAAAAAGCTGCTATCGACATTTTTGGAAAAGACTTTTTGTGGACATATGTTTGCATTTCTCTTAGGTATATACATAGAAATAGAATTTCTAGATAATAAGGTAGGTGTATGTTTATTAGAAACTGCCAATGGGTTTTCCATAGTGAATGTACCATTTTACACTCACACAACAATGTATGAGAGTTCTAATTGCTCCACAGCCTCACAACATTTGTATTGTCAGTCTTTTTAATATTAACCATTCCAGTGGGTTAGAAATGGTGTCTCATAGTATCTTTAAAAAATAAACTGGGGGGGGCCGGCCCCGTGGCGCAAGCGGTTGGGTGCGCGCGCTCCGCTGCGGCGGCCCGGGGTTCGCTGGTTCGGATCCCGGGCGCGCACCGACGCACTGCTTGGCAAGCCATGCTGTGGCGGCGTCCCATATATAAAGTGGAGGAAGATGGGCACCGATGTTAGCCCAGGGCCGTCTTCCTCAGCAAAAAAAAGAGGAGGATTGGCGGATGTTAGCTCAGGGCTGATCTCCTCACACACACACACAAAAAATAAATAAATAAATAAGTAAACTGGGGGCCGGCCCCGCGGCTTAGTGGTTAAGTGTGTGCACTCTGCTACTGGCAGCCTGGGTTTGGATCCTGGGTGCGCACCGATGCACCGCTTGTCCAGGCATGCTGAGGCGGCGTCCCACATACAGCAACTAGAAGGATGTGCAACTATGACATACAGCTATCTACTGGGGCTTTGGGGAGAAAAAAAAAAAAGGAGGAAGATTCTCAATAGATGTTGGCTCAGGGCCGGTCTTCCTCAGCAAAAAAAGAAGAGGATTGACCTGGATGTTAGCTCAGGGCTAATCTTCCTCACACACACACACACAAAACTTATGAAGGTATAATTTATACCAATTAAATAAGCCCATTTTTAGCTATATAGTTTGATGAGTTTTAAAACTTTATGCACCTATGTAACTACCACCACAACCCAGATATAGTATATACAGCATGGTGTATAGTATATTTCCATCACTCTTGTACTCTTTTCCAGTCAATAATAATCCCACCTGCATCTCCAGTTCAGACAACCACTGATGTGCTTTTGTCACTATTGATTAGTTTATCTTTTCTAAAATTTTATATGGATAGAACCATAAAGTACTCTTTTTTCACTCAACATGATGTTTTTGAGTTATAGCCATGCTGCTGTGTGTACTAATAGTGTTTTTGTGTTTTACTGAGTAGTAGTTCATGGAATGAGTGTACCATGATACATGAATATTGTTATTCATTCACTTGTTAGTGGACATTTGGATTGTTTCCAGAGTTTGGCTACTACAATAAGGCTGTGATTAATATTCATGTATAAGTCCTTGTGTGGACATAGAAGTAAGGAAATAATAAAGACAGAAAGTAACAAATTATGAAAATAAAAAAAATTTAGACAGGCTTATCATACTAAAAATCAGTTCTTTGAACAGAAAAACTAAACGAATCTTAAGCAAGACTGACTGTGGGGAAAAAATGGCATATACAGATTTTTAATGAGAAAAAGAGCGACATAATTACATGTAGAAAAAGCAATATAAGAAATAATACCAAAAATTTATATATCAATAAATATGAAAATTTATTTTTTCTAAAAATATAATAAACCAAAATTGTCTCAAGAAGAAAGAAGATTGGATAAATTAATAATAATATTGACCTTATGGGGCCGGCCCAGTGGTTTTAGTGGTTAAGTTCACAGGCTCTGCTTCAACGGCCTGGGTTTGAGGGTTCAGATCCCAGGTGCAGACCTACACCACTTATCAGCCATGCTGTGACAGTGACCCACATATAAAATAGAGGAGGGTTGGCACAGACGTTAGCTCACAGCTGATATTCCTCAAGCAAAAATAAGAGGAATATCAGCAGCTGATGTTAGCTGAGAGCAAATCTTCCTCAGCAAAAAAATTTTTAAAAGTTAAAAAATAATAATGATATTGACATTAAGAGTAGATACTGTTGGTGTAACTGAGACTCAGATGAAAAATGTCACATTGTTTATAATGGTCATAGTCTATACACTAGTAATGACCATTATTAAAATGAATTGCTTGTTAAAAATTACCACCCTCAAAAGATGTCATACTCAGAAAGATTTACAGGCAGGTTTTGTTGAACTTTCCAGGGACAGACGATTCCTATCTGATGCAAATTGTTTCAAATGGAAAGCTACACAGCTCATATTATGTGGCTGTAGTAACCTTAATATCAAAATTGGAAATAGTCAAATTAATAGTTTAGGTACAAAAATATCAAATAAAATGTTTGCATATCATTTATTTATGTATAACATACATTACAACAAGAGAGATTATTCTAGATATGCAAGGATGGTTCAACATCCAAAAATCTATTAGTGTAATTCTTCACATTAACAGACTAAAGGAGGTTGGTGTCAAAATGGCGGTGTAGACAGACTCTGAACTCACCTCCTCCCATGGACACAACAAATTTACAACTACTCTTGGAACAATAATTCTGGAGAGAGAACTGAAAACTGGATGAAAAGAACTCCTGCAATAAAGGACAGTTCTGACTGAGGTTGAAGAGGCAGTAATTCCTTTCTGGAGAGAAAAAAAGCCACTTCACAGGCCATGACACTTCATGGCCAGCCAGGAGCAATCCTAAGGTATGCAGCATTTCCTGGAGGAGTGGGGGATCTGAGAGGGGGAGCATTACCACTATAAGAAGCTTTTGGACTCAGCACAACTGAGACTAGTGTCATAATATCTGGCTTTGCTGGCTAGAAATACCCCCAGAAAATCTATGAAACATAAGGGAAAATAAGCCGACTCATAAAGGGCTCAAGCACAAATTCATCCATTTAGGAAAGCAACCTAAAATCTCCAGAAAGAAATGTGCACAGTCCCTTGGTGAAAAAGAGAGTCTCTTGATAGGCTCTGGTGCATCTTGGTGAGAGGTGAGACCTCCCCATGCTGGGACCACCTTCCAAGGGACTGAGACATTAGCGGCAGCCATTATTGTGACCAAGTTGAGGAGTGCAGACACAGACGATGACAAAAGCTATTGGGGTTCTTCCCCTGGCATGTTAGCCCAGGATCTGCCCCAACCACTAGAGCATCAATTTAATCCAGCTCAGCCAGTGCAGGCAGCCTGCCCTAGAGAGTGGCCCCACCCAATAGCAAGTCCTCAAGCAACTTGTGGGCCTGCATATGTGGGTGCCTAGATCCTCTGCAGCCAGATGAGTCAGTCAACCTCCGTGGGGCAGGGTGTGCACAAGGAGCGGCTGAAGCATGTGGGACATTGGTAGAGTGTGTGAGCCTCTACAGTAGGGTGACAGGGTCCACTTCAGTGGGTCGGGGAGTGTGCACAGGACAGGAATGTCTTGATAGTGTGTGTGGCCTTGTGCGTGGTGGGGCTTGTCAGCTGTTGAAGACTTGTGCTTCTCAAACAGCCACATAAGGGATTGGCACTACCTTCCAAAGCCTGAAACAATTGGGTGATCCCATCCCTGGGGGCAGCCCCACTCAACTGCAATCTTGAGAGAGCTGACAACAGCCTTGCAGGCCAGAGGCCTATAGAAATTGTAAGACCCTGAACCTAGCAATTAGCCATGCTGGGGGCCTATTCACTTGACAGAAAACCTGCAACAAGCATGTGTTATTAGACCTTGCAGTCAACTGTGCTGGGGCTCCCCACACCCGATAAAGTGACTGAAGGGCCCATAGCAGCCATACACAGCTGAGGTTTACAACTAGCAGGGCCAGGGTGACAGCCTAGCCTCCCTAGACACCTACAACAAAAGCAACCCTGTCACAACAGAAGGGTAAATGCAGCCCACACAGGGGACACTCCTGGAACATTTGCAACTGGTGACAAGAGGGAAGCACATTGCTGGGCCTCATAATACACCTCTTACATAAGCCCACTTCTCCAAGATCAGGAGACATAGTGGACCTACCAAATACATAGATGTAATCACAGAGAAAGAGGCAAAATGAGGAGGCAAAGGACTACGTTCCAAATAAGAGAACAGGACAAAACCCCAGGAAAAGAACTAAATGAAACAGAAATAATCTACCTGACAAAGAGTCCAAACAAAAAGTCATAAGGATGCTCACTGGTCTTGGGAGAAGAATGGATGAACTCAGTGAGAATGTCAACAAAGAATTGGAAAATATAAAAAAGAATCAGTCAGAAATGAGGAATACAATACCGGAAATGAAAAATTCACTAGAGGGACTCAATAGCAGACTCAATGATACAGAAGAATGGATCAGTGAGCTGGATGAAAAACTAGAGGAAATCACCCAAGCAGAACAGATAAAAGAAAAAAGAATTAGAAAGAATGAGAACAGTCTAAGGGACCTCTGGGACAAAATCAAGCACACTAACATTTGAGTTATACGTGTCCCAGAAGGAGAAGAGAGAGTCAAATGGGCAGAGAATCTATTTGAAGAAATAATAGCTGAAAACTTTCCTAACCTAAGGAAGGAAACCGACACTCATGTACAGGAAGCACAGAGAGCACCAAACAAGATAAACCCAAAGAGGTCCACACCAAGACACATTATAATTAAAATGTCAACAAGTAAAGATAAAGAGAGAATCCTAAAAGCCAAAAGAGAAAGGCAACAAGTTACATACAAAGGAAACCCCATAAGGCTATTATCTTTCTCAGCAGAAACCTTACAGGCTAGAAGGGAGTGGCGTGATATATTTAAAGTGCTGAAAGGAAAAAACTTACAGCCAAGAATACTCTATCCAGCAAGGTTATCATTCAGAATGGAAGGAGAGATAAAGAGTTTCCAAGACAAGCAAAAGTTAAAGGAGTTTAACATGAAGAAACTAGTCTTACAAAAAATGCTAAAGGGACTCATTTAAGTGGGAAAGAGAAGATCACAAATAGGAATAAGAAAATTATCACAAAATACGGCAATAAAATCACTGGAAAATTCAAAAATACAGTAAAGGTAGAAGATCAACCACCTATGAGGATAATATGAAGGTCAAAAGGCAAAAGTACTAAAATTATCTATTTCCTCTGTAAGAGAGTAATGGATACACACACACACACACACACACACACAGAGGTTAGATATGATATCAAGAACATAAAATGCGGGATGAGGGGAGTGAAAGAGTAGAGCTTTTAGAAAGAGGTTGAACTAAAGAGACCATCAACTTAATATAGATGGTGATATACGTAGGTTATTATATGTGAACCTCATGGTAATCACAAACCAGAAACCTATAGTAAATACACACACAAAAAAAAAAAACAAGAGAAAGGAACCCAAACATAACACTAGAGAAAGCCATAAAACCACAAGGGAAGAGAGCAAGAGAAGATGAAAGGAACAGAGAAGAACTACTAAAACACCCAGAAAAAAGTAAAAAAATGGCAATAAGTACATACTTATCAATAGCTACTTTAAGTGTCAATGGACTAAATACTCCGATCAAAAGGTATAGAGTGGCAGATTGGATAAAAAAAGACTGATATATATAATGTATACAAGAGACACACTTTGGATCTAAAGACACTCACAAACTGAAAGTGAAGGGATGGAAGAAGATACTCCATGCAAATAGCAATGAAAAGAAAGCTTGGGTAGCAATACTTATCTCGGACAAAATAGACTTTAAAAGAAAAACTGTAACAAGAGACAAAGAAGGGCACTACATAATGATAAAGGCTACAATCCAACAAGAAGATATAACACTTCTAAATATCTATGCACCCAATGTAGGACCACCTAAATATATAAACCATAACAGCATGGTACTGGCATAAAAACAGACACACAGATCAATGGAACAGAACTGAAACCCCAGAAATAAACCCACACATCTATAGCCAGCTAATTTTTGAAGAGGGAACTAAGAACATACAATGGAGAAAGGAAAGTCTCTTCAATAAATGGTGTTGGGAAAACTGGACAGCTACATGCAAAAGAATGAAAATAGATCATTATCATACACCATACATAAAAATTAACACAAAATGGATTAAAGATTTGAATGTAAGACCTGAAACCATGAAACTTCTAGAAGAAAACATAGCCAGTATGCTCTTCAACATCAGTCTTAGCAGCATATTTTCAAGTACCATGCCTAACCAGGCAAGTGAAACAATGGAAAAAATAAACAAATGGGACTACATCAAACTAAAAAGCATCTGCACAGCAAAGGAAACCGTCAACAAAATGAAAAGACAACCTAACAATTGGGAGAAGATATTTGCAAACCATATACCTGATAAGAGGTTAATATGCAAAATATATAAAGAACTCATATGTCTCAACAACAAAAAAACTAACAACCCAATTAAAAAATGGGCAAAAGATCTGAACAGACATTTCTCCAAAGAAGATATACAGATGGCCAACAGGCACATGAAAAGATGTTCAAAATCACTAACTATCAGGGAAATGCAAATCAAAACTACAATGAGATATCACCTTACATCCATCAGAATGGCTATAATTAACAAGACAGGAAATAACAAGTGTTGGAGATGATGTGCAGAAGAGGGAACTCTCATACACCTCTGGTGGGAGTGCAAACTGATGCAGCCACTATGGAAAACAGCATGAAGAGTCCTCAAAAAATTGACAATAGAACCATATGATCCAGATATTCCACTGCTGGGTATTTATCCAAAGAACATGAAAACACGAATGCATACAGGTATATGCACCCTATGTACATTGCAGTGTTATTCACAATGGCCAAGGCTTGGAAGCAACCTAGGTGCCCATCAAGGGATGAATGGACAAAGAAGTGGTATATATACACACTGGAATACTACTCAGACATAGAAAAGGATGAAATCTTACCATTTGTGATAACACGGATGACCTTGAGGGTATTATGCTAAGCGAAATAAGTTAGATGGGGAAAGTCAAATGCTGTATGATCTCACTCATAAGTAGAGTAGAAAAACACCAACCACCAATCACATAGAGACAGAGATTTGATTGGTGGTTATCAGATGGGAAGGGGGGATGGAGGATGGTGAAAGGGGTGATTAGCCAAATGATTGTGGTGATGGCTAGTAATTAGTCTTTGGGTGGTAAATATAATGTGATCTATACAGAAATTGAAATGTAGTGATGTACACCTGAAATTTGTATAATGTTATACACCAATGTTATAGCAATAGAAAACAATTTAAAAAAGGAAAAAAAAAAACCCACAGAAAACATGCTAAACAAAATGCTACACGGTGATTTGAGTAGGTGCATAAAATCGCTTGAGAAATTTCAATATTCATTTATGATTAAAAAGAAATTCTTTAACAAACTAGGAATAAAAGGAATTCTTCTGTAAACTCAATAAATAATGTCCTTCAAATACTACAGCAAGCAAAATGCTTAATAGCTAAAACTCAGGGATGAAAACAATGTGTTTCCCTTTATATTTCCATATGGTATTAGAGGTCATCATCAATAAAATAAGAAAAGAAAAAACATACAGTATAAGAATTGAAATGAAAAATTGAAAATCATTTTTATTTACAGGTATATTATTTATATTTATGTAGAAAATTCAAAAGCATTTAAAAGCAGATAAATAAAAAGAGTATTAAGGAAGTTTGTTGGCTAAAATATTTACATATAAGAATTAATAATAGTAATAATCAATATGTAATAGAAAAATATGCCATTCAAAGGAGCAACAAAACCTAAAAAATATTTAGGGGTAAATCTCATTAAAAATAAAAGAAGTATAAGCTTTGTATAAAGAACACTACAAAACATGTTGAAGACCAAACTACACCTGAATAAACAAAGAGATATACTGTTTTCCTAGATGAGAAGACTAAAATGTACAAATATGTCGTGTCGACTCTCACTTCATAAATTCAGTGCATTTCTGATAAAAATCCCAACAGGGTATTTTGTGGAACTTTACAAGATGATTCTAAACTTCATAGGAAACAAACATAAAAAGGCCAATAAGAACAAAGACAGTCTTGAAGATGAACAAGTTTAGGAGCCTTTCCTAAGCAGAAAGAAACCTAATTTTGAAGGTACAGATATTAAGGTAAGCATGCTATTGACATGAGGAGAAAAAATTAGGCCACTAGAATAGAATGTAGACCAGGAACAAATAACAAATTCATGATAATGATGATAACGATAATGATGTGTGTGTGTGACTATCTATCTATTTTATATATATATATATGAAATGGCAGTTCTTATAAATGGGGAAATGAGTTCTTCAAAATATTTTTTTGGGACAATTGACTAATTGTCTATTTGGGAAAAAAATTATATTCTTAACTCACTTCATACAAAAAAATAAATTACAAACAGATTAAAGGCATAAATGTGTGAAAGGTAATTTTTAGAAGAAACTATGGAAGAATATATTTATGACTTTGAGATAGGAAAGAATTTCTTTTAAAAAATCACTAGAAAAGAAAAGTGCAAGAAAGGAAACAATTGATAACACTATCTTAACTTAAAAAAAAAAGCTTCTGTAGAAAAAAGATATCATAGAGAAGGTAAAAAGATAAGCCATAGATTGAAAGAACATATTTGCAATAAATATATCCAATGAGGAGCAGTAATCAAGAATATATACAAAACTTCTACAAATCAATAATCTTCAAATGGCAAAGAACTTGAATAGGCAATTTATGGAAGAGGAAACCTAAATGGACAATTAACATATGATGAGAGGCTCAACCTTACTATTAATCAGGGGAAAAAGAAAACAAAAATGAGCTATTTCACATGCAATAAATTTCCAAAAATTAAAATAGATCTTCCGATACTAAATTGTTGGCAAGGATGTGGATAAATGGAAACTTGCATACATTCCCATTGGGAGTGAAACTGGGACAATCACCTTGAAGAGCAATTTTTCAATACTTGGTAAAGTCACTTTTCTTACATTACAATTCCACAATTCTACTTTGGGGTGTGTAACCTGCAGCTGCGGTCTCTGTGACAGTAACATCTAGCTACATTTAGCTATTTGAACACTTGAAAAATTGAGATGTAATGTAAATGTAAAATAAACGTCAAATTTAAAAGACTTAGTCAAGGAAAAGAATGTACAATATCTGATTCATAATTTTGTACTGATTATTTGTTGGAATGGTAATATTTTGTATATATTGGGTTAAATAAAATATAGTATTATAATTAAACTTTTACCTATTTCTTTTTATTTTTTAATATGGCCACCAGAAAATTTAAAATACATATGTGGCTTGTATTATATTTCTTTTGAACAGTGTGCTGGTCTAGGGAAACTCATACATCTACTCTGGAAGATGTACATAGAGCAATCAGGCAAGAAAAAGAAATAAAAGGTATCAGAGTTGGAAAAGAAGAAATAAAACTGTCTCTATTTGCAGATGACATGATTTTATACATAGAAAATCCTAAAGGCCTAGCCAAAAAACTGTTAGATCTAATCAATGAATTCAGTGAAGTTTCAGCATACAAAATTAACATACAAAAATCAGTAGTGTTTCTATATACTAACAACAAAATTTCTGAAAAAGAAATGAAGAGATTGATCCCATTTACAGTAGCATCAAAACGAATAAAATACTTAGTAATAAATTTAACTAGGGAGGTGAAAGATCTCTATGCTGAAAACTATAAGACATTGATGAAAGAAATCAAAGAAGAAATAAATCAATGGAAAGGTATCCCATGTTCATAGATTGGAAGAATTTGTTAAAATATCAATACAGCTGGGGCCAGCTCAGTGGCATAGCAGTTAAGTGCGCGCATTCGGCTTTGGTGGCCCAGGGTTTGCTGATTCAGATCCCGGGCATGGACCTACTCACTGCTCATCAAGCCATCTTGAGGCAGCATCCCACATAGAAGAACTAAAAGGACCTACAACCAGGATATACAACTAGGTACCGGGGCTTTACAGAGAAAAAAGAAAAAAAAGAGGAAGATTGGCAACAGATGGTAGCTCAGGGCCAATCTTCCTCAAAAAAAAAAAAAAACTGCCAAAAACATCTATAGTTTCAATGCAATCCCTATCAAAATTCCAATGGCATTTTTTACAAAAGTAGAGAAAACATTCCTAAAGTTTATATGGAACCACAAAAGACCCCGAATAGCCAAAGAAATCCTGAGAAAGAAGAACAAAGCAGGAGGTATCACATTTCCTAATCAAGCTATATTATAAGGCTATAGTCATCAAAACAGTATGGTGCTGGCATAAAAACAGACAAATAGACCAATGGAACAGAATTGAGAGCACAGAAATAAACCCAAGCATATACAGTCAACTAATATTTGACAAGGGAGGCAAGAACACTCAATGGAGAAAAGACAGTCTCTTTAATAAACAGTGCTGTGGTAATCGGATATTCACACATAAAAGAATGAAACTGGACCCCTATCTTACACCACTCACAAAAATTAACTTGAAATGGATTAAAGATTTAAATGTAAGTCCTGAAACTATGAAAATCCTAGAAGAAAACATAGGAACGAAGCTCCTTGATATGGGTCTTGGTAATGATTTTTTGGATCTGACACCGAAAGCACAAGCAACAAAATCAAAAATAAAGAAATGGGACTACATCAAACTGAAAAGCTTTTGCATAGGAAAAGCTTTTTGCATCAACAAAGTGAAAAGACAACCTCCAGAATGGGAAAAAATATTTGCAAACCATATATCTGATAAGGGTTTAATATCTAAAACATATAAAGAACTCCTACAACTCAATAACAAAAAAGCAACCCAATTGAAAAATGGGCAGAGGGAGCCAGCCCTGATGGCCTAGTGGTTAAAGTTCAGCGCTTTCCACTTCGGCAGCCTGGGTTTTGTTCCTGGTTGCAGAACCATACCACTCATCTGTCAGTAGCCATGCTTTGTGGGGGCAGCTCACATAGAAGAACTAGAAGGACTTACAACTAGAATACACACAACTATGTACTAGGGCTTTGGGGAGGAAAAAAAAAAGAGGAAGGTTGGCAACAAATGTTAGCTCAGAGCGAATCTTTCCCAGAAAAAAAAAAATGGGAAATGGACCTAAATAGACATTTCTCCAAAGAAAGTACACAAAAGGCCAACAGGTACGTGAAATGATGCCCAAATTCACTAGTCATTAGGGAAATGCAAATTAAAGCCAGAATGAGATATCACCTCATGCCTGTTACAATGGCCATCATCAAAAAGACAAGGGATAACAAATGCTGGCATGGATGTAGAGAAAAAGGATCTCTTGTGCACTGTTAGTAGGATGGTACAGCCACTATGGAAAACAGCATGGAGGATCATCAAAAAATTAAAAATAGAACTACCACATGATCCAGCAATTCTACTTCTGGGTATTTATCCAAAGGAAACAGAAACACTAATTCAAAAAGATATATGCACCCCCATGTTCACTGCAGCATTATTTACAATAGCCAAGACATGGAAACAACCTAAGTGTCCATTGATGGATGAGTGGATAAAGAAGTTGTGGTGTATATATATATATATATACGTATGTATATATATATATATATACGTATATATATATATACGTATATATATATATACACACACACACACACACAGTAGAATATTATTCAGCCACAAAAATAAGGAAATCCTACCATTTGTGACAGCATGGATGGAACTTGAAGGCGTTATACTAAGTGAAATAAGTCAGAAAGAGAAAGACAAATACTGTATGATCTCACTTATATGTGAAGTCTAAAAAACCTCAAACACCAACCACGAAGACCCTAAACTCATAGAAAAAGAGACCAGACTTGTGGTTACCAGAGGCAGGGTGTTGGGGGGGAGGGGCGAACTGCAGGAAGGTAGTCAAAAGGTACAAACTTCCAGGTATAAGATAAATGAGTATTGGGGATGTAATGTACATCATGATGACTGTAGTTAACAATGCTGTATGATATATAGGAAAGTTGTTAAGAGAGTAAATCCTAAGAGTTCTCATCACAAGGAGAAATTTTTTTCTTCCTTTATTCTTTTCAAAAAAGAAAAAGAAGAAGACATGTATACAAGTGCTTGTGGTAGCATGGTTTGCAATCACAAAATTTAGAAACAACTTCTATGTTAATTAACAGGATAACTAATAACTTGTTTCTGTGCAATGAAATTATATACAGAGTTAAAATAAAGAAATTAGAGCTCCATATGTAATCAAGGAGAAATCTCAACTACATAGGTTATGGAATATTATGCAGAATATGTTAAGCAAAAAATATAGTTTGTAGAATATTATATAAAGTGTGATACCATTCATTTAATGAAAAAATCCACAGAAAATAACAGATCTTGTTTATGAATATAAATATATGCAGTAAAAGTATAAAAACACAGGAATGATAGAAACCAATTTCAGACTAATTATTGCCTGTGGGAATGGAAGGAGGAAAATGAGATTAGGAAGAGTTA
The DNA here is from genome assembly GCF_020826845.1 of Diceros bicornis minor. NCBI lineage: Eukaryota > Metazoa > Chordata > Mammalia > Perissodactyla > Rhinocerotidae > Diceros > Diceros bicornis. The sequence goes on from NC_080751.1 coordinate 51,818,471, forward strand.
TATTTGAGGTTTCAACTGTATTAATAATGTTTTATTTTTTTTAAACAAAAGATTGGGAGCAGAAAAGGCAAATTGTCAGAATTTGTTAAAGCTGTCAGTGGGTACATAGATATATCTTGGGTTATTATTCTTTGCAGTTTTCTCTACACTAAAAATCATTCATCAGGCCAGCCCAGTGGCGTAGTGATTAAGTTCGTGCACTCCGATTCGGCAGCCCAGGGTTTCGCAGGTTCAGATCCCAGGCACAGACCTACGCACCGCTTATCAAGCCAGGCTGTGGCAGGCGTCCCACATATAAAGTAGAGGAAGATGGGCACAGATGCTAGCTCACTGCCAATCTTCCTCACCAAAAATAATAATAATAATAATAATAATCACCCTTCATAAAATGTAAATGAGAAAACTACATTGTATGAGACAGTTTTTTAAAAGACTAAATTCCAAAGACTTGGTGAAAATATTGCGGTCAAGGAAAAGTACAGGGAAAGGGGTTCTATTTACACTCATGAGCTGGAAACACAGCTAAAGCTTTGGAAAAAGACGACCTGCGTTAGAATCCTAACAGGGCTGCTTCTTAGCTATGGACCATTGACCAAAGTGATTAAGTTTCTGTTTTCATGTCTATGAAGTAAGGATCACAATATTTGCTTGACAGGGTTGTTATGAGGGTCAAAGTGACATAGGCATCAAGGGTCTGGCACAGCTGGCATTCCATAAATTGTAGGCTCATGTATGTTAGTGCATATTTTCATTCCCTTTCTTTATACCTCAGCCCTTCCATGTACCCCTGTTTTTCCCTCACTTCAAAGCCAAGAGAAGAGAAGCTCTGTTCAAATAAGAATAAGACGAGCCTGTGTTCCTGACAAAAGTGAAAGGCTACTCACGTAACGAATATGTGTAATTTGGCAGAATGGAATTTAATCCGAGCTTTGTAGTATAATGGGATTAACACTTGCCCAACTCTCACAGAGTAGCTATGAAAACCAGCTCTGTGATGAGTAGGAAAGCCTTCTCTGAACTCTAACGGATTCTTGCCTCTTCTGCAGTAGTCAGTCTGTGGGACTTTTCCTCAACTTGGCAGGTTTGAAATGGAAAACACATAGCCACAGGGGTCTTTGAAACCAAGAACTGGAACTGTAGAGGTATTGGATGTTTATTATCAGGATGACCTTAAACCAGTTCCAGGTGAATGACAGCTAGCTGTCATAATTGAAAATGATCTTCAATGCGATGGTGTCAAGTGTTCTGCACAAATATGCAAAAAGGTAGTAAGAAATTTCTAAAGTACACAGCATTCTTCTTACTGGGGTGCTCCAAGTGCAGGTAAAGTTACCAGAGTTCCTTCTTTTGTCAGTTGGTCCACACATCCGTTTATCCACCCAGACATTCATCCTTCCATCCAGGCCAAACGGAAGGCAAACCATAAGGGAGAACCTACTGCATCAAGCACTGTTAGAGGTGTTTCACACAGTCTCCCAAGTAACCAGATTATCATGTGCAAGGTGCCATACTTAAGAACATTGAGGTGAATGTGGCAAGTCTGAATCAGAGGTGTTGATCGAGTAACTGGAGCAATACAATAAGAATACAAATAACTAACATAAAGCACAACACAAAAAATACAAGGCACAAAGAAAATGCTTCAGGAATCAGAGGAAGAGATGTCAAAACCAGGTGCCAGCAGTAGGAAAGAAAGCATGAAGCCTTGAACTGGTTACCAGGGATAAGGCAGAGCATGGGCACAAGGTGGGGTGAAGAGCGTAGGTGGAGGAAAACAGTAAGAAAAGCACGAAAAAGGGAAAGTTCAGGCCTGGAGAGAATTATCTTAAAATCTAAACTGGTGGAATTGAAATCATGGGCCCATTGCTTTTATTGATGACTTCATCATAGTCCAGAGAGGATCCTTCAATCTTCAGTATCCAACCACCCCAAACAGTGTGTCTCCTACACTGTGAGACACTTCTAGCTCTGATCATATCAAATAATACGCCTAGAACACAACTGAAATTCTTCACATTGTGAATTTATTCCTTTCTTACAGTTTGATATTCAGGGCCCCTAATTTTCTTCTTGGGTGGAGAGTTGGGAGCACATACAAGTTCTTGGATCCTGGACAGACTAGGCAACTTAGAGACGGCATATTTATAGCAGCGACCTCGAACCAGCAAGAGGCAGAGTGAAACCTGCTGGAGTGGTTAGGATTTGGCTTCTTCCCTCCCACTGCTTCAGTTATCTGCACTACTCCCTCACTGTCCTCCTGTCTCTGTGACAGGATGTCCCCCTTTCCTCTGCCTCCACAAGGACTTGATGCATCAGCATCCCCACGTGATCTTTATCATCAAACACTTGTTCTCTAGTGGCTTTCTCTCTAAAAATAAAAACATGGCCAAGCCTCTCTCATTAAAGAATAAAAACAAACCCTTTCCTGATGCCAAATACTTGTTATTTTTGTCAATCATCAATCAATTCCTTACAGTCAAGTTCTTGAAAGCATTCATCTACATCTCCTTTTGTCTAAAACACTATTTAGCCTAATGTGTCTTGGATTCCAGCCATTACTCTGCAAGCTCTCACAAGCTTAGTTATCTATTGCTTTGTAACAAATTACTCCAATAAGCAGCAGTTTATAACAACAAACATTTGCAATCTCACACACTTTCTGAGGATCAGGAATTTGGAAGTGGCTTAGCAGAATGGTTCTAGCCCAGGGTTTCTCACAAGCTTCCAGTAGGGCTGCCAGTCAAGCTATAGTCTATCTCAAGGTTCAGCTGAGGCTGGAGAAGACTTCCACCTTCTCTCATGTGGTTGTTGGGAGGTCTTGGTTCTTGCTGGCTATTGTTCAGTGGCTTCAGTTCTCTCCATGTGAGCCTTCTCCATGGAGCTTCTTACAACGTGGAAGTTTCATCTCCTAGAGCAAGAGACCAGAGAGAGAAAAACAGAGAGAGAGACAACGAGAGACAGAGTGCACCCAAGACAGCATGCCGAAGTCCTCTATTACCCAAATTTAGAAGTGACACACCATCATCTCCATCACATGCTATTGGTCACACAGACCAACCCTAGTACGATGTGAGAGGGACCACACAGGGTGTGAATACCAGCAGGTGTGGTCATTGGGGTCCATCTTTCAGTCCATCCAATGCTCACTAAGGTCACCACTGAGGTCCTCTTACTGGCCGAATCCAGCAGATTCTTTGCTGTCCTTACCAAGTGTTATGGACTGCGTGTTTATGCCTCCCCAAAACTCATATGGTGAAGCCCTAATCCCCAGTGTGATGATATTCAGAGATAAGGCCTTTGTGAGGAGATCAGGTCATGAGGGTGGAGCCCTCATGGCGGTTTAGTGCACTTATAAGAAGAGACACAGGAGATCCTGCTTCCTCTCCCTCTCTCTCTCTCCCTGTCTCTATGTATCTATCTCTATCTCTCTCTCTCTCCACCACATGGAAGAGGGTCCTGACCAGGAACTGTATTGGCTGACACTTTATTCTTGGTTTCCAGTCTCCAGAACTGTGAGAAATAAATTTCTGTTGTTTAAGCCACCCAGACTATGGTATTTTTGTTACAGCAGCCCACAATGGCCAAGGCACCAAATAAGGGATTTTACCCTCGTGTGGGTTTTCACTCACCTGACCACGCACTCTTTAACCCCCTCTTCTCTTTTGGTATTTGTGATTTTCCCCTCTTGATTTTCTTCCTACTTCTTGGGGTGTTAATTTTCAGTCTCCACACTTTCACATTTCACCTCCTAAATATTGGTGTACTCCCCAGGAGAATGTCCTCAGGTCCCTGATTTCCTCTCCCAAACTTAGTGGTCCTAAGCTGAACTCATAATCCTCCTTCCATACCGTGTCCTGCAGTCACCATGTCAATGACTAATCTGGGACCTCAACTGTTCCCCAACATCAGGGGTCTCAGCAATGTTAGAGTGATTGGCTGATTCAGATTTTGCAAACCATGGGGCCTCAGGAATATTTTGCTTGTTCAAACTAATTTATTTTTACAACAAATAAAAAATAACAAAAATCCAGATTTCCATTTACTCTTGAAACTTGAATTTCTATATAACAACAATAAGTGGGATCCGAGTGGCAGCTACTCCCTTTGTTCTAGGCATGTGCCAGTCAATCTACTGTGCAGATTTCCATGGTCTCCACTACTGCCTATTGATCTCCAGCAAGATACCTGGCAGGCTTTGCTTTTCTTTATTACCTGCACAAACCCTGTAGTAAGGTGTGTCATAGATTTGCCTGGAAACATGCAGGTGCTTTTTAAAAGATGTTGCAGAATTATTCATTGCATGTGTAAAAAATATAAATACTATTGCAATTGTACAGGAAAGGTGGGCTTTACATTGCTCCAGCTCCACCTCTAAATAAAGGAAAATGAAGTCAAGTTCCCTATGAGTGAAGGCTGGCTCCTTTTAGTAGCTGTGGTAGCTGCTTTCTGCCCCTGCTGCTGTTAATTATAAACATGGTAATAAGCTTCCTGATTAGTTTATAACTTATATAGCTATATAACTGTTATAGCTTATAGTTAGAACTTGTCTGGCATTTAGAGACTATTTGGTCCAAGGACTATGGTAAGATCCCACCCAAGCTCAATGATCAAGTTGCGCAAGTTTGCTCAGTGATTTCTGCTCTTTTGGTCAAACTCATTATTTGACTCAGTTGGGTTTTTGCTGAGTAAAGCTCTTCACATCGTCAGTTTTGATAGCAGCCACGTGTTACTTTCTACTCATCAAAGTATAAAAACAATCAAACGCTTTCCTGATGTCAAATTCTTGCTATTTTTGTCTATGACCCCTCAACTCCTTACAATCAAGCTCTTGAAAGCATTAATCTACATTTCCTTTTTCCGTTTCCTCTTGTCTAAATCACTAGCCTAATGTGTCTTTGATTCCATCCATTACTGCACTGAAATGGCTCTCACGGCGTCAGTTATCTATTGCTGTGTAACAAATTATTCCAATATGTAGGAGTTTATAACGAACAATTGTAATCTCACATATTTTCTGAGGATCAGGAATTTCGAAAGTGGCTTAGCAGAATAGTTCTAGCCCAGGGTTTCTCACAAGCTTGCAGTAAGGCTGCCAGTCAAGCTATAGTCATCTCAAGGTTCAACTGAAGCTGGAGAAGACTTCCACGTTCCCTCACGTGGTTGTTGGGAGGTCTCGGTTCTTGCTGGCTGTTGTTCAGAGGTTTCAGTTCTCTCCATGTGAGCCTTATCCATGGAGCGTCTTACAACGTGGAAGCTTCATCTCCTAGAGCAAGAGACCAGAGAGAGAAAAAGAAAGAAAGAGACAGAGAGAGACAGAGAGTGCACGCAAGACAGGGTGCCAAGTCCTCTATTTCTGAAACTTGGAAGTGACACACCATCACCTCCATCACATGCTATTGGTCACACAGACCAACCCTAGCACGATGTGAGAGGGACCACACAGGGTGTGAATACCAGCAGGTGTGGTCATTGGGGTCCATCTTTCGGCCATTCCAATGCTTGCTAAGGTCACCACTGAGAACCTCTTACTGGCCAAATCCAGTAGATACTTTCCTGCCCCTACCAAGTGTTATGGACTGCATGTTTATGCCTCCCCAAAATTCATATGGTGAAGTCCTAATCGCCAGTGTGATGATATTCAGAGATAAGGCCTTTGTGAGGTGATCAGGTCATGAGGGTGGAGCCCTCATGGCGGTTTAGTGCCCTTATAAGAAGAGACACAGGAGATCCTGCTTCCTCTCCCTCTCTCTCTCTGCCTTTCTCTATGTATCTATCTCTACCTCTCTCTCTCTCCACCACATGAGGACATAACCAGGAAGAATGTCCTCAACAGGATCTGAATCAGCTGGCACCTTATTCTGGGACTTCCCATACTCCAGAACTGTGAGAAATAAATTTCTGTTGTTTAAGCCACCCAGACTATGGTATTTTTGTTAGAGCAGCCCAAATTGACTAAGGCACCAAGTAAGGGATTTTACCCTCATGTGGGTTCTCACTCACCTGACCACTCACTCTTTTTAACCCCTTCTTCTCTCTTGGTGTTTGTGATTTTCCTCTCTCGGTGTTCTTCCTACTTCTTGGGCTGTTAATTCTCAGTCTCCACACCTCCACATTTTGCCTCCTAAGTATTGGTGCACTCCCCAGGAGAATGTCTCCCAAACTTGGTGGTCCTAAGCTGAACTCACAATCCTTCTTTCACACTGTGTCCTGTGGTCACCACATCAGTGACCAATCTGGGACCTCAACTGCTCCCCGACATCAGGGGTCTCAGCAATGTCAGATTGATTGGCTTAATTGGACTTTGCAAACTATGGAGCCCCAGGAATATTTTGCCAGTTTAAACTAAATAGTGTTTACAATAAATGAAAAATAAAAATCCAGATTTCCATCTACTCTTGAAACTTGAATTTCCACATGACAACAATAAGTGGGAGCCGAGTGGCAGCTATCCCCTTTATTCCAGGTGTGTACCACCCAATTTACTGTACAGTTTGCTATAGTCTCCACTACTACCTATTGATCTCCAGCAAGATATCTGGCAGGCTTTGTTTTTCTTTATTATCTGCACAAACCCTGTAGTAAGGTGTGTCATAGATTTGCCTGGAAACATGCAGGTGCTTTTTAAAAGATGTTGCAGAATTATTCATTGCATGTGCAAAAAATACAAATACTATTGCAATTGTACAGGAAAGGTGGGCTTTACTTTGCTCCAGCTCCACCTCTAAATAAAGGAAAATGAAGTCAAGTTCCCTATGAGTGAAGGCTGGCTCCTTTTAGTATCTGCGGTAGCTGCTTTCTGCCCCTGCTGCTGTTAATTATAAACATGGTAAATAAGCTTCCTGATTAGTTTATAGCTTATATAGCTATACATCTGTTATAGTTTATAGTCATAGCTCGTCTAGCATTTAGACACTATTTGGTCTAAGGACCATGGTAAGACCCCATCCGAGCTCAACGATCAAGTTGCCCAAGTTTGCTTAGTGATTCCTACTCTCTTGATCCATTCATTTGAGCCGCTTGGGTGGTTGCTGAGTAAAGCTCTTCAGGTCGTCAGTTTTGATAGGAGCCATGTGTCACTTTTCTCCAACACAAACTTATTCCAGTGGGGGTGGAGTCAGCCCCCAGGAAGCTGGGCAGTCATTCACCTTTCTTGGAGATTCAGCTCCTTCCTAAGCTGTGCCCCCAGCTAAGAGATGGTGCCAGGCTTTAGAAAGATCAGGTTATGGTTTGGTAGCCTCAGCTCCATGTAACAGAGATACCAAGGGCACACACCTGAGCCTGAACAACAACTTCCTCATAACACAGAAAACGACGTTTTTGAAAACCTCAAACACAAATTTATTATATTATTAAATCAAGGATAAATAATACGTAAGAATAGATTGTAAATTAAGAAAACAGCTGCTAAGTGATAGATGGTCTGTTTATTCCGTTTCAGTTCCCTGATCACATTTCTCAGGTGTAAGCAGGGCTCTGCTTTGCTAAAGCTGGGCCGCAAATCACCTTGTCTGCCAGCAGTTTGCTGGTTGTATTCATGATCATAGTTTTCCACATATAAAGATCTCCAGGAACCTAATTTTTTCAGGGATCTTCATTCCCTTACAAAAGTTTAGGTACTGCTCCCTCCTTTCCATTCACAAAACACATTTAAACAATTAAAGGGGCACATTTAAACAATAAGTTTCTTTTAAAAAGTCTGCATATAATATTTTTTCTCTTTTTCACTATACTAAACTATATTACATAAATAAAAAAGTGATGTGAGCCAAACACACTCATATTTCAACAAAATGAAGTTTTTCTGCAGGTGCTGACATTTAAGAATCCTACCAAATGAGACCAGCTCCACATTGAATTCCCCTCTGAGCCGCCATGTTTCTGAGAACTTATTACTTTTGGCAACAGAAGAAACTGGTCACTCTTACAGTAATTCTGGCTGGACAGGAGGGGGTGAAACCTGGTCTCCTCAACTCAGGCCAAGCCAGAAAACTGAGTTAGTCTCCAAGGGCACGATTTGCTGCTTTAACCCAAGAGTCTTACTTCACATCATTAAGAGTAGGATTTGAGAGTGTCAGGACAGCTTGGCCGTCTGATTCCATTTCCATTTTCTTTTGGCAGGATCTCCTCTGGCTGAGTGTATACAAAGTTGACTCTGTATTCAAGAAGAAAGAAGGGTAAAAACAGAAGAAATGGAAAGTAAGTAGATATTGGGAGAAGAGAGTGGGCGTGGAGACGTTTATTGAGAACTGACTGTAACCAGGCATTTTGTACATTTTATCCCATTTAATGCTGTAAAACTCTGACAAGTAGGTATTGTGTCTATACCACTGATGAAAGATCTGAGGCTTTGAGAGACTGCCTGGCTAACTCCCAGACCCATATTCTTTCTAATACTCTGTACTACTTGGACAACAAGGAAAATGAGAAGAAACAAGTTTGAAGGATTAAGACCCATTGGCTTCAGGGATTTGTTGAGAAATTGGTGCAAGGGAAGAGTGGGGCTTGAGGGGCTAAGGTGAGGATGACAGGCTAACAAGTGTCATTTGAAAAGGCTGAGAATTAGATACGAGGCCCAAGGAGATCTGGCAAGCCCCCTGAAGGCCTAGGCTTATGTTATGGTGGTTTTGGAGTGTTTGGAAGGCTGTTGTGGTTCCTTGATTTAGCCTGGTATCAATGGTGAGTGATGGAGAAGGCAGTGTGTTCCATCCATTGAGGAGTGGGAAGTGGACAGTGCCAGATATGATCTGACTTAAGTGTTAAAAGAGTGACTCTGCTTACTTTGCGGAGAATAGACAATCAGGGCTCAAATATAGAACTAAGCAAACCAGACAGGGGGTTAGGGCAGTGGTCTGGTGGGATAGGATGGTGGCAGGAACCAGAGTGGTCGTGGTGGAGAGAGTGACAAGTGGTTGGATTTACATTACATTTTGAAAGTAGAGCTAATATCCTGGCTGGTGGATTGGATGTAAGGTGTGAACAGAGAGAAGTCAAGGATAATGCCAAGATTTCTTTTGGCCTGAGCAATTGATTGAAACTATGATGGGGGAATATCAGAAGGAAACATTTTTAAGAAGGTAGAAGAGGCACTAAGACCAGTTTTGGATGTAATATCTTTGATATATGTATTAGCCATTTAAGTGAAATTTTGGGGAAGGCAGTTGTATATGCAAGTCTGAAGAGACTACATATGAATTAGATATCAGAACTGGAGGTATACTGAGTGAGATCACTCTAGGATTGAGTGCAGAGAGGAAGAGAAGAGGTTCATGAACCAAAGGCCACTCTGGCTTTTTTGTTGAGAATCGCCACTGAGCCATCTTGGAGCCACAACTTCCATCTCTTACACCCCACATCCAATTCATCAACACATCCCTCTGCTAACCACCTCCACAGCTATCACTTCGATCCCAGCTGCCATGATGACTCTTCTTGATGATTTCTGTAGTTTTCTAACCTTGTCATGGCAGCTGTAGCTGACTAACACAGAGGGTAGTGACTTCTTATAGTGCCTGACCTCTGGGTAACAGTACTTCTCTACCCCTCTCACCACTGGGGGCCTATAGTCCTTTTAACACTTTTAAACAATATCTCCTGGATGAAATCCCTTTGTGCTGAAAAGACCTAAGATGATTTCCATTTTTCTGACCAAATCCTGACTGATAAAGTATTTGCTACCAAGGATGATGGCAGCAAACTGCACTTATCAATATTGGTGCAATTGTCGGAAACTTTGAAATCTCCGTGTTATCTTCAGTGGCTGGAATGGTTACAGTCAGTTTGCTTGTTTAGTAGATCGAAAACTGAACTTGCCAGTGGCCTAATTTAATGAAGCTGAGGTGCCATAATTTCTTTGGTGTAATGGGAAGGAAGGAATCCAAAGGCTGAGGGAGAGGAAGGTTGGAATGAATTTTTCAGGTGTGACCCTCCCACATTCCACTATGTTCCCAGGAAGACGCAAAGCATTGAGAAATGCATTGGTGAGGGAAACAGCATCATTCCATAAAGCTCTGCACTGTCTGTCTCCCTCTGGCTGAGGATGAAAATGATAGATGCCGCCATTACAATACACCCCCAGAGTGGCTGAGACCAAGTGGCAGCACTTAACTGCCTGAGACAACATGGGCCCAGTTGAAATGGTCAGGAGGGGTGAAGCAGCAATCTGAATGTTGTGACCCATTGTGGCTATTCGATCAGTATCCTTAGGAATGATAGATAGGCAGCCAGCTAAAGTAATAAACAATCAGAAACATTTAAGATCTGGACGATAGGCACTGAACTTGTGTCACCACGGTAGAATTGTGTCCTCTCACCCTGATCCCAGACTCAAGCCAGTTCAGAGACTCAGAACCTCTTGAATGAAGAAGAAACTCATTCTCCTTAAGGAAGGAGCCTGTGACACTACCACAATTATATAGTGTAAATATTCCTCCAAGATTTCCCCAAAGGAGTCACATCCATATATCAGGACGACAGTGAATTGAGGAAAAAGAAATAGCAATGTCTTTAGGAATTATAGACAATAAATCAGAATTAATGTTAATCCCTGGGGATCTGAAATGCATCCATAGTCTGCCAGAGTGGGGGCTTATGGAGGTTGAGTGATAAATGGAGTTTTAGTCTAAATTCATCTACCGGTGGGCCTAGAGAGTCTTTGAATTTACCTCAGGGTTATTTCCTAAGTTCCTGAATGCAGGAATGGAATAGAGCTGCTGGTAGCTGGCAGAATCACCACGTTGGTTCCCCGACTTATGGACCCAGGGCTATTAAGGTAGGAAGAGCCAAGCGGAAGCTGCTGGGGCTTCCTCTCCCCACCAATACCTGAGTGAATAGCAATAGTTAGTGCCACCATCAAGACTTGAAAGATGCAGGGATGGCGATTCCTTCCATATCCCTCCATAACTTGCCTGTTGGCCTGTCCAGAAGGCAGATAGGTCTTGGAAAATGTGCATTTTGGGAAACTTAATCAGATCTGATTCCAACTGCAGCAGCAATATAGCTGGAGGAGGTGCCATGGGAGACTCAGCTACCTGTTCATCCAACTTGCTTGTGTTTTAGGACCATTTCTATTCAATTATGGCATGCTGCTGTACAGGTCAAATGCTGTAAACCGGGATTTAGCTAATACCCCGCTCATATGAGCTGCTGTGATTGAATTGTACCTTGGGCTCCATGGTCAGGCATTCAGTCTCAACTAGGGCTCAGTAGTGAGTCAGATGCCGCTTCTCAAAGGAGAATAGTTGTTTGAAGGGATGGACATGGCTTTGCTCCAAAACCTTAGGCGTCTGTACTGCTGCTGGGGTTTTCCAGAGATTGCATACAGAATCTTTATCTGCCACAGACACCGTGAGCATCACTGGAGCTTCTGGGTTATAAGGCCCAAGAACCCTAGCAGCTTTCACTAATTGGACTAACTTGCAGAGTCTTCTCTTGCTCTAGGCCTGATTCAGATCTGGCAACCTAATGGGTTTCTTGGTAAATGAATCAGAGTAACTAACGCACTTAAATGTAGTATAAGTGTAGTATGACCTTTCATTCCAATTTTCCCAGGCATGTCCCAGTTGATTCTAAAAGATAAAATCTCAACCAACACAGAATCTTTAATATTTTATTCCCCTGAACAAACGCTTTCACTCTTATATAGATGTTTACCATTTTACTCTCCTGGAAGAATACTTTGACTCCTTTATAGCGCTTCAGTGTTACTCCCTTGGACAAATACTGTGAACCTTGATAGATCTTTAGTATTTACTGGGCAAATATGTGTCCTCTTTCGAATGTGTGTTAACAGCACCCATTTCAAATAGCCTATTTGGAAAATATCTAGTTTACAATGGCAAAATCTAATCTTAGCATCTTGCTGAGTATCCTGAGGTCGTACCCCCTGTCCCCCAGGGCCTCTTTCCCTGATGACTTCAAGGAAATTCTCTGAGGATTCATGGATTGTATTTATGTAAGAAAGAAACACTGATGTGTTCAGGGTGTGGTAATCCATTCTCTAAGCTGGTAAACACTCACCACCTTCCTTCCTGCAAAGCAGTTTTTGCAAATAAGAGTCTTGTTTTTTAAATTCCAAGTCTGTGGTCTTATATTTCCATGACAGTCTCCACCTGCCATTCCCATGTAGATGATTTTCCAAGTCTACAGCATGGAAAGTCTTGGTTAAGGAGTTAAATACAAGGTCCCAATTTGTTGGCGCTTTTGTTAAGTCACACAACGGGAGCATACACTGACCCCCACTCTATTGCCATTTTCCTCACGTATAGAATAAAGGATGTAGATATGGAGGCCGGAGAAGGGTGACAATGAAAGAAGAGAAGGAAGCTGGGAGTGGTGGGAATTTGTAGGAAGGGAAAGTGACAGAGAAAGGTGGGGAAAGAAGCTGCTGAGACTAAACCATCCTGCTCCTTTTCCACCCACAGAGCAGGACGTTCAAGAGGAAAATGATTTGTTTAGAAGCCAACACACCACCCACATCTGGCAGGAAACCAGACGCAGGCTAGGCATTTGTGGGCCTGTTCTACTTGCTGTCCTACATGGTAAATTCATTGTTTCATCAGTGTCAAACCTAGTTCTGCTGACTCTTGTTCTCACTTTCCAACACTGGACCATCAGCCTCCTGAAGGCACCCGCTCCACCTCTGCACGTGTCTTGCCTGTCCATTCAGTTCTCTGTAATTTTCACCTCTTTCTTCCCCTCCTCCTCTGGTTCCATTCAGTGCTGTATGAAGAGGCATAACCACAGCTTCTGGGGCCTTCTGAACTGTCTTCTTCTATCTCTGCCACCCCCAGGGTCCTGAGGGCCAATGCTGAGTTACACTCTTCTGCATTGACCAAACCCAGCACCACGCTGAGCCATATTGTTGCCTGGGGCCTAAGGAAAACTGTGCACCTGTATGAACATGGTTTTACCCATCTTTTAATGTTTTTTTTTTAGAATATTAAAGAAGTTGGACAAATATTGAAAATTGAGGCAGGTACATCAAAACTCACAACAATTATTTTAAGTTAAATATTTTATTTATACCTCCCCAAAAAGAACTTGTTATAATTTTATTTTCCTGGCTTTGGTGGAAGCAAAGTCATCAATAGTGTCTCCAAAATCTATTTCTGGAAACAATCTAACTGTTAAAAAACTATGGCTGGGCATGGCACTGTTGGATGCTGTCCTATTTAAAATTTTGATATTTTGTTTATCATGGATTTTTTTTGCATTACTTTTTATTTTCAAGTATATTGCATGATAATAATTTTTATGTCGATTGCTGAAATTTCTTTGGCACCCTCTTAAATGTCGTGCCCAAGGCGAGTGCCTCATTTGCCCCACTGTAACCCTGGCACTGACAAAGCTACAGGTGTTCTAGGTCGGAGGGGCAGAGGGCTTGTCTGCCGCTGTTACTCC